>NC_083108.1:72050227-72350227 GCF_949774975.1 Lagenorhynchus albirostris
TTACAGATCTTATTTTCCAAGAGAGGCCCAAAACCCAGCTTTCACTTTCAAATGAATTTTTCAGTTATTTTCAAATGTTGGCAACCAATTTCAAATTTTTAAACCACTGCAGGCCAAATGCAACATATTTGAGGGCCAAATCCAGCCCGTTTGCAACTTCTGGGCAAGTAGGTGATGTGCTTGGCCATCCTGAACCATTTCTCAAGCTGGAGTTTTTACTTGGGCCAGTCAGCTCAGCTCTGGAGCTGGGGCCGGGGCTGAGGCCCAGGCCAAGGGCAAGGGGCGGGGCAGGGTGGGTGCAGATGAGGTGGGCTGCAAGGGGTTTCTCTGTTCAACCCGCTTCTCCCCCCACCCCATCCCCAGACTCCCCCCCAACCTAGCCGTGTGTGGAGGACGTGAGCGTGGATGCTGCTTTAGATGAGACCTTCCTTCCAAGGGATGCTCAGGGGGGCCCCAATATGGGGGAGGGGAAAGAGGAACCTGGGGTGAAGGAAGGGGAGGGAGTCCTGGTGGTGGGGCTAATAGAGGCTCTTCCCTGAGCAGAGTGAGTGGGGGAGTGAAAAGGGGTCTTTCCTACTCATTTCAGAACTCTTGTGTTGAGGACCTACTGTGTGAGACACTGCCAAGCCCTGGAGGCAAAGCAGGGACCAGACACCCAAGCTCTGATCTGCAGAACTTGTGCTCTAGAGAGAGAGAGAGAAATGCTTATTATACAAATGAGTAATGCTTTACTGCTGTGATAAGAGCATGCTGGATTTGCTTTGTGGAAATGCCTAACTGGGCCCCAGACTAGACCTCAGAGCCCAGCCCTGCCGTTAAAGAACCGAGGGAAGAAATATCCCCTCTGCAGACATTTTGGCCAGGGAGGATGTGGGTTCAAGGCTAACCAGTTCTTGGAGGTCTGGGGTCCAGACTATTCCCTTGCCTTCAAGAGACGAGGGTGTTTCCTTCGTGCATTTAATCAATACTTTTTGTGCCAAATGCTGTTCCAGGCAGTGGGGATTCAGCAGGGAATGAGACAGAGAGACCCATGCCCTCCTGGAGCTGATAGTCTAGTGGAGGGAGACAGGAATAAACAAGTAAATAAACAAGTATCAGATACTTTCTCAAGGTGAGAAGTTCCACAAGGAAAATAAAACGGGGAGATGTGCTAAAGTGTAAGTGTCAGGGGCGAGGGGCTGCCTCAGCAAGGGTGGTCAGGGAAGGCTTCTCAGAGGAGGTGACGTCTGAGTGAGAAAGTGCCAGCTCTATGAAGACCTTAGGCAAGTTGTCTCCCAGCGGTGCAGAAATGCTATCCTAAACTTTAATCCCCTGGCCCAATGGCCTAGCCAAGGACTTTCAGGGTTGTTTTTCAGGGTCCCTAGTGTCAGGTCCAGTTCAGGGCCAGGGTCACCAAAACAGCCCCCAGGGGCACATCTTGGGATGGGAGAGGGCAAATGCAAACTCCCCAGACCTTGGCTCTGGTTGGGATTGTAGCTTCTCAAGGGCTGCAGTGGCAGAGCCAAGCGGCAGGGGGCGCTCACCCCCAGGCCTGAGGGAGCTCCAGACTCATGCCAACCAATTATTTAAGCAGAGGTCCCTCCTAGTACTGTTCCTTCAGCTGACACTTATTAAACACCAACTGTATGCAAGGCAGGGTGCTAGGCGCTGCGGAGGTGGGAGGGGGGTAGACAGGGAATAGCCAGATCCCTGTGTCTGAAGAGGGGGTCAGAGAAAAGGGGATGAGGAGACTTGGAGGAAGGAGTGGTCATTTCTGCCTCGGTGGTGGTCAGGGGCCCCTGAGGCAGGGAACTGCGTGTACACGATGTATCGAGGACATGCTCACAGGAGAAGGGGAGCGAGGGGAGCCGGCCAGGCAGCAGAAGGAGTGAAATGGGCTTGTGGCCTGGACTGGAGTCTAGCTTCAGCCGGATCCCACCGGGGGGTAGGGGGGGATTAATACACCTCCTGGTTGGTCCCTTGGGGCGACAGCCTGGCTTTTGGTACCCGTGTCAGTCAGTCACTGGCTCCAGTTGACTGGGGTTGGGAAGAGGGACATAATCTCTGTATACCCCTGGGCTAAGTAGCCCCCGTCCAGCCAAGGGCCCTCCCTGGAGAAGGGGGCAGCTGCAGGCGATGCTCAGAGCAGCTCGTGGGGGGTGCACCACCCGCACCTGCTATGAGGTTTGGTTGTTCAAGTGTGTCCATCAAGTCCAGGGGAGAGGCTGAGGATCCCTGGGAGGCGATCCTTTCGCCTCCCTTTCTCCAAGAGCGTCCTTCTGCCTGACCCCAGGGCTGCACTGACCCCTCCGAGGTGGGGTAAGGCTGGAGAGGCTCTGCCCTCATCCCCTGCTGCCCCTCAGCTGCCACGCTGAACCGCCCATACCTTTCCTTCCAGCCATTCCTCTCACTGCTTACGGACCCATGGCAGCGGCAGCGGCAGCAGCAGCTGTGGTTCGAGGGACAGGTGAGGCCTTCTGGGGTGCAGGAAGCGAGGGAGGGGAGCAGGGGGCAGAGAATTCTAGCGGGGTGAGGAGGTGCCCCTGCCACCCCTCTTCAGAGGGACTCACTTATTCATTCACTCAACGAATATGAACTGAGCACCTGGCAGGCTGGCCAGGAAGGAGACTGACGTGGTCTCCGCCCTCCAGAGCTTACAGGCTGGTGGGGCATCAGGTATTAAAAAGGCAGTCACACGGAAGGATAATACTGCCCGCTGGGGGATGTCAGCTGTCAGAGGAGCTCACAGGCCTCTCAGGAAGGCTTCCAGGAGGTTGCACCTCTTAACTTCGCATTTGAAGGCAAACAGGAAGAAAAGTATTCCCAACAGAGGGAAGAGCAGGTGCAAAGGCTTAGAGGCCAGTTAGCATGGGTGGAGTGCAGGAGTGGGGAGTGGGGAGGAGGTGGGAGGAACCGGGTCCTGGGGAGACCCTGAACATTTTAAGCAGCAGAGTGATGTCCATTTTAGAAAATGGACGCAGCTGCAGGGTGGGTACAGGTGTGAAGGGGCTCCAGAGGGGAGGGGAGGTCAGTGAAGAGGCTGCTGAGTGGTCAGACAAGAGATGATGGGGGCCCGAGCTGGGGCTGGGGGTGGGGGTGGGTGGATGGACCCTGGAGGATTTCTGGGTGGCGTCGCACATGCCCCTCTGGGTTGTGGGGGGAGGCAGGGGGGAGGGGCCAAGGTCAGGCTGGGTGGAACGGATTGGAGGGGATGCTGGGGGGTCACAGCGGGCGCCGGGGCTATCACCGTCTTCTTTCTGGGTTGCCAGGCTCTCACCCCTGGACGATGGCTCCCCCTCCAGGTTCAACTCCCAGCCGCACAGGGGGCTTCCTGGGGACCACCAGCCCGGGCCCCATGGCCGAGCTCTATGGGGCAGCCAACCAGGACTCGGGGGTCAGCAGTTACATCAGCGCTGCCAGCCCCGCCCCCAGCACTGGCTTCGGCCACAGTCTTGGGGTGAGTGGCTGGACCTGGAGGACCCTGAAGTTGAAGGAGGGAGAGGCCTTGTCTGTCTGTGGGGGCAGAAGGGAGGCGAGAGATGACGGATGGAGAGAGTGTCACCAACCAAGGAACAGTGAGGGTTATCATTCAGTCATTCAGTGGACGTTTAATAATCTCCTTCTGTATGCCAGGCATTAGGTGTGCTCTGGGGATACTGTGCAAATGAGACTCACCATCTCTGCCTGCATGGAGGCTAGATTCTAGCTCAGGGGTGCCCTACTTTTAACCAGGGTACTGGTTAATGCAGATTCCCAGGCCCTACCCTGGAGAATCTTTTAGTGGGGGCGATATGGGCAGGGCTAGAGAAGGTCTGTGCCTCACCTGGGGCTCCTGTGAGAGACGGAAGGAGCCCCTGGGCTTTCTCTGCTGCCCCCAGGAATCTAGGAGTCAAATTCTTTTCTTTCCAGGGCCCCTTGATTGCCACAGCTTTCACCAATGGGTACCACTGAAGCAGGAGGCAGGTGGCAGGAGGTGAGGAGGTGGGCAGGGGCCTTGGGGTGTGGGTGGCACTGGGAAGGCTAGTACTGGGCAGCCTAGTCTGGGACATGGCCCCCGTCCCTGCCTTCACGGAACCCACAGCCCAACGAGGAGACAGACCTTCATCCCAGCAGTGGTCAAAGAACAGGAGGAGCGGCTCCATAAAGAATGTACACAATAAGCAGAATGTGCTGCCTCTCGGGCGAAGATTTCTTTTTTCAGCACCCTTTTTTTTTTTAATTTTTGGCTATGTTGGGTCTTTGTTGCTGCGCATGGGCTTTCTCTAGCTGCAGCAAGCAGGGGCTGTTCTTTGTTGCGGTGGGCGGGCTTCTCATTGCGGTGGCTTCTCTTGTTGCGGAGCACGGGCTCTAGGTGCGCGGGCTTCAGTAGTTGTGGCTCACGGGCTCTAGAGCTCAGGCTCAGTAGTTGTGGCTCACGGGCTTAGTTGCTCTGCGGCATATGGGATCTTCCCGGACCAGGGCTCCAACCCCTGTCCCCTGCCTTAGCAGGCGGATTCTTAACCACTGCGCCACCAGGGAAGTCCCCGAAGATTTTTTAAGATTGATGATGCCCAGCCATGATAAGGGGGGGGGACAATCTGCAAATTGGCTCAGGTTTTCCAAAGGGCAGGTTTATCTGGACTAAACATTCATGCCCTTAACACAACGATTCCACTTCTAGGCATTTATTTTTAAAACTGCAAATAACTGAAATGCCCATCAACAGGAGAGCAGTTAAACAGACTGCATGCATACAATGGAGTATTACTCAACTGGTAAAACAGGATACTTTCAACATATATGCGTATACAGAGAGTGGGGACGGGAGGACCCTGCACACACAGTCATCATGCTGTGTATGGTGGGGCACTTTGTGACCCAGTGACATTTCCTTTGTTCATTCATTCATTCATTCAAACAACTATTTATTGAGCACTATTCCAGAAAAGGGGAAGGTAGAAGACAGACAAGGCCCCTCTCACTCTACAGACAAAAATCAAGTGAGCAAGTGAGATCATTCCAAATCGTGTGTGAGGGGTCTACCTACTTTAGGGGTTCAGAGGGCATCTCTGAGAAGGTGACGTTTGAACAAATCCAGCTATTCAAAACTCTATGGGAAGGAGGGTTTCAAACGGAACAGAAAATGCGAAGTGTACGAACAAAGCTTGCCTAGGAGGGGATTAGGGAAAGAGGGATGCAGGAGGATACCTGTGTTCTGGGGGCCGCAGAGAGGTGCGGGGGCAGCACGCCCATAACCTGCCGCTGTGTTCCAGCACCCCGGCCTGCAGCTGACTGAGGACCACGAGTGAGCCAGCAAGGGGGCGGGGACACCTCAGCCGCAGCCGCCTTCCTCTCCCCCGCAGCGACTCGGACGCGACCGTCTGCCCCACCCCCCACCCCCCCCACCCCCGGCCCCGGCCCCGGCCCCTGCCCTGCTGCCCGCCCCCGCCGGACATCCATCGTCTGGCTCCCCTACTAACCTCCCCCTCTTCCCCAGCCTCTCCTGCCCTGCCGCTTTTATTTATTTTGGATTAGCCAGTTGCCCCCCACCGCCCCTGGTTCTCCCCTCCCCTGTCGGGTCTGCACCCCGCTCTCCTTGCCGCGCCCCCCTAGGACTCCCGAGAAGGCTTTTGTATTTGTGCATAGCTAGAGTGAGGGCGGAGGGGGCCTGTTACAGGCCACAGCCACAACCCTGGTTTTTTATTCCGATTTTCCCTCCTTTTCTTTCCTTTTTTTTTTTTTTTTTTTAAAGAAACCGTTTTTTAGGTTGTGAATGTGAAGCCCCAGGCCGCAGGGGGCAAGGGGCCAGGTGCCCCCCCCACCAGCTGAGAACAAAATGTCTATGTGGGTGCGGGCCCCTGGCCAGCTCCCTCCAGCCCTGGAGAGGAGGACAGGGCTGCGTAGGCCAGGCCGAGCCCCTGGAACCATCCCGTCCTGTATCATATGTAAATACTGTGAGGTGAAGCCCACACCCCTCTCTAAGACCCCTTGGGGGTGAGGGCATCGCCTCGCCCCACCTGGCAAAGGTCTCCCCTCCACCGTGTTTCTCTACCTTCCTCAGACACCGTTACTGTAAGCTTGCAGGCCTCAACTGTGGCCGAGTCAGGCCCGCTCTCTCAGGCCCTAGGGGTCAAGGCCTTGGGCCCGCTCACCCCGAAAACCCAGTGTGGGAACGAGGGAAGAGAAGGGCTCACCTGGAGCCACTGCTGGAAAGGAATTAACTCTCCAAAGGTCTCCCCCTGCCCCCTACCTAGTCGGGCCTTCATGGTTTCTGCCCTGAGCCCCTCCGTAAGTGGGCATCGGGCGGGGGGGCACTTTGGGAAGGGGCGGACCCCAGGGGAAAGCAAAGGGCTTCTCAGGGAACCCCCAAATTCTCTCACTGAAGTTCCCCACCAGGATGGTCCCGTGGCCAGAGCCCCTTGGCTGCCCCAAGCCCCCCGAGCCCCCTTCAAAGGAAAAAGAGGCTCAGGTCGTGACTCTTCATGAACAGCGAGTGACCAGGCTGGCATGGCAGGGCTGAGGCCCCCCGCCGTCGTCCCCCCTCTCTGTGTCCTCTCCCCCAGGTCTGAGGCTGGGGTCCTAAGCTCCCTTCCCCATTATAGTCCCTGCCTGTGAAAACCCCCTTTGGAGAGTTAATTGTCTGTGTGAGGTGCTTAACCTATTAGCCCTGAGAACACAAAGCAATAATCTTTGTTACCGAGATGCGCGGCTGTTTGTGTTTTTTTGTTTTTTTTTTTTCGTTGTTTTTTTAAATGTTTCCTAATAAAAGAGAAGCTGCATTTTATTGGTTTTTATTTTTAATTTTCTACACGTTTGAGCTGAGTCATAAGAGACTTAGCTTCCCTCTCCTCCCCTTCCTGTGATTCCCCCACCCCACTGGGCCCATCCATGGGCTCAGGGCCCTGGAATTCCGTTTTCTGATTTGTTTGGGAAATTTTTTAAAAAGATGTTACACGGTGTTTCGAAGCCAGCAAGTTACCACCCTCCGGTGTCTCTTCTCTCCACATCTGTAACTTCTTTTTCCAGGTTTTATTTTCAGTTTTAAATTCCTAATAAATTATTTGAAAACGGGCCTGAGCTTGTGAGTGTCTTGCATCTCTCTGTGCGTTCAGGTCTAGGTACCCCATCGATACTCTTTTTCCCTTAACTTCTCCTATTTTCCTCCTGGAATAATCTCCACCTTCCACTCAACCCAGCTCCCATCTCCAACTCCTTCATCAGCCTCAAAAGCTTAGTGTCGATGATGAGATACCACTTCACACCCATTAGGATGGCCATCATCAAAAAAACAGAAAATAACAAATGTTGGTGAGGATGTGGAGAAATTGGAACCCCTGTGCCTTGCTAGTAGGAATGTAAAATGGCACAGCTACTATGGAAGATAGTTTGGTGGTTCTTCAAAAAGCTAAACATTGAATTACGATCCAACAATTCCACTCCTGGGTATAAACCCAAAGGAATTGAAAGCAGGGACTCAGATACTTGTACACCAATGTTCACAGCAGCGTTATTCACAATAGCCAAAAGGTGGAAAACGATCCAAGTATCCATCAACAGATGAAATGGATAAACATGGTCTTTCCATACAGTGGAATATTATTCAGCCATAAAAAGGAATGAAGTACTGATACATGCTACAACATGGATGAACCTTGAAGAATTATGCTAAATGAAAGAAACCAGACACAAAAGGACAAATACTGTATGATTCCACACATTTGAGGTACCTAGAACTGGCAAATTCATAGAGACAGAATGGGAGTAGGGAGTTATTCCTTAGTGGTTACAGAGTTTCTGTTTGGGATAATGAAAATGTTTTATAAATAGGTAGTGCACAACATTGTGAATATAATTAATGCCACTGATTGTACACTGAAAAGTAGCAAATTGGTGAGGGGCTGTAAAAAAGTGGTACATTTTGTTATGTACATTTTACCACTTTTTTTTTTTAAGCTTAGCATCGGACCCCTTCCTCTGGTTTGCCTTTAACTCAGAGAATCCTAAGAGGGTAAGGTGGGAAAAGCAGCTCAGGTGGAGGTGGGTATCGCCAAATGGTTAGATGTGGGGTTTCCAACACCTGGCTCCTCCCCTTCTTCTCTGAGCTTCCTCTGCCTCTCTGAGCCTCAATTTCCTCATCTATTAAAGGGAATGATAAGCCAGACATAGAAGGCCACGTATTATAAGATTCCATTTATATGAAATATCCAGGAGCCACAGAGTTAGAAAACAGATTTGTTGGGGCTGGAGGGAGGCAATGGGGAGTAAATGCTTAATGGTTAAGGGATTTCCTCTGGTGTGATGGAAATATTTTGGAACTAGAGGCGGTGGTGGCACGACATTGTGGATGTGCTAAAAGCCACTGAATGGCTCATTTTTAAAAAAATTATTAAATAATTTATTTTACTTATTTTTTTTGCGGTACACGGGCTTCTCACTGTTGTGGCCTCTCCCGCCGCGGAGCACAGGCTCATGGCTCACGCGTCCAGCCGCTCCGCGGCATGTGGGATCTTCCCGGACCGGGGCACGAACCTGTGTCCCCCGCATCGGCAGGCAGACCCTCAAGCACTGCGCCACCAGGGAAGCCCATTAATTAATTTATTTTTGGCTGGGTTGGCTCTTCGTTGCTACACGTGGGCTTTCTCTAGTTGCGGCAAGCAGGGGCTACTCTTCGTTGCGGTGTGCGGGCTTCTCATTGCGGTGGCTTCTCTTGTTACAGAGCACGGGACTCTAGGCACGCGGGCTTCAACAGGTGTGGCTCGCGGGCTCTAGAGCGCAGGCTCAGTAGTTGTGGCGCACCGGCTTAGTTACTCCGTGGCATGTGGTAGCTTCCTGGAGTAGGGCTTGAACCTGTGTCCCCTGCGTTGGCAGGTGGATTCTTAACCACTGCACCACCAGGGAGGTCCCAATTGCTCACTTTTAAATGGTTATTTTTATGTTATGGGGATTTCACCTCAAAAAATTTAAAAAGAGAACCATAAGAGTATCTCGGGTGGTTGTTAATTAAACGGGGAGGGCTGACAGGATCCAACACCAGGCAAGGCACAAAGTAACTGGTTGGTAAACGGTAGCTGCTATTAATCCCAGGCTGCCCCAGGTGCCTGGAAATGCATAATTGGGGCTCAGCAATGGCCGCCCCCTCCCGAGTGGGACTGTCAGCTGCGGTTCACACATTGTGGTTCCCTTAGTGTCTACTGTGCACAAGTCACTCTTAGGCACTGAGAGGGTGACCAACTTGTCCTACTTTGCTGGGGACTTTTCTGATTTGAAAACAGGAAGCGCTGTATCCCAAGAACCCTTCCGTCCCTGGAAGAAAAACAGAACGATTAGTCACCTGAAGGCAATGACTTCATTTGGGTTTGTAGCAGGGCGTCAAGTTCTGCTGAGATCTGAAAGAAGAGTAAGAATTAACTAGGCAAGGCTGGGGGCGGGAGGGGGTGGAGGAGCATACCAGGAGGAGAGACCAGCAGGGGCAAAAGACTTGAAATGGGAGGAAGCATGAGAACGTCAATCAAGGAGCTGAGAGAAGGTCCATTGCGTCTAGAGAAGAGGGTATCCCACCCCACTACAGGCCAGGAGGTAGGTAGGGGCAGAGCAGACTGGGCCTCTAGGCTGCTTTTGTTTCTTATATAAGAGCAGCTGGGAAGGTGTGAAGGGTTTTAGCCAACAGGGTGGGAGAGTGATGACATGATGTAATCAGGTTTGCATTTGAAAAGGTCATTAGCCTATACAATAGGGAACAGATTTGAGATTGTGGAGGGGAGCACAGAGACACTAAGGAGACTGCTGCAACCATCTGGGCAAGAGATGCTGGGGCAAGGACCAGAGTGTTGGAAGTTGGAAGAAGGGTGTGGCTTGAGAGCTGGACTTGGGGTGGGACTGGATGGGGAAAGGGGTGAGGAGAGGGAGTATTGGGGAGAGTTCCTGGGTTTCTGAAGACCTGGACTCTGAAGAAGGTCAGTTTCCTCAGTGGTTGTGCTCAGTTTGAGAAATATTCTCAGCTGAGCTCAGATGCAACTGGAGACAGAGATGGTGTGATAAGAGGAGGGATGAGAATAAGCCCCTTAGGATGACTCCAGCCAAATTGAACCCAGACCAGTGTTACCTAAAGCCTTCTGGGAACCTCCCAACAGCCACATACTGGGCTCAGTGCCGGACTAAGAGTCAGGAACATGTCGGTTCAAATCCTATCTCCACCACTTTCCAGCTGTGTGACTTTGAGTAAGTTACTTAAGCTCTCTGAAACTGTTTCATCATCTGTAAAAAGGGGAAGATGATGACAACAATAACTATGCCAGAAGATGGTTGTTTGGCTGAAAAACAACATGACACTCTTAGCACAGGGCCGAGCACATAGACGCACTCAGCAAATGGTAGCTGGTAGCTGCTTTGGGGAAGCAGGAGCCGTGTCCCAGGGGCTGAGCAGGTGTGACCTTGCTGGGGTGTGGGTACGTTGTCACCTGAAGGAGTCAAGAAGCTATACTTAGCTTCTTTCCACTGGAGAGTGTGTTTTTCCCAGGTTGGGAGAAGATGTACCGTACACACCTGTGCATGGGGCAGCAGTGGGTCACGGTACAGAGTATAGCGGCCTGGTGGGCTACTCAGTGACCTGCCAGGTCCATTCCTCTGCCACCTCTGTGTCTCCTGCAGAGGTTTGGATTGTAACATTTAGCACATCTCTTTCCAGGGGGAGAGGGTTCCAGTAGTGGCCTGACCCCTCTCCCACCAGGTGCTTTGCCTAAGCCCGGGCATAAGTCACACATGGGAATTTGTCTAGCCTGCCCTTGTGGAAGGCCTCTAGCTGGCTGGGGGAGGGGGAGAGAAGGAGGGAAGCAGGCAGGACTAAACCTCCTTCTGCTCCAGGGGCCTTTGACACTCCCACCTGCTACTACAATTCCCTGTCATGGGGTGATATTGAGGTATCATAAGCAGCAGATCCAACTCACATCTTGGTCCTGCTGTGTGATATTGGGGCAGTCGCTTAACCTCTCTGAGCCTCCATCATCTCTGTAAACTGGAGTTTGTCATTGGACCTACCTCAGAGGTCTATGCCAGGTTCTTAGCATGCGACCTGGACTAGTTAGCGGTCAGTAAATGGTAGTTAATACTATTAGCCTTAGAGGACTTTGTAGCACCAGCTACTCCTCCTTCCTCAGACCACCCCCAACAGGAGCAGTGCCTGTTCCTCTGTTTTGTTCTCACCCCAAAGAACCCCACATAAGGGGAACTTAGCATTTTGCTGGCCATGCTTCCCCTTTCCTTGGGCAGCCTTCACTCATTCTGGGGGCTGAAGAGGCAGAACCATTTGTCAGACTGATGTTGGGTCCCAAGCTAACCCTGTTCTTTCTCCAGAAGCTCTCACAGGCCTCCTCCCCACACCTCTGGGCCGGCACTGGGACAGGTGCTATGCTCTCCTGAGCAGCGTTGTCCAATAGAACCTTCTGTGATGACGGAGACATTCTATATTTGCACTGTCCAAAACAACAGCCCCTGGCTACATGTAGCTATTGAACACTGGAAATGTGGCTGGTGGGACCAAGAAACTGATTTTCAATATTATTTGATAGTAATGAATTTAAATAGCTACTTGTGGCTAATGGCTACCATATTGGACAGTTGTAGAATGTCTACAGGCAAGTATGAAGAGACGGGTAGCATGAACCCTGGGTCAAATAGGGTCTGAGTCAGGCCCAAGCAAATAAATCACTTCCCCTTTCTGGGCCTTAGTTTCCCCCATCTGCTTACTAAACGTTGTTTCAGTGTTACCGCATTAGCTGAAGGACGTTTCCTGGGGCTCCTGGATTTGGGATGAAACAGGGAAGCCCTTCCAGATGGATTTCTTCTTTCTTGGCTCCAGTGCATGCTCAAGGGAAAAGTACAGAGAGCTGGAATCGTGGGGTGCGTGCGTAAGCAGAGGTCACAGGGTCAGAATTACCGGTTCTGCTCTGACTCACACACGACATAACCTAACATAACCTCACCCAAGGCGAAGGGAGGTGGCTCAGTGGGAAGAGGCAGGTGTGCGTTCAAGTCTTGGCATGGCCATTTCCAGCTCCACCCCAGGCTGAACCTCATCTAGCAGTTCTCATCTGGAAAGTGTCCTCATCTGGAAAGTGCCCAAGATGCATCCCAAGACAAGAGATGATCAAACCTAACACAGCCATTGGATGAAAATGACACTTTACCTCTGTGATCTTCCTTCCCCAAACCCATTAACCAATCCCCAGTCTTATCATGAGAAAAACATCAGACAAGTTCCAATAGAGGGGCATCCTATGATACACCTGACCAGTAGCCCTCCAAACTCCCCAGGTCCTCAACAGCAGGCAGTCTGAGAAATTGCCATGACCCAGAGGGGCCTAAAGAGACAACTTAATATAATGTGCTATCTTGGATTGGATCCTGGAACATAACAGAACATGTGGTAAAAACTAAGGAAATTGGGCTTCCCTCGTGGTGCAGTGGTTAAGAATCTGCCTGCCAATGCAGGGGACAGGGGTTCAAGCCCTGGTCTGGGAAGATCCCACATTGCCATGGAGCAACTACGCCCGTGCGCCACAACTACTGAGCCTGCTCTCTAGAGCCTGCAAGCCTCAACAACTGAGCCTGCGTGCCACATCTATCGAAGCCTGCGCGCCTAGAGCCTGTGCTCCGCAACAAGAGAAGCCACCGCAATGAGGAGCCCGCACACCGCAACTAGAGAAAGTCCGCACGCAGCAACGAAGACCCAACACAGCCAAAAGTAAAAATAAATAAAATAAATTCATATTAAAAAAAACTAAGGAAATCTGAATGAGCTATGGACCTCAGTTTATTATCATTATTTTTGATAATGATAATATATCAATATTGGTTCTGATAACATAATCATAACAAAGTACCATACTAATGTAAGATATTAATAACAGGTGAAACTATAGGTGAGGCTGTGGCAGGGTGGGGGCAGGTGGCAGGAGAGCATGAGGGAATTCTCTGCTCAAGAAAGATAAGTAAATGAATAGACAAACAAATGAAAATAAAACAATAGGGTCTCCGTAACTCACAGCGTTGTTGCAGAGATCACATAAGAACCAAAGCGGAGAGCACCAAGTAAACCAATTATAAAATATTGTATATTATGTGAAATATCCAGAATAGGTAAATCTATAGAGACAGAAAGCAGATTAGTGGTTGCTGAGGGCTGGGGGAAGGTGACTGCTAATGAGGACAGGGTTTCCTTTGGGGAGAATGAAAATCTACTAGAGTTAGGTAGAGATGGTCATTGCACAACTCTGTGAATGTACTACATGCCACTGAATTGTTCACTTTAAAAATAAAATGGAGGACTTCCCTGGCAGTCCTGTGGTTATGACTCCCTCTGCGCTCCCACTGCAGAGGACACGGGTTCGATTCCTGGTCGGAGAACTAAGATCCCACGTGCCGTGCGGCCAAATAAATAAATAAAATTTTAAAATAAAATGGTTGAGATTATAATAAATAACTATATAAATAAATAATAATAAAGTCTTACAATGTGAATTTCATCTAAAAATGTTATTTAGACCTTTGATATGACAATTCTAAAACCCTTTTTATTCTACAAGTCAGATCCAAGCCTTTAGAATTCCAAAGCCCAGGGTTTTCTTGCAAGGCCACTGTGGGGAATGGGGAGAGGGGAGTGGTATTGATGTAGTGGGGAAAAAATTAAGTGTGTGCCTTAGAGTCAGACATACCTAAGTTTGAGCCCCTGCTTTGCCATTTGCTAGCTGTGTGACCTGAGGCAAGTTGCTTCACCTTTCCGAACCTGTTTCCTCATCAGCAAAGTGCATAATTGATGGGAACCATTCAACGAGACCCACAGCCCAGATTCAAGCATGTGAGAGGACATGGAGGCAACTGTCACTTCCTTCCCATCCCCCTTCTCCCAGTTGTTCAATGGGGTTGACAGCTTTGCCACACACACACACACACACACACCCATATACACACACACACACAAATGATGAAGCTGGGCTGAGTGCAAAGGGGTGGGTGTGAGGGTCAAGATTCCAAGATGTGCACCTCCAGAAATAATCCCTTTCGTTCAAAAGCACTAATGACAAATATGTACACTACTTCCAATGCCCCCCAGCTGCCAGGGCTTGCTTGTTGTTCAGGATTATTTCTGGAACAGACAGACTCAAGGCCAACCCAGAGTCAACAGGGAGCAAAGCAAACACTGCAGTCTTATCTTGGGGCGGTGGGGCAGCTATAAGAAGGGAGGCCATAATGACATCAGTCTCTTGTGCACCAACTGACAACAGGATGAAACTCCTCGTGTTGGCTGCTCTGCTCACAGGTAGGCGAGTCCCCCCAGCTCCACCCCTTCCTGAGCTGAGATCTGTCTCCTCTGCAATGGGGGCCACAGGTCACAAGGCTGACCAGACCTGGAGTCTTTTTCAGGTGGGGCTCAGCGTGGGGCTTAAGAGGTCCCATACTGGGGTCCCCTCAAATCCCCCCCGCAGCTGGTACCCTTTCAACCTTCAGGTCTGAACTCAGATGACCCATCTCAGAAAGGCTTACCCCTTCCATCCAAGCTAAGAGAGCCCCCTCTCCTTTCCCCCTACCATATGGCCTCAGTATTAGGTCTTCTCAGCACCTGTCTTTGCCTGCAGTGTGTCTGTTGTTGATTCATTTCTTTCTTTATCCCACACCCACACCTAAGCATGGGCTCCATGGGAGCAGGAATAGTGCTGTTTGCACTATTTATTGAATGAACTAATAGAATCAGAATTCCCTAGAATTCAAATCCCACCCCATTCAGCCATTGTTCATTCATTCACTCAACATCTATGGTATTACAGCCTCTAAGGCATCAGGCTCAGGGTTGAGACTGGGGACTCAGAGATGAACGAGCCACGCTCCCCGTCCGAGGAGCACGCACGCCCGCACACACACAGGAGCAGTAGCTTTGTGCGGGTCTAGCCTCTGCAAAGAGCAGAGCTGGCTGGATCAGAGAGAAAGAAAGTGGAGGGAAGTAGAAGGGGGTGTCTGGAGATGGGCCAAGGTAGCCAGGCCACTCCCGTCTGAGCAGGCTCCAGGCTCTGCTCCTGGACACAGCCTCTGTGGGCTGCCACCGTGGAGGCTGCTCTTGGGGGAGAACGACAAGCTGCTGCCCTTCCTTCACCCTGGAGCTTAAGCACATGGCGCGGCTACAGTGTCCACAGCAGATCAAGCACAGGAAGGGCCTGGTATGGGGCAAAGAGATGACACTGATGGCCGATTGGACAGTATCCCCAAATCATTTAGCGCCATCTTCTCTTTAGGGCACCAAATTTCACAGGCAGGGCTCTACACAGGAGGTAAAGAGATCCTGCTTCCAAGTTGGCTGTTCCAAGCCTTGTGCTTGATTTGGGCAAACACTCAGTTAGAGGCTGACTTTGAAAACTTACTTAATAGATAATTATTGAGTATGTACTATGTGCCAGGCACTTTAAAAAATTCACATATTGGGACTTCTCTGGTGGTGCAGTGGTTAAGAATCTGCCTGCCAATGCAGGAGACATGGGTTTGAGCTCTGGTCCGGGAAAATCCCACATGCTGCGGAACAACTAAGCCAAATAAATAAGTAAATAAATAATTACTTTAAAAAAAATCACATATTGATGATTTCATTCATGTAACTCTTCATATATTTATTGAGTGCTTCCTTTGTGTCAGGCCCTGGGGAATAAAATCCATGAGGTCTGTCCTTGAGGAGTTTATGGTCCTATGAGAGGGAGGCATTAGATAGAGGGATACAGATTGTTCGAGGTACTATAAAGAACATGAAGAAAAGTGGTAGCAGAGGAGCCACTGAGCTTGGGTGGTCAAAGCGCCTCTTTGAAGAGGTAGCGTTTAAACCAAGATGTTCCAGCCTTTTGGAAAGTGAGCTGACCAGTGTGCCGGGCAGAGGGAAGAGGAGGTGCGTGGGTCCCGGGGCAGAAAAGAGGTTGTCCTGTTTCCTGTTGAGAACAGAGGCCACACAGGCCTCTCACTGTTCTTTACATTCCTGCCCCCCCAACCCTGTCATTCCCCCACCCAACCCTCCGTTTAGATTCCCCTGCCCTACACCAATTTTTCCACCTTCTAAAATAATATCTGATTTCCTTATTTATTACTTTTATTGCTTATTGTTTTTCTCCCCAACTAGGACATAAACTCAATGAGGTTATAGATTTTTTAATTTGCTCGATGATGTATCTCCAGCTCCCAGGACAGTGACTAGCTCATAGTAGGTGCTCAATAAATATTTGCTGGATAAATAACAGGGATAGTTTTAAACTATCATATGTTCACACCAAAACTAGTACACAAATGTTCATAGCAGCATTATTCATAATAGCCAAGGACCTCTCTGGCGGTCCAGTGGTTAAGACTCCGTGCTTGCAATGCTGGGGGCACGGGTTCAGTCCCTGGTTGGGGAGCTAAGATCCCAAAAGCTGCGTGGTGTGGCCAAAAATAAATAAACATAATAGCCAAAAAGTAGAAACAACCCAAATGTCCATCAAGTGATGAATAGCTAAAAAAAAGTGGTCTATCTATACAGTGGAACATTATTCAGCCATAAAATGGAATGAAGTACTGATACATGTTATAACAAGGATGAACCTCAAATCGTTATGTGAAGTGAAAGAAGCCAGTCACAAAAGGCCATATATTGTATGATTCCATTTATACAAAGCGTTCAGCATAGGGAAATCCATAGAAACTGAAAGCAGATTAGTGGTTGCCAGAAGGGAGGGGGGAAAGGGGAGCGATTGTTAATGGGTACTGGGTATTCTTTTGGGGGTGATGAAAATGTTCTGGAATTAGTAGGGATGGTTGCACAACTCTGTGAATATTAAAAACCACTGAATTGTATACTTTGGTTAAAATGGTGAGTTTTATGTTTTGTGAGCTGTTAAGAAAATTCCTATTCACTTTACCAGGTTCCTGTATCCAGCTCTTTTCAGGGTAGGCAGCTGGCCGGGGTCACGGGGACGGCGCGGGGTCTGAGAGAGCAAGCAGGCAGTGGGGTCCCTGGGGCGCCGGCAGCCAACCAGGACGTATTCGAACTCTGACTGTGTCTTCCTGCAGTGGGCGCTGCCCAGAGCGCCATCAGCCCCCGGGCGTTATGGCAGTTCCGCGGCATGATCAAGTGCACGATCCCCGGCAGTGACCCCTTGCTGGATTTCAACGACTACGGCTGCTATTGTGGCCTGGGTGGATCAGGGACCCCTGTGGATGAACTGGACACGTGAGTTGATCTGCCGGGAGAGTATCCCTGGGATGGGGGGAGGGCACAAGCCAAAGATCTCACGAGGCACAGAAAGGAGATTTGCCTATTTGCTGAAGATAACACACGTTCACCTCATATAAACAAGCCTGAATCCAATGCTCTCCTCTGTCGGGGATGGAAAGCGGAAAGTCGGGAATGTAAAGTAGTGGGTGCTGCTGCCCTCTAGTGGCAGGACTTTGCAACACAAAACATCACTGCAAGGGTTCAATCTTCTGAAGTGGTGAAACCCTCACTGCATCTTCAGAATATAGGCTTGTACTGTATTCCTGAAACCATTTTAAAATCGCCTTCAGTAAACTTGAGAAAATGACTTAATTTTTCAAGGACCAAAGCAGGTCAGCTAAAACATCCCCACCTGTTCCCGAGGGGGCACGTTCAGGTAGACCTGCTGCCCTACCCCTGCTCCTGCCTCAGCTCTGTCTCTCCCTTCTCCAGGTGCTGCCAGACACACGACAACTGCTACAGAGAAGCCAAGAAACTAGACAGCTGTACATTCCTCTTGGACAATCCCTACACTGAAAGCTACTCATACTCGTGTTCTAACACTGAGATCACCTGCAACAGTAGGTTTACCCCCTTCTTGGCTCAAAGGCCCTCAGTAGACATGGGGAGAAATAATTGTAATGATAGTCACCACTGATTGATCATTTTCTTGGTGCCGGGCAGTGTCTCCTTTAATCCTCGAAACAACCCTATGGGATAGGTACTATATATTATCCCCATTTTGCAGATGAGGAAACTGAGGCTCAGAAGGCTGAGCTAATTGCCCAAAGGCACACAGCCCATAAATGGTGGTGTTTTGTTTTGTTTTTTACATAATTTTTTAAAATTTATTTATTTATCTTTGGCTGCATTGGGTCTTCGTTGCTGTGCACAGGCTTTCTCTAGTTGCGGCAAGTGGGCGCTACTCTTCGTTGTGGTGCATGGGCTTCTCATTGCAGTGGCTTCTCTTGTTGCAGAGCACAGGCTCTAGGCACGCAGGCTTCAGTAGTTGTACCGCGCGGGCTCAGTAGTTGTGGCACATAGGCTCAGTAATTGTGGCTCCCGGGCTCTAGAGAGCAGGCTCAGTAGTTGTGGCGCATGGGCTTAGTTGCTCTGCAGCATGTGGGATCTTCCTGGACCAGGGCTCGAACCCGTGTCCCCTGCATTGGCAGGCAGATTCTTAACCACTGCACCATCAGGGGAGCCCCGGTGTTTGGTTTTTGCACATAGGTCTATATGCCTCCAAAACCTCTGCTTTTAACTGCCATGCCATACTGCTTCATTGTTTCATAAAAAGAGCTAAGAATTAGCACATATCAGGTTTTCATCACATGCCAGGTACTAGGCAAGGTGTGTATATGAGATAGGTTTTATTAAGCCCATTTTACAGTTTAGGAAGCTGAGGCTCAAAAATAGTCACTTGCCCCAAATCACACAACTTATGAGAGGTAGGGCCAGCATTTGAACTCAGTTGCTTCTGATTTTAAAGGCTCTGGTCTTAACCACTAAGTTATGCAGCGCTCATGGTGAAATGTATCACTTCATGAAGGCGGTTCTGAAAAGCAGACAATTCAGAGAGGTGTAGGGTATCGTCGTGTGAGACCAGCATTCTGAATTTTCATTGCCCTTCATTTTGCACTCACAGATACATCCCACCTTTTAAAAAACGTACCAACAACACTGGAATAACCATAATCCAACTCCCCAAGGGCCAAGAAAAAAATTACCTGGCATCTCATCATCCTAAGAAATAAATGGTTTCATGCCTCTGTGTTCCTTTTCACCCTTATCTTTGGAATAAGGCTTATGTCATTTTAACTTGGCTAGGCATGTGCCCATCACAAGTCCTTTACTTCTTCTGCATGAAACACTCCCCACCAGATATCTGATTGAGTCACTCCCTCTTTCTAGATCTTTCTTCAGATGTTGTTTTCTCAGTGAGGTCTTCCCTCAACATGTTCTTTTATTTATTTTTTGTTTTTTGGCCGGGCGCCACGCCCGACCAGGGTTCGAACCCAGGCCCCCTGCAATGGAAGCTCGGGGTTCTAACCACTGGACAGCCAGAGAATTCCCTCAACGTGTTCTTTTAAATTGCAAACACATTCCCTCCATCTCTCCAGCATTATCGTTTTTCTCTCTGCTTTATTTTCTCCACAGAATTTCTGAATGGCTGATACATTTATGTTATTTCTTCATTTGCTATCTCTCCAATAGAAAGTAGGATTCACAGGGACAGGGATGGTTGTCTGTTTTCTTCATTGCTGTATCCCCAGAATCTAGAGCAGAGTTTGGCATCCTGCTGGATGTAAATGTTTGATGAATGCACAGTCTAGATACAATCTTTCATTCTGCGTTTTCTCCCTTATCACCATGTTGTTGTTTATTTTTTTTGGCGGTATGCGGACCTCTCCCTGTTGTGGCCTCTCCCGTTGCGGAGCACAGGCTCCGGACGCGCAGGCCCAGCGGCCATGGCTCACAGGCCCAGCCGCTCCGTGGCATGTGGGATCTTCCCGGACCGGGGCACAAACCCGTGTCCCCTGCATCGGCACGCGGACTCTCGACCACTGCGCCACCAGGGAAGCCCCCCTTATCACCATGTTATGACCATGTTTCCATACTGTTTCATAGTCTTCGTTGTTACTTCTTTCATCACTACATAAAGTAGCTTAATTTGCTTACACAGTCTCCTGGTAACAGAGATTTAGGTTGTGCTCCACTTCAGAAAGCCAAATATATGGGAAATCATATTTTTGCACAGCAACTTGATCAGCAAGAGTTTCTTTCTATGGATTCTGGACTCCTTTACGAAGTTGATAAAAGCTATAGACACTCTCCCCAGGAGAAATATACACACACATTATTTTGCAAATATTTTTGCAAATAATTATTTTTAACTGCAACTGCCTTCTCCCCCCAAAAGCAGGTCAAGAAGCCTGCAGCAGATGTTTATTCACATGATTAACAATAACTTGCTACATACACACTATTATATATAAAATAGACAACAAGGACCTACTGTACAGCACAGGGAACTATATTCAATATCTTGTAATAACCTATAACGGAAAATAATCTGAAAAAGAATATATACATGTATAACTGAATCACTTTTGCTGTACACCTGAAGCTAACACAACATTGTAAATCAACTATACTTCAATAAAAAAATTAAAAGAAAAAAACAATAACTCACTAAATAATTATTTCATTATGCACACTTCATAATCTCGTTAAGCACTAATTTATGCTTTAATGGAGTGGGTGAGGAAAACATTCATGATTTTTAAGAGAAAGGAGCAGAGAGAAACAAAACCTTAATAAGATTATTGAAGGTAAGCAGATACACATAATTAAATTATGGATAATAAAGCTGAAATTTATTATATTTTTTTGCATTTTTTTAACATCTTTATTGGGGTATAATTGCTTTACAATGTTGTGTTAGTTTCTGCTGTATAACAAAGTGAATCAGCTATATGTATACATATATCCCCATATCCCCTCCCTCTTGCATCTCCCTCCTACCCTCCCTATCCCAACCCCTCTAGGTGGTCACAGAGCACTGAGTTGATCTCCCTGTGCTTTGCAGCTGCTTCCCACTAGCTCTCTGTTTTACATTTGGTAGTGTATATATGTCCATGCCACTCTCTCACTTCGTCCCAGCTTACCCTTCCCCCTCCCCGTGTCCTCAAGTCCATTCTCTACATCTGCGTCTTTATTCCTGTCCTGCCCCTAGGTTCTTCAGGACCCTTTTTTTTTCTTTTTTAAGATTCTATATATATGTGTTAGCATATGGTATTTGTTTTTCTCTTTCTGAGCGACTTCACTCTGTATGGCAGACTCTAGGTCCATCCACCTCACTACAAATAACTCAATTTCATTTCTTTTTATGGCTAATATTCCATTGTATGTATGTGCCACATCTTCTTTATCCATTCATCTGTCGGTGGACACTTAGGTTGCTTCCATGTCCTGGCTATTGTAAATAGTGCTGCAATGAACATTGTGGTACATGTCTCTTTTTGAATTATGGTTTTCTCAGGGTATATCCCCAGTAATGGGATTTCTGGGTCACATGGTAGTTCTATTTTTAGTTTTTTAAGGAACCTCCATACTGTTCTCCATAGTAGCTGTATCAATTTACATTCCCACCAACAGTGCAAGAGTGTCCCCCTTTCTCCACACCCTCTCCAGCATTTATTCTTTGTAGATTTTTTGATGATGGGCATTCTGATTGGTGTGAGGTGATACCTCATTGTAGTTTTGATTTGCATTTCTCTAATGATTGGTGATGTTGAGCATCCTTTCATGTGTTTGTTGGCAATCTGTATATCTTCTGTGGAGAAATGTCTATTTAGGTCTTCTGCCCGTTTTTGGATTGGGTTGTTTATTTTTTTGATATTGAGCTGCATGTGCTGCTTGTATATTTTGGAGATTAATCCTTTGTCAGTTGCTTCATTTGCAAATATTTTCTCCCATTCTGAGCGTTGTCTTTTTGTCTTGTTTATGGTTTCCTTTGCTGTGCAAAAGCTTTTAAGTTTCATTAGGTCCCATTTGTTTATTTTGGTTTTTATTTCCATGAAATGTATTTTAAATGTTATTTTTGTTGTTTCTTTTGGTTACAAAAGTAAACAAGGTCAAAGTAATGTAATTTCAAATTCTACAGTAATGTATGTCATGGAAAGAAGAAGGCACCTATAATCCTAATACCCAAGATAACCAGTTAGATGTATTGCCCTTCAAATTTTTTTGGCATATACTATGTATTCTTTCCCTTTAATAAAATATCATGGAAACATTTCCACATACAGACATAATTATTTTAAATGTCTATATAATATTGTATTTTAAGGACATTCTGTAATTTTTAAAATATGCACTTTAGAGAAATTGGCTTATGAAACTTCACCAAGTTGAAATGTACAATACTTTGCTGCCTTGAGTATATGTCATAGTATTTTCCATATGGTTTGCAATTGCTTGCCTATGTTATCAGAGTTCTGTGGTTATATGGGTTTTAAAAGCAGTGAGTACATTTAGAGGTGTGAAATAGACAGAACTTTCCAAAAAGCAGCTATCACACCTAGAATCACCAGATAAAACAGGCTGCCCAGTTAAATTTGATTTTCAGATAGACAAGAAATGATTTTTTTAGTCTGTGTCCCAAATATTACATTCATTGTTGATCTGAAATTCCAGTATTTTTATTTGCTTTATCTGTCAACCCTAAATTTGCACCAATGGAATGGCCACCAGATCATTTCAGTTAATTCTTCTTGCCCCTGGATTGTACAAAGCATGAACTGCCTTGGCTCAGTCCTCTGTTCTTGCCCTTTTCCAGGCAAAAACAATGCCTGTGAGGCCTTCATCTGCAACTGTGACCGCACTGCTGCCATCTGCTTCTCAAAGGTCCCGTACAACAAGAAGCACAAGAACCTGGACACCAAGAAGTACTGTAAGGGCTGAGTATCGTCCCAGGAAATTGTGATTCCCTACCTGCCCCATGGCTTTCACCTTACACCATGCCCTCCAATAAAGTACCTTGTTGAAAGTCCTCCCATTTGGAGATTCTTTTATTCTCTATCTACTGAACACGACTAAATCACTTCCTGGTCCTTTGTGAGCATCATTCCTTCTAGCCTTGGAAGTTGAATTAGAGGGATATTTCTAGGAAGTACCATGAGACTTTAATAATGATTAACAACCACTGATAATTTACTCTGTGCCAGAACTGTGTGTCTAAATTTCCTGGACAGCCCTATAAGATTATTTATTTGTTTATTTTTGGCTGTGTTGGGTCTTCATTGCTGCGCACGGACATTCTCTAGTTGCAGTGAGCAGGGGCTACTACTCAACGTTGCGGTGCGCGGGCCTCTCATTGCGGTGGCTTCTCTTGTTGCGGAGCATGGGCTCTAGGCATGCGGGCTTCAGTAGTTGTGGCACGTGGGCTCAGTAATTGTGGCTCGCAGGCTCTAGGGTGCAGACTCAGTAGTTGTGGTACATGGGCTTAGTTGCTCCAAGGCATATGGGATCTTCCCGGACCAGGGCTCGAACCCGTGTCCCCTGTCTTGGCAGGTGGATTCTTAACCACTGCGCCACCAGGGAAGTCCAGCCCTGTAAGATTTAGACACTATTAGCAAATCCTATTTTTCTAAGCTGAACTTCAATAGGCCAGGTTACTTGCCCACCAAGATTCATCTAGTAAGTAGCAAAGAAGGGATCTGAACCCAGCAAGTCCAACAGAACACACGCTCTTAACCATGACCCTGCCCTGCCTGAAGTGGTGGGCTCCTCAGTTTGAGCCAAATATCACCCCCTTATTTCTCTGCCTCCATTTCCAACTGCGTTAAACATTTTTTCCTATAACTCCTTTCTAAACCCTTCAAAGCCTTCACCGCACTCTACAAGCTGATTTTTACACTGTAGTCATGAAATATAATTAACAATAACAGCTTCTACATCTTGAGCACCTACCACATATCACTGTGCTAAGGGCTTTCCGTGTCTCATCTCAGTAAGCATTCAAACCAGCTCTGTGAGATCGATGTTACTGCCCCCATTTTATGGATGAGGAACTAGAAACTCAGAGAAGTCACTTGCCTGAGATCACACAAATGGCAGAGTCAGGATTTGACCAGATCTGTCTGCTTGGCAATGCCTGAGTTCTTAACCACTAAGTCACTCAGCCAAGTTTCTCTACAAAGGTTTATGACTGCACTGGCACTGAAATTCACCAGAAAGAGTGGGGAGGGGCACAGAGGGAACTGAATTGGAAAAGCAAAGAGATGAGAAAGGATGATGTGGACTATGAGAAGCCATCACTGAGCAGTTTTAAACCACTGGAGGCTGCTGGGTGTATGGTGGGCAGCAAGGGAGTGTGTGCAGATTTGTCTTTTGGCCCAGTTTCTCCTTCATTTCATTCATCCATTCAATGAATATTTATTGAATACTCTCTCTGGGCCAGACACAGTACAAAATGCTGAGGACACAATGTATTTGGGACTGGCCTGAAGACAATGATTTATTGTTAGTAGCTGCCTTCAGTTTAGTCTTCTCTGAAACTTTTTTTTTTCTTGCTGTCAAACTGGCATATGCTACATAACATATGCTATGCTCTATGCTCCAGACTGTGCCAAACATTTTGCACAATTACCTCATCATCCTCACAACAGCTCTATAGTATATACCTCCCCATTTTACAGATGAGCAAACTGGCTCAAAAAGGCAAGTGATTTGTCAAAGGCCACCCTCTCATAGATGGGATAGTTGATATTGGAACCCAAACCTGGATAATTTAGAGGAAAAGTGCCATCACACCATGAATTTGCTGAAGGCAGAATGAGGTGTCTTCATCACTTTTGTATCCCTATCTGCCTGGTACTGTCCTTGATACATGCGGCAGTCAATAAATAATTGCTGAATGAAGTGTTGGTCATTAGCTCTCAGGACCTTTTTGCAGGCAAGAACGGGACTATTGTCAAATGCAAATTCATCAAACCTAGGTAGAATGGCTCTCTATACATACTGTGCTACAGTATGACTGCAAGGGATACACAATTAAGTCAGACCTGGCCTCAGCCTTCAAAGAACTGTAAAGGTTACAAACGTCTTTCTTCTATGAAAGGCAACTGCACGCCCCTGTTTAGATGGAAGAAAAATAAGTTTCTTTTTCTTTTTTTTTGGTTGCGTTGGGTCTTAGTTGTGGCATGCAAGCTCTTAGCTGCGGCATGCATGTGGGATCTAGTACTGGGCCAGGGATTAAACCCGGGCCCCTTGCATTGGGAGCCCTCAGAGTCTTAACCACTGCGCCACCAGGGAAGTCCTGAAAAATAAGATTTTAGGGAACTGTTGCTTATTCCTATTTTTTTCGGTTGATAAACAACAAATAGAGAGTCACCCAAGTACTCCAACTGGGCTCTAAAAATATTCTCTGACGTAAAAACCTACCTCTTTTTATCATCCCAAGTGTTGGGGAAGAGAGAACTAATTCCTTTAACGATCTTTAAAGAGCATCTGCGGGATGCTCACTACAGGAAACGGAATACGGGAAACACTTGTACAGTAGCTGGACCGAGAGTAACACAATGTCTGGATTACGTACATCCCAGAAGCCACAGCATCTTCACAGTGCTTAGCACATCACACACGCTCATTAAATAATTGTTCAACGAAGGTAGAGCGTCGCGCAACGATTTTCCGCAGGCGAGGAAAAACCGCGTTGCCGTATTTACCTTTTCGGGTCACGTGACCGTGCGCGCCCAATCCTGTCAATCCGTTGGCCACACCCCAGGGACGGAGGATTATGGAGTAGGAAATGTGATTGGGTATCTTTTGGGCACGTGGCTCTCGGTTCCTCTTTTCTATTGGTGAACAGCGGCCCAGTCCCCAGCCTACCTCCGCGCCTCCCAGACTCAGGCCCCGCCCCTCTCGCGCTCGGTAGGAGGCGGGGTGGGGGGGGAGGAGGAGAGTCAGCGCAGGCGCAGTGGTTGGCGTCCTCGGAAGGTGGGAGGCGGTGCGCCCTTCAGAATCCGGCAGGGAGGACAGAGTGGGCGAGTCAAGTGTGAAAAGACGGTGACCTCCTGTGCGTGTGACGTTGGGGTCAACTTTCTTACCGTGCGCGTCCCTCTCTGGGTCTCTCATTCCCTGCACACACGCACCTCTTCCCCCAGCTCCCTCTACTAGTTTCCGGCTGGTAACTCCTCCGTTTCATTCATCCTGGGGAGGCACCGAGGGGACCAGGAAAGTGGGGTGCAGGAAATCAAAATGGAGCGAAAAGGAGGAATGGCCAAGGAGAGAAGCGAGTAAATTTCGGACGAGCCAAAGGCCTCTGGGGCGTCCCAAGTTCTCACTTGAGTGCCCACCCCCTTCAAGAGAAAAAGAAAAGGTGAAGGAATTTGCAGTTCTGACCATGTTTTTGCTTTTGCTGTTGCCTCTGTTTGGAATGATCTCCCTCTCCCCGCTTGGTGATTGCCTATTCACATTTTAGGACCCAACTGGGGTCACTCTGAAAGTTTCTTGAGCCTTGCCCTTCTTCCTTCTCAAAGTACAGTTGCTTAGTTACCCCACCGAATTTCGAGAACATTCAAAAGAGAGCGAGTTCAAAACTGGACTGGCTTTGATTACTGGCCTGGTCACTTTAGGTGACCTTGGGCAAGTTACATAAGGTGTGTGAGCTTCAGGATCCTCATCTTTCAAAAGAAGTAACAGTGCGTGGATCTTAGGATTGTGGGAATAAGGTGAGTAAATGCGTTGTAAAATGCTTCCTACAGTGCTTGTTGTAAATGTTCAATAAATACTGTTTCCGAAATAGAAGGAAGGATACTCTTTTTTTAACTTTTTGAATGAAAGAGCCTTTAAATTCTATAGTGCTTTACAATTTTCAAGTTTCATACACGATTTCATATAATCCCATCATAACCCCCCACCCCTATATTGCCCATCCCCCCTTCCCTCTCCCTACTGGTAACCACTCATTTCTCCTCTATATCTGTGAGTCTGCTTCTTTGTTTTATTGACTAGTTTGTTGTATTTTTTAGATTCCACATATAAGTGATATCATACAGTATTTGTCTTTCTCTGACTTATTTCACTTAGCATAATGCCCTCCAAGTTCATCCATGTTGCTGCAAATGGCAAAATTTCGTTCTTTTTTACGGCTGAGTAGTATTCCATTGTATATTTATACCACATCTTCTTTATCCATTCATCTGTTGATGGACACAGGTTGCTTCCATACCTTGGCAGTTGTAAATAATGCTGCTGTGAACATTGGGGTGCATGTATCTTTTCGAATTAGTGCTTTTGTTTCTTTCCAATATATACTCAGGAGTGGAATTGCTGGGTCATATCGTAGTTCTATTTTTAGTTTTTTGAGAAATCTCCATACTGTTTTCCACAGTGGCTGCACCAATTTACATTCCCACCAGTAGTATAGGAGGCTTCTGTTTTCTGGAAGAATATGCTTTATTTTCTTTAGAAAGGCTTTATTACATCAAGCAAAGCTTGGCTTTTGTAATTTTTTTTTTTTTTTAAAGACAAACAGGTACACAAAAAAGAAAAGTGGCTCTGGGGAAGATCCGAGTGAGTCTACTCTAAGGAATACTCAATAGGAGACAAAGGTTTGGCAGGTAGGATGGCTTCCCCTCCCACCCTCCTCCCATACTCTAGTGATAATGGCTGATATCTGCTTACTCTGTCAGGCACTGTGCTGTGAGCTACACATGCATCATTACCTTGTTTAGTCTTCGTAACCACTCAATTGGGTAGCTCCTATTATCCTCATTTATAGAGACTGAAGCTTAGATAAAACAACTTGCCCAAGTTCACCTAACTACTAAGTAGCAAGACAGGGTTGGAAATCCAAGTCTGTCTATTTTCTAAAACTTTCAGTGCCGTGCTATATTCCTTTTTTATTAAATCGAGAAAAAAAAATTCTGCTTTCTTGGATGAGTTTAATTTTCTTTTTTCTTCATGAAGTGGAATTGATCTCTTTTGTGACAGTAATTACGGAAACAATCTGGATCTCAGAGCACCATCTTGAATCTCAACAAGAATAATATATCTGGAATTAACTATTATAGCTGGTGGCAACCTTTGCTATTCCTCAGAGCAAGGTGACCAACTCATCTTTGTTTTAGCACTTCAAGTCCTACATCCGGAAAACCCCTCAGTACTGGGCAATCTGGGATGGCTGTTCACCCTACCTAGGAGTGTCGAATTTCCTATCCGTCCTGACTTTGATCCTCTCAGGAAATGTTTGGCATTCACTGAAGACTGGCCTTTATGCATGTCCAAGCATCTCATGTGGGATTAACTCATTCAGTGAGCTAACATGTTGTAAAATACTTTGCACAATGCTTGGGATATAGTGTGCTCAACAAATGCTATTATTTTATTTCTTATTATTTATTTTTTGGCTGCACCACACAGCACATGGGATCTTAGTTCCCCGACCAGTGATCAAACCCATGCCCCCTGCTGTGGAAGCACGGAGTGTTAACCACTGGACCACCAGGGTAGTCCCAACAAATGCTGTTATTTAAGGGAGAACTGAGAGGATATTCAATTTATGACAGCATGAAAGAAGGAATATGAGTTAGTGGGAAGGAGATTCGAGTATTCTGTACTTGTTTGCCTTCATGACTTATACTTACTAAAACTGTGATAGCAGAGCAGTTGTGGAAGCAACAAGGAAGGATATGACTGAAAGTCACAGCCAAAGCTGGGCTTATGCAGTTACAACCATGTAACCAGGGCAGTGAAAGCTGATAGCACCCGCTAGTAGAAGTCTGTTATTCCAACCGAGGGCACTTACAGCAGGTTGGGGACTGCTGTGCTGGTGGAGAGCAAAAGATGTAAAGTAAGGAGACCTGAGAAGCATCAGCTTCAGGAAATACCAGGTTCCTCTTGAGACAAACTTTTTGCAAAGAATTCCATCTCAGGAGGAAATATGAACAAAACAAACATTCCTAAGGCCCTCAAGACTCGGTTTCATAAATCGTGCCAGCATTAGGTGATGAAAGAGCCTGCCTTCCCTCCCTCGCAGCCTAACCTGCTCTCCACTGCCCACATTTTAACCATTCCTGGCCGGGTGTACTGTTGGCTTCTACTTCTACTTCAGGCTGACTTCCTTCTTACTATAATCTTCAGACAAGTAGGAAGCGTTGCTGTCTAAAAGAACTGGGAGAAAGATCTACTCGGATTCTCGTCCTGGCTCTGAAACAACATACTATGGCCTTAGGTAAGTGTGGATCTTAGTTTCCTCAAAAATAAAATGAAGGGGGAATGGACTAAATTTCCTCTCCTGTCATTCCATGCATGACTCTGTGACATATTCTGGTAAAGGATGAGAGTACGGGAGGTAACACATCCTCTGTGAGCCACTTGAGAGCAAGAGGTTGTATCTTTGTAGGCTTAGTACCTAAATACAGGCTAAATACAGTGTTGGTCAGTAACCGTTTATGAGATTTGTGGATGAGAATGGCTTCGGATTCAGAAGACCCAGATTTGAATGCAATTATTGGTGGTACTGACTGTGGGTAACTGAGCAAATCTGGTTTAGAGCACCTTAGCATCTCTATCTGCAAAAAAGCTGGAGTGAGATTTACCACAGCCTATGACTCTCCAGAATTAATGAATGGCTGTGAGCGAACCTACAGCTGTGCAGGTGAAAAGAACTCTGTGTTTTCAAGATCTTGGGTTATCCCAGTCAACTGAAATTTGCTTCCTAGGCAGATGCAGGATGAACATGTATTGCTTGCCCTGATTTTAGACAAAAGACTACCCAGAATAGGCTGTGATTCTTTCATCCGCTTCGCTTTTTGATGAGATCGTGCAGAAAGCTTTAGCCTGCGACAATGATTCTCTCTGGCTAACACAGTAATCAAACAAGTCTTGCTGCTTCCCTCAGCAAAAACAAATCAATTTAAGAACCCACTTGGGAATTCACTGTTTCCTCTCTGCAGACCAGGTTCAAGGCTGGTCTCATTCTGGCAGCTGAAATCAAGCAGAAATCCTTAGAGAACCGTGTCATAAAGCCACATTCACTTTTAGCTGATTAAAAAATATAAAAGTAACAGCCCACATACCTAATGTGCTATTTAAAAAAATGCTTCCTCTATTCCTTGGTTTATAAAAAATTCATTCATATCATTGTTCGTCTTTTCAAAAAATATATCAGAATGGTTCAGTTAAAGACATTTAAGCATTCGGAATTATAAATTAAGTTGTTTCCTTCCCCCTTTACCCACATTAGTGAGATCCCTAGGTTAGTACTCTGGAGGTACATATTTCCTGGGCTATTTCTTCTGCCTGATGAGATAAAAAGGGAGAGAAAGCAGTTTTCCTATCAAAAGAAGCTGCGGCTTTGAAAAAGTCCTCTTCAGGGGCAAATCTCATCAGCCAGAAGATTTTAATTCCTGGGCTCTGAAAGCTGCGGGGTTCAGAGATGGGCTGGCAGAGAGATGTCGGTTTGCTGCCCTCTGCAGGCGGCAGTTGGTAAGCCTCGATCAGTTAGAGGAAGCAGGGATGAATCCTTAGGGATCTGAAAAGAAATAAAACAAGTTAATGCCAAAATAAGCTGCCAGTGGGGTGGAGGAAATGATTGTGTACATCAGTCTACCATAAAAAACCCACAGCATTTAGGGAATGTCAAGATGGCCACTCTGTGCTGTTAGGTGCAAACAGGATGTAATAAAATACTGTACTGCTTGATTCAACTTTCGTAAGAATAGATTTAGATTTAGTTATACCAGAATGTTAGATTTTGGTTATCTCGGTAGTGGGATTATAGGTAATTTGTATTAAAATCCTTTTTACTTATCTGTATCATCTAAACTTTCTGTAATAAATATGTATTATTCTAGTAACAAGAACTAGTTAAAAAGTGATTTGCCAAGGCGACTTCTTGGGTGCTAGCAGTGTTCTGTTCCTTGATTTAGATGCTCTACATCGTCATCAAGCTGTCCACTCATGATGGCTGCGATTCTCTGTATGTCAGTATACTTCAATTAAAATGGTTTTTAAAAAGTGGTGTTACCGGGACTCTCACACATTGCTGGTGGGAATGCAAAATGGTGCAGCCACTTTAGAAGACATTTTGGCAGTTTCTTACAAAACTAAACATACTTTTGTCATATGATCCAACAGTCTCACTCCTTGGTATTTACCCAAATGAGTTGAAAACTTACATCCACACAAAGACCTCCACATGGATGTTTATAGCAGCTTTACTTTTTTTTTTTTTTTTTGCCGCGCTGTGCAGCATGTGGGATCTTAGTTCCCCCACCAGGGATCAAACCCGTGCTCCCTGTAGTGGAAGCACAGAGTCTTAACCACTGGACTGCCAGGGAAGTCCAGTGGCTTTATTCATAATTGCCAAAAAGTTGGAAGCATCCAAGATGTCCTTCAGTAGGTAAACGATAAATACCATGTTAGTGAACAGGGGCAAGGAGTATATGGGAATTCCTGCACTTTCTGCTCAATTCTGCTGTGAACCTCAAACTGCTCTAAAAAAAATAAAGTCTTTTTCAAACTGGCTGTACTCCTCTGGGAATATATTAAAAATTATTGAATTGTATGCAATAAATGAGTGAACTGTATGATATGTGAATTATATCTCAAAGCTGAAAAAAAAGCTGTTATATTTTTTTAAAGTGGTTGTACTCGTAGGTGAAAATATCAATAGATATAAAGTACTGACACATGCTACAATATGGATGAATCTTGAAAACATTATGCTAAGTGGAGAAGCCAGACACAAAAGGCTACATACTGTATGAAATGTCCAGAATAGGCAAAAACAGAAAGAAGATTAGTTGTTGTCAGGGACCAGGGGGTGGGGAATGGGGAATCACTGCTAATGGGTACAGGGTTTCTTCCTGGGATGATGAAAATGTTCTGGAATTAGTGGTGATTAATGTGCAACTTTGTGAGTGTACTAAAAACACGTTAATTATATACTTTTAAAGTGTACTTTTAAAGAGTGAACTTCATGGCCTAGGAATTATATCTCAATAAAGCTGTTATTTTTTAAAAATGGGGAAAAAGGTAATGGCAGATTTTGGAACATTGTCTTAAATAGCTGTGTGCCTAGAATTCAAAAATCAGTCTTTCGAACAATATACCGTAATGCACGTTAAAAAATTAGTTTCAATTAAGAATGGCCAGGGCTTCCCTGGTGGCGCAGCGGATGAGAGTCTGCCTGCCGATGCAGGGGACACGGGTTCATGCCCCGGTCAGGAAAGATCCCACATGCCGCAGAGCGGCTGGGCCCGTGAGCCATGGCCGCTGAGGCTGCGCATCCGGAGCCTGTGCTCCACAACGGGAAAGGCCAAAACAGTGAGAGGCCCGCGTACCGCAAAAAAAAAAAAAAGAATGGCCATACATTAAGAAACCTAGACCCTTCTCTCTTTTGTCAGTGCTCTCAGTTGAGCGGGAACTGGAATCTGGTATCTGAGAAGGCATTTTACCATTGGCAGCAGAATTCAAGTGAAAGTCCCAGTTTCCGGGTCTGGAATATCAGGCTGTGGTCAGCGTGGGTCTATTAAAGGCAGCAGCTCTCCGCAACGAGAATCCAGTTTCAGACATGCCAAGTCGTCCGACCGTGTGGGCCCGATGTTCAGTATTGCAATTGGCAGCTTCCTCTCCTGGGCAGTGAGGATGAACCTGTAGCCCGAGTACACCTGTCGGAGCAGAAGACGCAGATAAGAGCTCTCTAGAGGCAGGAAGAGATAAACCAATAGGGAGCCTCTCCCGGGCTCCCCAGCCCGCAAAGGGGGCAGTTACCATCCCGACACCAAGTCAGTTACCTGCAAGGACGATCCCACCACCAGGAGGGAGTCGGCTTCTTTTACCTGCTTGTGCACAAAATCAACCTTGTCAGGGTTCACCGTGTCCCCGAAGAAGACGACGTCTGGTTTCAGGGGCCCCCCACATCGAGAGCAGGGCGGGACCTGGAAGCTCTGTACCTGCTCCTCAGTGAGAAAGACGTCACCGTCCGGAGCCAGGCCATGGGCCTCAGCGCTCCAGGTGGGGTTCAGGACTTCAAACCGCTCTTGCAGTGCCCCTCGGGGAGTCTGCTCACCGCAGCCCAAGCAGAGGACCCTGAAACCAGAGAGGAGGCCAGCTGTGCTGGAGAGGCACAAAGCTACTGAAGACCTTTCACCCCCAACCATCTCTAGCTCCTCCGTCACCACTTTCTTTCCCTGACACCCACCGTGTTTTCCCCGCTTTATTAATACCTTTTCATGACCTCTTTAGCTACCACCTTCCTTCCACTGCCAACCTTCTAGAAGAACGTGCATCTGTTTCCTTACTACACACTCCCTGCTTAAACCTTCTGCTAGCTCACTTTTATCCTTAACATGACTGCAAAGCCTTTACCACATTTTACTTAGTGCCAAAACCAGGGTTTTTTTTCCCCCTTCCTCCTCCATCCTCTGCTCTAATCATCTGCTGTAATTGCCGCTGTCCATTGCCATCTTCTCTTTAAAACACTTTCTGGGGAATTCCCTGGTGGCCTAGTGGTTAGGATTCCGGGCTTTCACTGCCAGGGCCCAGGTTCAGTCCCTGGTCAGGGTAATAAGATCCCACAAGCTGCATGGCCCTCCAAAAAAAAAAAGAGAAATTTGAGTCCTTTGTCCACTGCTCTGTGCCCATCGCCCATAACAGTGTCTGCACATAGCAGGCACTCACTAAATAGCTGTTGAAAGAAAAATGGAAGTTGGTTCCTCTTCTGCTCCTCCAGCCTCCAACCTGTTTTCTTTCCACTGTCCCTTCCTGGGGTGTCTCTGTGGTCACTGCTACAGTGCCTCTGTGCTAACAGTTTCCTCCTCTATACAGGACTCCACTCCTGCCCTCTCCCCCAAAGTTTAGTCCAAGTCTCCTTGATGGTCCTGTCAAACTTAACTTCTGTCTTCAATCCCCCTCCACAGCTTCTCCATCACCTTCCTCCAGTTACTTGGGCTGAAACCCTTGGAAAAAAACTTGTTACTCAGTTTTCTCCCTTTACTCTCTATCTAGTCAATCATCAGACTGTGTTGGCTTTTTTTTTTTAACTTAAAAGGCCTCCTATGAAATGACAAGAAGTCTTGGATTTGTTTTAAAATATTTCAAAAGAGACAGAGAAAGGATAGGTAGACACGGTAAAATCTTGATAAAACTCTTTGGATCTGGGTGATGGTATGTGGGAGTTCATCATACTACTCTCTTTATTTTTGTGGATGTTTGAAATTTTCATCATTAAAAAAAATTTTAATGGACCCATAGCCATCCTTAGCTCTCCCATCCCCTGATGCCACCTTGGTCTGAGTCTTTCCAGCTGACTTTCCTGAGCCACTCTAACTCTCTAATCCTGTCCAGGCTTCCTCAAATGCTATTTTTATCATATTGCTTTCTTGCTCAGAAACCACTAACAGTACCCTTTGGTCTCTCACAACAGACCCAAATTGCACTGCATGATTTTCAAATGCATCCAGGATTTGGGTCTAGCCTTCCCAGACAATCTGATTTCATACTAGCCTCCAACGAGACCAGGCCAGACTCTACAAGTTCCCCTCATTTGGAAAGCCCTCTTTCCCCTCCTTTGCCTAGTCATACCTGAGCTATTCTCCAGCCCCACCTCACCCATAAAAGATTACTCCAATCTTTACTAACTCTGTTTCTCTGAACCTGTAAAACATGTCTGTCAAGAACCACATAATTTAACAATCACGTGTGGAGTGGTTTGTTGTTAAACCTGTTATTTTTGCGTCTCCCACCAAACAGATTACAAAATTCTCACATATTAAGCAGACCACGTTTTATATTTTGGTTTTGACCTCTCCACACCAGCAAGTGGCACACCAGTAGCACACCACGTGTTGCAGACACCCAATAAATAGTCTATGACTGGCAGACTGATTTCAGTCCTCAGAGGGTGATCTCTGGGGCTTACAGATAAGGAAACGGTCTCCAATTAGATACAAGTTACTGCCAGGGCTACATATGGTCATTTCATCAATATTTATTGGGTTCTGGCTATCCTGTGATCTATGTATCTAGGCACTGGAGACCCAGCAGTTTGTAGCATACGCTCTGCTCATAGTTCCCTCGGGACACTCAGAGGGCACCTCCCACAGTTCTCTTATAAGTTCCAGTGTCTCTCCTGTTTAGGGAGTTCCCTGGCCATGGAAGCCTTCTCCGGAGGAGCAGAGTCAAGTGTTAGGGAGTTAATTCCCCCAGAGTGACCCTCAGCCAATGAAGGATGGGAGGCAGTGGATAAACACCCCAGTTCCCCTTGACTTCCAGTGAGACGGTTCTGAAGCTGCTCTACAGTCAGAGAGCCCCTGACACGCTTGAGCCCCAGATGCCCCAAGCAGTAACCCACTCATTAGCAAAACCTTACCCTGCCTTTCCCACTTCCCTGTTTCACTTCCCATTCCCTCACTGAGTTTGCTGGGATCAACCCCAAAGTAAACAACTTCCTCCCAAATCATTTCCTCGTGGTCTAACGAAGACAACAGTGACCAGGACGGCCAAGGTCCCTGCTCTTATGGAGCACATGTCTGCATTCACACTGTTTAGGCTTTCCTGCACCTGTGCATGCATCCGTGGAGTTCTGTCAGGCGCTGACTCCCCGCCTTGGTGTGCAAGGCATCCACATTTTGGGTCACCAACCAGGACAGCTTTCCGAATCTCTCCCAGTTGCTCAAAGCCCAGTGTGCAGGGTTAGGCTGGTGGGAGGAGAACTGAGGCCAGCCCACAAAGTTTCTCGCCCAGTACCGCTGGCGGATTTGAGCGATCCGTACAAAATCCCCATGCTGGATGGGCCTCCGGTCCGTGCGGGCATAAAGTCCCACCTTTTCTGACCTGTAGTCTGGGATTCCCGACTCAGTGGAGATTCCTGCCCCAGTCATCACTAAGAGTCTCTTGGAAAGGGTGATAAAGCGCTGTAACTCTTTGACCTTCTCAGAGTCCAGAGGAGGACTTGGTGGCACAAATAACCCAGTGGATCCGCGTGAGCACTGCTGGCTGAGGTTTGGCACCCAGCGGCCTTTTGCTGTCCTGAAAGTTAACCCAAAGCTCATCCTCATTCTAGAGAGGGAAAAAAAAAAAGCATCAAGTGAGAAACTGGGTTTTGAAAACCAGGGTAACCAAGGGAAGGGGGGAGGGGCAAGATGGGGAAGAGGATTAAGAGGTACAAACTACTATATATAAAATAAATAAGCTACAAGGATATATAGTACAACACAGGGAATATAGCCAATATTTCATAATAACTATAAATCGAATATAAACTTTAAAAATTATGAATCACTAAGTTGTACACCTGAAAATGTCAACTACACCTAAATTTTTTTAAATTTTAATTTAATGAAAAAAAACCCACAAAACTGATGAATGGGTAAACAAAATGTGGAGTATATAAATGAAACAAGATTAACCAAGGGTTGTTAATTGTTGAAGCTGGGTGATGGGTCCATGGATGGGGGTTCATTATATTACCTATCTCCACAATAAAAAAAAAATTGGTGGTGGGAAATTCCCTGGCAGTCCAGGGGTTAGGACTCTGCGCTTTCACTGCTGAGTGTGCAGGTTCAATCCCTGGTTGGGGAACTAAGATCCCACAGGCCATGCAAAAAAAAAAAAAAAAAAAAAATTTTTTTAAAGTAATTTCTTAGAGGAATGTTTGGATTGCAGATGCTCTAGTATGCCCAGAACAGTGGAAGTACAGAAATGCCAAAAGCCATGAGATGAAGGAAAAAAAAACTTCCCCCACAAAAAGAGAAAAAAAAAAAGAAGGAAGGGGGAGGGGAATGGCAGGGGGAGGGGGAGGGACAGGGAGAAAAGAATGGAGAAGTTTGAAGAGAAGCTAAAATGTGGAATGCTTTGCCTTAGAGGTAGACAAAACTCCAATATCTGGACCATATTAGCTTAGCAGTCATATAGTATTTGGAGAAAACATATTTGAAATTAAATAGACAGTGAACTAGGGCAGGTAACTGAAACATATGCCTGCCTCATGTTGCCCTTGATCTAGACAAAAATGAAAGCAAGAGCACACGATTATCAACAGAATAGAGATAAAAAAAGGGCTAAGCTTAGCCTAAAAATATATAGACAAACCCTAACTAACTCTAGGCAAGAAACTAAAAAATAAAGAATGGAGGGGTAGCATCCTTATTTCCCCAAAACAGCCCACCCTAAACAGGATTTGGGAGCAGGTTACTAATGAGATTTCAACTTACATCTGGAAGCTGCCAACCCAAAAGGTATCTAATAATCAGCAAACTGGTACTTTGAAATATTTTATGAGAAGGGTGACAAGAGCCAACAGCACCATATTGAGAAATGGCTGGGGAATAGGAATTTGTTGGCATTGCATACAATACTGTCCTCTGAAAGATAATATCTAGGTATGAGAAAAATGTACCGGAGAGTAGTACAGGTTTTTACCTAATAAGAAGGCTATCCAGGGACTTCCCTGGTGGTGCAGTGGTTAAGAATCCGCCTGCCAATTCAGGGGACATGGGTTCAAGCCCTGGTCCGGGAAGATTCTCACAGGCTGCAGAGCAGCTAAGCCCGTGCAACACAACTACTAAGCTTGCGCTCTAGAGCCCGCGAGCCACAACTACTGAGCCCGCGTGCCACAACTACTGAAGCCCACATGCCTAGAGCCTGTGCTCGGCAACAAGAGAAGCCCCCACAATGAGAAGCCCCCGCACCGCAAAGAAGAGTAGCCCCCACTCGCTGCAACTAGAGAAAGCCCACGCGCAACGATGAAGACCCAATGCAGGCAAAAAAAAATTAAAAAAAAAAGAAAGCTATCCAACCAGACCATATTTCCAGGGGTGGATTCCATGCTTATGAGAACAGCCTACTGATAGTGAATTAATCAATGACCGCAATACCTGGAAGGACAGCTCCCAGATAAACAATTCACTTGAAAGGTAAGCCCCCTTCCCCCCACAGATACTTAGAGTGTATTTATAATCTTGCTTTGTAATCCAAATCAATCTTTGGTAAAATCTGGAAGGGTGTGAGCTAGTTCAGCATCTAATAACTCACGGATGTAATGAACACTGGGGCCCCAGGCTTAGAGAAAAAATTGACCTTTGCTAGGGGTGTGTTGGTAAACTGGCTTCCCCTTTACCCTCCTCCTCAAAAAAAGATAAAATAAAATAATCCTATCATGGCCAGTTTCAGGCTACCAATGGTTTATCTAACAACTGGCCAGTAAATTCCCAAATATTTAACAACTGACCCTCACCAGTACAAACTGACTCCACACCCTCCTGGGTCCTTTGAAGTCCAACCTGAAACAACAAGCCTACCTTTTTATTATCTTTTTAGTAATTTGTTTTGGTCAAGAATTTCTAATATGTTCCACAAAATAAAACTTTGTCCCCACACTAGACTATTTCATAACAGCCCAAGCCAATCTGTCTTCCTGATCTCCTAAGAACCTACAGCCAGAGCTCTCCTATGCTGGGGCCATCAGATGAAAATTAACTATGGCTGGCAAATCTGCCAAGGCTTTCTGCATCCAAGGGAAACTGCATATTTTGGTTTCTGAAAAGAAAGGGGGGGGCTCTAAAAAATAAAATCTATTTTAAAAAGGAGGGAGGTAAACTAAAAAATTGATAAAGCAGAAATCTAGCATAATATAAGGCCTATTCTGTCTCTCCCAGTAACAGCTGGCTGGTCAGAACTGAATTTCTTATAAACTTCAAAAAGTTAATGGTTTACCTCAATATCTTTTTTAAGTCCCTTAATTGCTCATTGTTAATATATGACTATATCTAAAGATGTCTCTATCAGAGGAATACATTTATATTTTTAGTTAATACTATCCCTTGGGGGACCGTGTGTCCCATAAACCTACTTCCCATTTTATAAATCAGAATTATTTTATTTCTTCATAAACTAAAGAAGCACATTAGCGTTCCAGTTTAGCTGATGAAACTGTTGCTCAGACTTTTCGAGATTTTGATTTTATTAATGTAATTAAGCACATGCATACCTTTTATTCTATTTCCCCCATATTCTGTTAGTTTACCCTCAATTGCAAATAGGGCTTCTTGGACAAGGTGAAGGGTAGTGAGACCTGACAAGGCATTCTACCCCAGCTTTTTCTAGCTGTAAAAACAAGGCCTTTATGTAATATTAGATAAAATGCAGAAATTCTCTAGTGACACGCACCCCATATGTAAACATTATTTTATGCTGGGCTTTCCAGATCTGGGATCAGGACCCTGACTTCTCCCTGACATTCCACAGCAGTGAACAGCTAAACAGATAATCCCGATTCCTGAGACCGGAGGGCTCGGGAAACCCCGCTGAAAAGACGCTCTGTTGTAACAGCTGCTCTCTCCCAGGTCCTATCAAAGGGCAAAGAGGAGAAGTGGAATCCTCAATTTATAGAAACCTGCAGCCCACACAGAACTCACTTACCTTTCACAGCTTAAGGGACACTCCGCGCCCGACAGGGGGACCGACTGGCTGTATTTGCACTTTGGGAAATGTAGTTCATTAACCTGAAATGATGCAAGAAAAACTACAAGTCCCACAAACCTCTGGGCTTCACAATCGAGGGACCCAGGTTTTCCAGTAGCGTCCCCTGTTGGCCTTTTGTGGTCAGAGGCTTCGAACCCTGGTACGCGATGTGCAGCTGTCTACCTAGCCATCATCTCTTCGAGAGAAGCGGTTAGAGCTTGTACGTCATTGTTCTGAGTGCAAAATAGTACATCCAAACAGCGTTAACTTAGGAATTCATTCTTTAGAAGCTTTAGTAATGGATCTAGGTTTGACTCATCCTCAACTTCAGTGTTTCAGAACCTTTCCACTCATGGAAACGGAATCAAGTTCCCACCTTGCAGTGAGCTGTGAAGAAATACATTCACAAATAGCTGAAAAACTGATGTTTTTACAGTTAAAATGAACAATTAAAGTGAAATATAATATACAGGGACTAATGTGTTTACCCACGTGGCTTCTCCAACTTTCTCATCTTTTTTTTTTGTTTGTTTTGGCTCCGTTGGGTCTTCGTGGTTGGGTCTTCAGGGTTGGGTCTTCCTTGCTGTGTGCAGGCTTTCTCTAGTTGCAGCCAGTGGGGGCTACTCTTCGTTGTGGTGTGAGGGCTTCTCATTTTGGTAGCTTCTACTGTTGCGGAGCACGGGGTCTAGGCGCCCCGGCTTCAGTAGTTGTGGCACATGGGCTTAGTTGCTCCGCAGCATGTGGGATCTTCCCAGACCAGGGCTCGAAACCATGTCACCTGCTCTGGCAGGCAGATTCTGATTCTTAACCACTGCGCCACCAGGGAAGTACCTTATTTCTCATCTTGTGTTTTTACTAAATTAACCAACACAATGCCTGGGTCTTACCCCCAGAAATTCTGATTTAATTGGTCTGGGGAGACACTTGGGCACCAAGTCGGTTTACAAACCTCACAGTTGTTTCTAATATGTAGCCAGTGAGAACCACTGATCTGTAGCATTGCCTAAATAAGACATCAATTTCTAAGTGTTTTAGAACATATCAAAGGATATGCTAGCACTGACCTTGAAGACCACTCTAAGGAACCACTTCCCCCATTTTAAAATGAAGTGAGGGGAATTCCCTGGAGGTCCAGGGCTTTCAGCTTTAGGCTCCGAGCTTTCACCGCCGAGGGTACAGGTTCAATCCCTGGTCGGGGAACTAAGATCTCGAAAGCCACTCGGTGCCGCCAAAAACAAACAAGCAAACAAACAAAACTGAAGCCCAGAGGAGTAGTATGAAAGCTGGAGTCAGAGTCTGACTCTCATTGAATGCATAGCAGTAAATATTGGTAAAGTAACCCATTTCAGTAGTTTGGGAGCAATATCTCCAGCCACACCTCAAATAGGTCACTGGGCTGAGAGAGCCACCTGACATGAGTATTTTTTTTTTTTTGCAGTACGCGGGCCTGTCATTGTTGTGGCCTCTCCCGTTGCGGAGCACAGGCTCCGGACGCGCAGGCTCCGGACGCGCAGGCTCAGCGGCCATGGCTCACGGGCCCAGCCTCTCCGTGGCAGGTGGGAAGATGGCATGTGGGATCTTCCCGGACCGGGGCGCGAACCTGTGTCCCCTGCATCGGCAGGCGGACTCTCAACCACTGCGCCACCAGGGAAGCCCGACGTGAGTCTTTTGTACCTTAGTTAACCTGACCACATTGGCTGGGAAAAAATTTTAAAAAGGATTAAAATATAGACTGGGGGGCTTCCGTGGTGGCGCAGTGGTTAAGAATCTGCCTGCTAATGCAGGGGACACGGGTTCAATCCCTGGTCCGGGAAGATCCCACACTGTGGAGCAACTAAGCCCGTGCGCCACAACTACTGAACCTGCACTATTGAACCTGTGTGCCACAACTACTGAAGCCCGCGCGCCTAGAGCCCATCCTCTGCAACAAGAGAAGCCACGACGATGAGAAGCCCGCCCATGGCAACAAAGAGTGGCCCTGGCTCGCTGCAACTAGAGAAAGCCCCCACACAGCAAGAAGACCCAACACAGCCAAAAGTAAAAACAAATACATTGATTTTTTAAAATGTATACTGGAAAAAAAAATGTATACTGGGAACTTTTATGAAGTCAAAAAATTATAGGGCTTCCCTGGTGGTGCAGTGGTTAAGAATCGCCTGTCAGTGCAGGGAACACGGGTTCGAGCCCTGGTCCGGGAAGATCCCACATGCCGCGGAGCAACTAAGGCCCTGCGCCATAACTACTGAGCCTGCGCTCTAGATCCCACGAGCCACAGCTACTGAGCCTGCGTGCCTAGAGCCTGTGCTCCGCAACAAGAGAAGCCACCGCAATGAGAAGCTCGTGCACTGCAACAAGAGTAGCCCCCGCTCGCCGCAACTAGAGAAAACCCGTGCACAGCAACGAAGACCCAGTGCAGCCAAAAATAAATAAATAAAAATAAATAAATAAAATTTAAAAAAAGAAAACAAAATTGTAATCCAGAATATTTTCTGCACACATGGGTATTTGATTAAAACCTATGGAAATGTCAAAACATGACACTACCCCCAATCCCAGGCAAATTTTATTGTGGAAAACTTCAGAGCCACTTTATTTTTCCAGTTCTTCAAGTGGAATAAGCATCATTAAAAGACTGGCCAGGAACACAGGATTATTGTGCTTTTAGGCACCAAAGAATTTCATGTTCTGGGGAGAAGTTAGCTGAGTTTTCTATTTTTCTTAGTGCTGGGAAGTCATCTGTGGAAGATGAAGTCATCCAAGACAGCTGGTGAAACAATTTCCCTTGATAGCTACTGACAGGGTGTAATGAGCCACCCAATCGAGACATTCTCAAGGGCTGAGAAGTTCTTTGGATGACCCTTGTCTTTTTATTTCTCACAACTCCACCACACTAGGAATTAATGACAAAGTCCTTGGCTGGATCAAAATCAAATATTCTAAATTAATCAGACTGTTAGCCTTTCTTTTTTCCTGCTGTTTTTTCCTACCCTGCCAATTATGGCTGTGGGGAAAAAATTAACTACACATCAGCATCAAATAGGCCTTTTTATGTCATTTTTACATCTAGTTGATGACTACATAAATGTTCAGTGAGCAATACTTTGAACGTTTCATGTTTGAAAGTTTTCATAATGAAATTTGGGGGGAAATATTTTCTCAGAGTACTAGTTGCATCTTAGTGAGTAGCAAAAACCAAAAGTCTTTTGGAGAGTACAGCTCAGAGCTGAAACAAGTTCAGACATAGGTTTCTAGTAGCTTTCCACTTGCCAAGCCAGTAACAGTGAAAGTTACTTCAAACTCATGAACTGTAGAAATAGCCTCTCTCCTCTGAATTAAGATGTCCACAGAAAACCCTTCCAGGTTAAACATAGCACATCATCCAGAAATTCTACTTCTAGATATAAACACAAAAGAATTGAAAAGAAGGACTCAAACTGATACTTGTATGTCAATGTTCATAGAAGCATTATTCACAATAGCCAAAAGGTGGAAGCAACCTCCTGTCAATCAAAGAATAAATGGATAACAAAATTCCATACAGTAGAATATCAGCCATAAAAAGGAACGAAATTCTGAAACATACTACAATATGGATGGACCTTAAAAACAAGGTATGAAATAAGCCAGACACAAAAGGTCAAATAATTGTGTGATTCTCTTATGTGAGGTACTGAGAGTTGCCAAATTTATAGAAAGTGGAATAGAGGTTGCCAGGAGCTGTGGGAGAGAGGAATGGGGAGTTAGTATTTAATGGGAAGTTTGTTTGGAATGATGAAAAAGTTCTGGAGATGTACAGTGGTGATGGATGCTGAACTTAGAAATGGTTCAAATGGTAAATTTTATGTTATGCATATTTTACCACAGCACCCTTACACTGAGCACATTTCTCATCCTCCCCAATTTATAGTCTGAATTAAGTTTATTAGCATGTTCCCTCCCACAATGCTTTGCTTCATTCTCCACTCAAAACTAAGTGAAATCAAGCAACTGAATACTGAGAAACAGCTTATATATTTCCGAGACATCTTAATATGATTGTATAATTTTCACCCCACTAATAATTAAGGGTTTTGCCTTGAGGCGCCAACTCACCTTTCTGAAATAGGAACCTTGCTTATTGGGAACGATGAGTAGGGGGTTATATTCTCTAGCTTTGCGCAGTGGCAGTATCGTAGCCAATGAGGTTTATCCGAGGCGCGATTATTGCTAATTGAAAACTTTTCCCAATACCCCGCCGTGACGACTTGAAATATAGTCGGCATTGGCAATTTTTGACAGTCTCTACGGAGACTGAATAATGCAAGTTTGAAAGACAGTATGTGTTTCATAACCACCGTAAACCTACGGGAGAATACGTTGGAAGTCCTAAGTCACAAACAGCGTGGAAGAAACGCTGAGAGTTCAAAATGACCAGTAGCTATATGCCCAACTTAAAATTTTCACCGTTATCAGGTAGGGAATTGCCTTGCTAGAAAATCCTAGCACGTGTTACTGTCGTTTTACGTTTCGATTTCAATAAAAGCGATTAGCTTTTGTTAACAGTTCGTTTCATACCTGTTCCTCAGTTTTAGTTCGTTCATTACACTTGCGTGTTAGTTGTTGTCCAAGTCGTATTAATAATTGAGTTTTTTATTTCTTAATATTTATTTTTCTGGTTTTAACACCAACACTTCCATTTACTCGTCCCCTCTCGCATTACTCTCCGTTTCGGTTTTTTTCTTGTCGCTGTTCTTTAGAACGCGAGTCTTACCCGCAGCGTCTTGGTGATGTCATGGTAATTTGCATAAAATTCTCCAGCGTCCTTAGCGAAAGGCGTTCTTATTTTCGAAAGGTTAGGGTTCGACAAGAGTTGCTCTAATACCCGGCAGCTCTTCGCGCACACGTGTTTTAAACAGGAATGTGTGCAGGGAAAGGCTTCCTATTTCCCAGCTCGTTGTTAGTCGCTCGCCCTCACGGTAAAGACAGTTGTCATCCATGGGGGAGGTAGGTGCGTGCTCACGCTCTCTAGCTTTGCGCAGTGGCAGTATCGTAGCCAATGAGGTTTATCCGAGGCGCGATTATTGCTAATTGAAAACTTTTCCCAATACCCCGCCATGACGACTTGAAATATAGTCGGCATTGGCAATTTTTGACAGTCTCTACGGAGACTGAGCGACGCATGTTTAATAACAGATATTGAACACTTAGTTTCTTAGATCGTTGAGATTTTTTTCGGTTTTTCCTTATTCTTACTAAAGCATTCTTGGGCTTTATCTTTAAAAGTGGGTGGTGAGTCTGTTCTGTGTTTTCCGAAGGTCACGGGTTGGTAGAAACCGATATGAGCTTCAAAACCTGTCGTTTAAGCATTTCCTTTTATAAGCGACTAAAGAGAAAAAACGCAGTGGGTTTTTTCAGGTTGTACTGTAGAGTCCTGGGCACAGCTTCGCTTGCAATTAAATCCCTTTATTCTTAGTGGGGTACTGATTTCCACTATAACGGCTGCGTATAGTCTTGTGCTGTTAAGAGGATCAGGCGTGTCCACGAACAGAAGACCTGAGGAGTCCGAGCTCTAGGCGTGACAGATACAGCTGGACGTGTTTAAGCCACCACCCATAAAATATTTTTCTGTTCTCTAGCAAAAGAATGCGGCTTGTCAGGGTGAAGGTGGTGGAACAGCGTCTACTGATTGAAAGCAGCACACTGTGGAAAACCGACCTAGCGGCAGATCAGACACAGTCCCTGCTTCAAGGAACTCACCGTTGTGAACACACAGATAAACAACATAATTACAGATTATTTCGATGTTATAGAGAGATGTGATGGAGCCATCCAGAAGACCAGCCGAGTTCCAACACCACCCACTATGGAGCACTTATTGTGTGCCAGACTCCGCATGAGCTGCTTACTTCCTGTGCCAGACTCCATGCAAAGTGCTTAAGATGCTTTGTTTCATTTAATTCTTACAGAAACCTTTCTCCCCATTCCTTTTTTTTTTTTACAAACAGCTCTACTGAGGCATAATTGATATTCAATAAACTGCACATATTTAAAGCCTACGATTTGATGAGTTTTGAGAACATATATACACCCATGAAACCATTACTGCAAACCAGCTGGCGAACACATCCATTACTCCCCAAAGTTTCCTGATGTTCCTTTGCAATCCATCCCTCCCTTCCAACTCTCCCCACTACCCCTCCCCCATTCTGTCGCTATAGATTAGTTTGTATTTTCTAGAATTTTATAGGAACGGAATCTACGGTATGTGATTTTCTTGAGATAGACTTTTTTCATCAAACAATATGTCCTTGCAGTTCATCCAGGTTGTTGCATGTATCACTAGCTCATTCTTTTTCCTTGCTGAGTGGTATTCCATTATATGGAAGTACCAGGGTTTGTTCAACCATTCACCCATGGAAGGACATTTGAATTGTTCCTAGTATTTTGCTATCATAAATAAAGCTGCTAAGAGCATTCCTGTACAAGCTTTGTAAGAAGCTGTCAAATTATCTTCCAGAGTGGCTTTCCATTTCCATTTTAGTTTCCACCTGCAGTTTTAAAAAATCTAGGCAAGTGCCCCTGACTTTTTTTTTTAATTAATTAATTAATTTATTTTGGCTGAGTTCGGTCTTTGTTGCCACGCGTGGGCTTTCTCTAGTTGCCGCAAGTGGGGTCTACTCTTCGTTGCGGTGCACGTGCTTCTCATTGCGGTGGCTTCGGAGCACAGGCCCTAGGCGCGTGGGCTTCAGTAGTTGCCATACGTGGGCTCAGTAGTTGTGGCACACGGTGTCTGTTGCTGCACGGCATGTGGGATCTTCCCGGACTAGGGCTTCAACCCGTGGCTTCTGCATCGGCAGGCGGATTCTTAACCACTGCGCCACCAGGGAAGCCCCCGCCCCGCCCCCGCTGCCTTTTCTCTTTCCTTCATGACACTGATTTTTTGAAGAGTCCGAGACAGTTATCGTGTAGAAGCCTCACATTCCAACTTCACTGACTGTGTTCCCTTTATTTCCTGTAACCAAGACTTGATTCGATTCAACAGAACTTCAGAGATAGCGTTAGGAACTTTGTATTGCATCTGCCACTATAATCGATGCTGAGTTTAAGCGCCAGGGTAAAGCAGTAACTGGTCTCTCTCTATTGTAAAAGTGCACTTTCCCCTAGGTAATCAGTAATCTGTGGAATGAACAATCCTTGACATTTGGTAATAAAAGCCCTTTGCTTTCCACAACTACTCCCTTAAACCACTTCCTGATCAGTCATCAAAATATGGCTAAGTAAGATAAATTAATGTCACTTCTTCTCTGGAACCCAGGGTAGGTTTGCTGGGACCAAGGAATACCCTGTGTTCAGGACCTGTGGTCCCAGGAAAGGGAAGAAGAGTCCCCTGCGGAGCCAATGTATTACAATTGAGCAAATATGATGGAAAGAGGGGGTCAGTGATAACTACCCAAAGGGGCATCCTGAAGACCCCACTAGATTGTGGGAACTACAAGAGGAGACGACATGTGCTACCCAGAGGCTGAAATTTCAAGGAGCTAAAAATTTCCTTGATAGTGTGGTCTGAAAATGCACTCCAACCATTTCTTTTCATCTTAGCTGGTTGCCAAGATGAATAATCTGGGTGTCAGAACAGGCCTGGAGGAGACAGAACATGAATGCTCCCTCCCATGGCAAATTTTGTATTGATTGGAAAGTCAGATGATGCTCTGGCAAACACTCATGTGAATGTGTGTGTGTGTGTGTGTGTGTGTGTGTGTGTGGTTTTCTTAGAATTTATAATAGCAAGTAAGTAAAATAATGACTCATTTGTAAGCATACAAGAAAGAAAAGCATGGAAAAACCACCAAGGGACTTCCCTGGTAGCGCAGTGGTTAAGAATCTGCCTGCCAAGGCAGGGGACACGGGTTTGAGCCCTGCTCCAGGAAGATCCCACATGCCGTGCAGCAACTAAGGCCATGTGCCACAACTACTGAGCCTGCTCTCTAGAGCCCATGCGCCGCAACTACTGAGCCCGTGTGCTGCAACTACTGAAGCCCGCGTGCCTAGAGCCTGTGCTCCACAAGAAGATGAAGCCACCACAATAAGAAGCCTGTGCACCACAGCGAAGAGTAATCCCCACTCACCACAACTAGAGAAAGCCCGCGTGAAGCAACAAAGACCCAATGCAGCCAAAAATAATGAGTAAATGGATTTGCCTTAAAAAATAAATTAATTAAATAAATAAATAATAAATACATTTTTTTTTAAAAACCCACCAAAAATATGAACAAAAAGCTTAAGGAAAGCAAAACAACTAATTTAAAGGTAAAATTTATAAAGCATACATGTGATATTTTGCTCTCAGCTCTACTGGAATCTTTCTTTGGGTAGTTTGAGTTACAATGACTTTTTTTCTTTTTTTAATTGAAGTAAAATTCACAGAATGTAAAATTAACCATCTTCAAGTGGATCCATGTGATTTTTACATATTATTGGTTTCAGTTTCACAACCTAATTTTTTTCTGGTTGTAAAATTACTGCATGTTGATATATAAAATCCAAACATTGTATATATGCAGCAGTGACAGTCAAAGATCACCGTAATCCCACCTCCATGGCTAGAGAAAATAGCCACAGATATGTGAGATTTTTCCTCCAAATTGTTCTATTTACGTGTCACCCTAATTATTAACAAACATTGGATTACATTCTACATTCAGTTCTACTATTTCCTTTTTCTTTCTGCTAAACTAATATATGGTGGACCTATTTTCCATGTCAGCATATAGCTCCCCTCTTCCCATATGGATATACCTCACTTCAGCTAACCAATCCCCATGGATGGATATTTGGGTTGTTCCCAGTTTTTCCCAATTATAAGCAATGCTATGATGAACATCCTTGGATGTGCATCTTTGCCTACTCATAGGGTTTTTTTGGGGGGAATTTTGCCTACTAGTGTGCTGTTTCTAGGGGAAATTTCTGTAGGTGAGATTGCTTGCACAAAAACCGTTCACATTTTGCATTTTAATTTTTTTTTTTTTTTTTTTTTTGGCTGTACCGTGCAGCTTGTGGAATCTTAGTTCCCCAACCAGGGATTGAACCTGCAGCCTCGGCAGTGAAAGTGGAGTCCTAACCACTGGACCACCAGGGATTTCCCCATATTTTGTATTTTAAAAGATGCCCCCAAGTTGGGTCCCCCAAGACTGTACTGTGTATTCTCCCACAAAGCCACATAGGAGAGTGTCTGGAGAATGTTCGATGTGTACGTTTGAAACGCTGAAGCTTTCACAGGACTCTTCTGGGTTAGGGAGGGGAAGAAGGAGGAGGGTGAATTCATATCCAGTTCCAACAATTAGTTGTTCTCTAGCTCCTTTCCAGGCAGAAAGCAGAGAGAAGGGGCTGGCTTGGGTGAGGTAATCCTGACCCTCTCCCCTTCCACCATGTATGGAAATATCCTTGGAAACATCAGTTCCAGATGGAGCCAACCCCCACCCCACCCCCTCCCACCCTGTCGCCCAAGCCAGCCTGGACCTACTGGCTCCAGAGGACAGAAAAGCTGGACTCTGAGGAGTATCTCATCAGGGAACGGGTCCACCAGCCCCCAAACAATCTTCCCAGTGTAAGTCCCTGCAGTCTGTCTGCAAGAATCACTGGCTTCTCTAGGTTAAAAATATCCTGTGCCCAAGGGGCCTTCAGTGTCTGTCTCAGAAGAGAGCTGGCTTATACTCTACATCACTGGGGAAATGAACTGAGACCAATTGATTTTTTTTTTTCCATGAAGCTTTGCAACCAGAATTTCTGGGTTCAAATCTTTGCTCCACTATTCACTAACTGTGTGACCCTAGGCTACTTACTTAATTTCTCTGTGCCTCAGTTCTCTGGCTGTAAAAGGAGTGTCAGGATCATCACATCTATCTCAGAAGCCAGTGGGTCTCCACCCTGGCTGAGCACTTAAAATCACCTGGGGAGCTTTTAAAAATCCTCTTGCCCAGGTGCATTCTGGGTCAATTCAATCAGAATTTCTGAGCATTAGTTCTGGGCAAAAAATATATTTTAAAACTTCCCAGGAACTTCCCTGGTGGCACAGTAGTTAAGAATCCACCTGCCAGAAAACTATAAGACACTGATGAAAGAAATTAAAGATGATACAAACAAATGGAGAGATATACCATGTTTTTGTATTGAAAATCAACATTGTGAAAATGACTATACTACCCAAAGCAATCTACAGATTCAATGCAATCCCTATCAAACTACCAATGACATTTTTCACAGAACTAGAACAAAAAATTTCACAATTTGTATGGAAACACAAAATAGCCAAAGCAATCTTGAGAAAGAAAAACAGAGCTGGAGGAATCAGGCTCCTGGACTTCAGACTATACTACAAAGCTGTAGTAATCAAGACAGTATGGTACTGGCACAAACACAGAAATATAGATAAATGGAACAGGATAGAAAGCCCAGAGATAAACCCACACACATATGGTCACTTTATTTTTGATAAAGGAGGCAAGAATATACAATGGAGAAAAGAAAGCCTGTTTAATAAGTGGTGCTAGGAAAACTGGACAGCTACATGTAAAAGACTGAAATTAGAGCACTCCCTAACACCATACACAAAAATAAACTCAAAATGGATTAAAGACCTAAATGTAAGGCCAGACACTATAAAACTCTTAGAGGAAAACATAGGCAGAACACTCTATGACATAAATCACAGCAAGATCCTTTTTGACCCACCTCCTAGAGAAATGGAAATAAAAACAAAAATAAACAAATGGGACCTAATGAAACTTAAAAGCTTTTGCACAGCAAAGGAAACCATAAACAAGATGAAAAGGCAACCCTCAGGATGGGAGAAAATATTTGATAATGAAGCAACTGACAAAGGATTAATCTCTAAAATTTACAAGCAGTTCATGCAGCTCAATATCGAAAAAACAAACAACCCAATCCAAAACTGGTCAGAAGACCTAAATAGACATTTCCCCACAGAAGATATACAGATTGCCAACAAACACATGAAAGGATGCTCAACATCACTAATCATTAGAGAAATGCAAATCAAAACTATAATGAGGTATCACCTCACACCAGTCAGAATGGCCATCATCAAAAAATCTACAAACAGGGCTTCCCTGGTGGCGCAGTCGTTGAGAATCTGCCTGCCAATGCAGGGGATATGGGTTTGAGCCCTGGTCTGGGAGGATCCCACATGCCGCGGAGCAACTAGGCCAGTGAGCCACAACTACTGAGCCTGCGCGTCTGGAGCCTGTTCTCCGCAACAAGAGAGGCCGCGACAGTGAGAGGCCCGCGCACCGTGATGAAGAGTGGCCCCCGCTTGCCACAACTAGAGAAAGCCCTCACACAGAAACGAAGACCCAACACAGCCAAAAATAAATAAATTTATTTTAAAAAATCTACAAACAATAAATGCTGGAGAGGGTCTGGAGAAAAGGGAACCCTCTTGCACTGTTGGTGGGAATGTAAATTGATACAGCCACTATGGAGAATAGTATGGAGATTCCTTAAAAAACTAAAAATAGAACTACCATATGACCCAGCAATCCCACTATTGGGCATATACCCGGGGAAAACCATAATTCAAAAAGAGACATGTACCACAATGTTCATTGCAGCTCTATTTACAATAACCAGGACATGGAAGCAACCTAAGTTTCCAACAACAGATGAATGGATAAAGAAGATGTGGCACATATATACAATGGAATATTACTCAGCCATAAAAAGAAACAAAATTGAGTTATTTGTAGTGAGGTAGATGGACCTAGAGTCTGTCATACAGAGTGAAGTTAGAAAGAGAAAAAGAAATACCATATGCTAACACATATATGGAATCTAAAAAAAAAAGGTTCTGAAGAACCTAGGGGCAGGACAGGAATAAAGATGCAGACGTAGAGAATGGACATGAGGACACGGGGAGGGGGAAGGGTAAGCTGGGACAAAGTGAGAGAGTGGCCTGGACATATATACACTACCAAATGTAAAATAGATAGCTAGTGGGAAGCAGAGCATAGCACAGGGAGCTCAGCTCGGTGCTTTGTGATCACCTAGAGGGGTGGGATAGGGAGGATGGAGACGCAAGAGGGAGGAGATATGGGGATATATGTATACGTATAGCTGATTCACTTTGTTATACAGCAGAAACTAACACACCATTGTAAAGCAATTATACTCCAATAAAGATGTTAAAAAAAAAAAAAGAATCCACCTGCCAATGCAGGGAACACGGGTTCAATCCCTGGTCTGGGAAGATGCCACATGCCGCAGAGCAATTAAGCCCGTGCACCACAACTACTGAAGCCCGCGTGCCTAGAGCCCGTGCTCCGCAACAAGAGAAGTTACCACGATGAGAAGACTGTGCACGGCAATGAAGGGTAGCACCCGCTCAATGCAAATAGAGAAAGCCCGAGCAACAACGATGACCCAATGCAGCCAAAAAAATAAAATAAAATAAAAGCTTCCCAGGTCATTCCAATGTGCCAGTGCTGTAGAGATTTTGTGGGTATTAAATGAGATAATATAGGAAAAAGGCTCCCCATGGTGCCTGACACAGAGTTATATGCTTTGGTGGAGGTTGTGGGACCAATTATCCAAGCCTGGGTGGTGGTCAGGGAAGGCCTCCTGGAGGAGGGGGTGTTGAGCTGTGAACTGAAGGAGGAGAGAAGTTAACCAAGAGAAAGAGGACAGGATGCCTTTTAGCCGGGGTATCAGTACCTGCAGGGTTCTGGAGCCAGGAGGATGTGGCCTCTTGGAGGAATTGAAAGTCATTCCCAGAAATTCCCTGGCAGTCCAGTGGTTAGGACTCCACGCTTTCACTGCTGAGGGCCTGGGTTCAATCCCTGGTCAGGGACCTAAGATCTGGCAAGCTGCATGGTGCGGCCAAAAAATTGAAGTCTTTCCCTGTGACTGGAGCTGAGAAAGGAGAAAAGAGAGTTGGTGGAAAATCACTGGGCTTTATTCTGGTGTCAGGAAGATTTTAAGCAGGACAATGAGTGTGTGGGGGGGTGCCCTCCCCCCAAATTCAGAAACAGCAGGGCCTCCTAAGGCATTGTGTCCAAGCCCTCTGGGGAAATTGAACTTGCCAAGGGGTGTGTGACACAGTCCCCAAGCTCCCCTTCAGGAGCCATGTCCTAGACTGTAAAGTCAGACAGTCCTGGGTTTGAATCCCAACTTTGCCACTTCTTACTTGTGTGGCCTTGGGCACGTGACTTCATTTATGAGCCTCAGTTTCCTGGCCTGGAAAATAGGCATAAAACCCCCATTGGATCTTTTTTTTTTTTTTGCGGTACGCGGGCCTCTCACTGTTGTGACCTCTCCCGTTGCAGAGCACAGGCTCCTGACGCGCAGGCTCAGCGGCCATGGCTCATGGGCCCAGCCGCTCCGTGGCATGTGGGATCTTCCCGGACCGGGGCACGAACCCGTGTCCCCTGCATCAGCAGGCGGACTCTCAACCACTGCGCCACCAGGGAAGCCCCCCATTGGATCTTTGTGAGGATTAAATGAGATGATAATGTAAAAGACTTAACATGTTTCTTCCCACATGCTAAATAATAAATGTTCCCAATATGTGTGTCAGTGTGTGTAAAAGGCTGGTCTAGAAGAATCTACAACTGGTCATTAATTTTGGGGGGATTATGGATACTTTTAATTTTTATATCTCAGTTTATCTGTTGTTGTTGTTTTTCTAAAATTCTTTCTGCAATGAACAACTACTGTTTTTGTAAAGAAAACTTCCACATCTGTATTGTAAGCTCTGGAATTTATTCTTCCAAATCTTTTTTTCCCCTTAATCCCCTCTTTCTTCCCAACATCAATTAGTGCAGTGGTAAACTTAATTCATTAAATGGGTACGTAACAAATGTTATTCACACAACATATTTTTATTCAGCAACTACTATGTGCTATGTCCTGTGTCAGGTACTGGGGTAGAGCACTGAATGAGACAGACTTAGTCTCTGCCTTTCTGAAGCCTAGAATCTGGTAGGAGATGGACAGATGCAAATGAGTGCATAAGAAGTATTTAATTACAGCCATCCCTCGTTATCTGCGATTGGTTCCAGGAGCCCCAAATATACCAAAATCCCTGGATGCGTAAGTGCCATAGTCGGCCTTCTGTATCTTCAGTTCTGCATTCACAGATTCAATTAACCATAGGTTGTGTAGTACTATCTGAATTTATGGGAAAAAAAAATCTGCTTGTAGGTGGAACCACTCCACTCAAACCAGTGTTTTTCAAGAGTCAACTGTATAATTATGAGGAGTGCTTTCAGGGTGCTAAAAAAAAAGTCTTAATAACAGGAGCCCTGACATAGTCTACCAGGCCAGGGAATGGTTTTCTGGGGAAATGGCTTTTAGGTTGAAATCCCCCCCAAATAATGATGTCAGCTATCATTTGTGTGGTAGTTGTCCAGTGTGGTAGCCACTAGCCACATGTGGCTACTGAGCCCTTGGACTGTGGCTAGTGGAAATGAAATGTGCTGTCAGTGTAAAATGCACATATGATTTCAAAGACTTCCTATTAAAAAAAGTGAGCTATCTCATTGATATTTTTTATATTGATTACAAGTTGAAATGATAACATTTAGGATAGACTGGATTAGGTAAAATATACTAAGATTAATTTTTTTTTTTTTTTTTTTTTTTTTTTTTGCGGTACGCGGGCCTCTCACCGCTGTGGCCCCCCCCCCCACCGCGGAACACAGGCTCCGGACGCGCAGGCTCAGCGGCCATGGCCCACTGGCCCAGACGCTCCGCGGCACGTGGGATCCTCCCGGACCGGGGCACGAACCCGTGACCCCCGCATCGGCAGGCGGACTCTCAACCACTGCGCCACCAGGGAAGCCCTACTAAGATTAATTTTAACTGTTTCTTTTTATCTTTTTTAATGTGGCTCCTAGAAAATTTTTAATTACTAATTAAAAAAAATTTAATTACTAATTTTAAAATTAAAAAAATTTTAATATGTGGCTTGCATTTTGTTTCTAGGGGATAGCGCTGAATTAGAAAGTGCTTGTTAGTGACAAGGATTATGCTAAGTAGTAAATGTGTAGTATCTTGTTTAATCCTATGATGACTCTGACAGGTAGGTATTATTTATCTTCTTTCTACAGAGGAGGAAACTGGCACAAAGAGTGAATGGTCTGAGATTCACCACCAGCAAGGAACAAAGCTGGCATTAGAACCTGGGTGGAGTCAGTCCAATGAGCTGTGCACTTAACCTCTACCCCACACTGCTAAGTAGAGGGGCCTGGGGGCTGGGACAGGAAGAGGCATCAAGAGCCATCCAGGTGGAAGGAACAGCACATGTCTGAAAACACTGACATTCCATGGACTAGAGGGCCTCAGGACATTCGGCCGTGGAGTGATCCCATGGAGGATCTACTTTCTTGGAGGCTGTTTTCTCACCATGAGGATCCTGAATGCAGTTTTGGCAGGGCTGTCCACCAATGTCCTGTCAATGTCAGTTCTTTTTTTTTCTTTTTGAGACTATTTTCCGTCAACCTATTTCCACTTTAAGAGTCTGTAGAAGAACAGCTGAAGACCACTCAGTGGTTGTTCTGCCCATTCAGTGGCCTGAGCAGTGGGAGCTGCAGACCAGCCTTCAGTGGGGGACTGCTGAATAGGCACAGAGGGCACTTGCACACCTTCGGACCAGTCTGCCACCTCAGGTTGAGTAGCAATGAACTCAGGAGGTGGGGCGGTCCATTCACCCTGAAATTCCTCCTTGGTCACAGCCTTCTCAGCTGCTGCCTGCTATTCCTTTTCAATCTCTTAAGGATCTCTGTAGAAGTAGAGATCAGGCATGACCTCCCACGGGTATTCACAGTAGATGGTGTCACGCATGTGCAGAACTTCCCCGGGCGAGTATCCACCACATCAGACCCACTGAGTGAGCTCCCTTATTGCACGGGATGACAATGTCCACACAGTGCAGAGGAGAATCTGTTACACAGACCAATGGTAGGCAGGTTCATGTAAGAGGCCTCTGTGAGAGGCAGGTGGTCAGCCCTGGGATCAGTAACCACCGGAAGTCTTGGCTCCCAGAAGGCTGCCTGGATCTGGTTAGTGAAGGTTCCAGGAGTGAAGCGGCCAGATATAGGAGCGGCTCCAGTGACAGCAGCAAAATTCAGCCCAGCTCGCTGGCCAGTATTCCTGGAGGATATGACACTGACATCAGCTGGGTTTTCAATGGCAACAATGGCACGAGCTGCCAACAGAAGCTTCTCCCAGGTTCTCTTCAGATTTATGATGTAGATGGCACTCACTTTTCCTTTGTAGATGTACTGTTCCATTTGGAAGTCAAGGCTGGTGCCACCTAAGTGGGTTCCTGATGCAAGGAATTTGAGGATATCCTCCTCCTTCATTTGCTGGACATCAAGGGCTCCGGACATTGTGAAAATTTCCCTTTAAGTTACGATGGGAATCCAGAGCAACGCCGTATGGACCCCTGTCTGGGTAGCGCGGAAAGGCAATGCCAGTTCATCCTTAGGAAGTATGAGAAAACCTGGTTTGAGTTAACCAAGTCTGATGGCTGGGGGATGGGCGTCCCCGAGGGGAGGAAAAGGTTTGTTTTTTTTTTTTTTTAAGATCCTTTTTTAAAACTTTTTTATTTATTGATTATTTTTGGCTGCATCAGGTCTTAGTTGCGGCACACGGTATCTTTTGTTGCAGCACATGGGCTCTTCGTTGCGGCGCGTGGGCTTCTCTCCAGTTGTGGCACGTGGGCTTCTCTCTAGTTGCGGCCTGTGGGCTTCTCTCTAGTTGTGGCTTGCAGGCTCCAGAGAGCACGGGCTCAGTAGTTGTGGCACACAGGCTTAGTTGCCCTGTGGCATGTGGGATCTTAGTTCCCCAACCAGGGATCGAACCCGTGTCCCCTGCATTGGAAGACGGATTCTTAAGCACTGGACCACCAGGGAAGTCCCAGGAAAAGGTATTTTGGGGCTGTTTACATTAGGAAATCCCAAGCAGGGGTCTGAGTGTCCAAGGTCACCAGCACTGAACTCCAAAGACTGAGTTCTCCTTAGAATTCCACCCACCAAGGGCAAAATTGACGGCTCAATTGATGTCTTGTTCTTCCTCTCCAGGGAATATTGCTTTGAAAAAGGTTTTGAGACCTTTGAGACAGGGACAAGTGTATGTCCTGGGATTGGTCTAAGGATAATGGTTTCACTTGGCACAGTAGCAGGTTTCCCACACAGGCCTTAGCAAAGAATTCCCAGGTTCAGATCCCAGACTTCCCACTTACTAGCTCTGTGACCTTGGGTAACTCAATCTCTCTGTTCTTAACTTTTCCAACTGAAAAAGGGGATAATAGTGGTCATCTCCTAGGCTTGTGGTCAGAATTAAATGCAAAAAAGCATGGAAAGCACCCAGCCCACAGCCTGTTCATTATATTGATAGTACAATTATAATTGTTACTATTGTTCTGAAGAGAACGCATTTGACCTCCTCTAGAGGAAATGTGACATTACATCCCCGTTGTAATATCCCCTATTACAGTTTTAGCATACTGTTCACCCCAGAAACTCCAGGGCTTAATGTTAATTAGACTAACTGTGGGTTCTTCTTTATGCCTCTCCCAGGTTTAGCCCAGTGTCTGATGCAGGATAGGCACCCCTGCTAACCCCTCTGTACCCCCATTATCAGTCTTCACCTTGTATTCCATGCTGCAATTTCCTTCTAGTTCTTCCAATGCACCATGGTCTCTGTCTTGCCTAGAGGCCTTTGCATATACTGTTCCAGGCAGCTGGGAATGGTGTGAGGTTATTCATCCTTCATACAGGCCTGTTTGCTCTTCTGTCTGCCCTTTTGGACTAAATCCCAAGAAGGCAGGCACCATATCAGTCTTATTCATCATTGTATCACCAGCCCCAACACAGGACCTGTTCGAAGGGAGTGCCAATAAATATCTCATCATTGAGTGAATGAATGGGTGATCTCACTATCTTAATCTTCCATTAAACTGTGAACTTTCTGAGGAAAGGGACTACAATTTGCTTTGTTCCAAGTGTCAAGCACAACATCTGCCAGCCATTCAGCAAATATATATTGAGTGCTTACTACATGAAACACACAGACTAAGTACAGATATGAGCAAAAATGGACATGGTTTCTGCCCTTGTGCACTTTTAGTCTGAAAGGGAGAGAGACATTTATCAAACAATTGTACCACTAAATGTAAATTACAGCAGAGAGAAGTGCCTACAACACAGAAGTACATGGAAGGTGTTGGAAGGGCATGTAATAGACTGCCTAGCTGGGAAGCAGTCTTAGCTCTTGAATTTTAATGGAGGAGAATGTGGCATCCACAGAGGAGAGCCACTTGGTTCTGCCTTCAAAAAAGAGCTTGTCATCCAGCTTGAGAAATGACAGCTTCCAGATGCAGGGCCTTCAGGACAAGGCCACACACTTCATGGGCATCCCCAGCTGATGGCTGAACATGGTGGGGGAATTGGGGCCTGGACATTTCTGCCCACTGGGGACTCCTCTAATGAAATTTTGTTCCAGGGCTCTCAATTGAGTTGGCTTATCTTTGTCATATCCAAGTTTCTCCTTGCCAGTCCTGCCTCTTCCTCTTTCTCTCTCACAGGCATTCCTCCAACTCTATCTCAACATCTGCTTCCTGGAGGACCTAACCCGACACAGAGGGTCTTGAGGGCTGGATTTCTGTGGGAAGGGGAACTTTTCTTTTTTCTTTTTTGGCTGTGTTGGGTCTTTGTTGCTGCGCGTGGGCTTTCTCTAGTTGCGGCCAGTGGGGGCTACTCTTCGTTGTGGAGCACAGGCTCTAGGTGCACAGGCTTCAGTAGTTGTGGCTCATGGGTTCTAGAGCGCATGCTCAGTAGTTGCGGTACATGGGCTTAGTTGCTCTGCGGCATGTGGGACTTCCTGGACGGGGCTTGAACCCGTGTCCCCTGCATTGGCAGGTGGATTCTTAACCACTGTGCCACCAGGGAAGCCCCTATTACCCGATTTCTGACTCTGTGGGAGCAAAACCCCTCTGGAGTCTGGGATGGCAGTGGGGTGTTTCAGGAAACTATGCCCAGCGCTGGGTGTAACTTCCCTGTAACTTTTCCTTTACTGTCTAAGGTGGGGTCCTTTTTGCTCCATGCAGAGTTTCGGAAAAATCTCCGTCTATAGAGGATGGATATGTGGAAGATTAAAGGATATATAACCTCGAAAATATTGAATCTGGCCCCAAAGCCTGGGCTGCGAGCTTCACTGCCATCGATCCAAAGGGCGCCCCGAGGAAAGGTCCTCCAAATGTTCCTGGCTTCGCCTGGTACTGATTTAGAGTCCCCTTGGGAGGCGACTTACTGGGAGATAGACAGACGGATAAATCTGACTCTCCAGTGGACAGACATGTGATGAATGAGTAACTGATGGATTGTGAGATGTCAAGACAGGAAGATGGATCTGTTAGCCAGTCAGGCATGTGACTCTCAGACAGAGAAAGACTGACAGAGGGCCTGAAGGCCTGGCAGCGTCCCACCTGCCAGCTCGGCCACAAGGTGACGCTGCCGCCTCGCCCAGCGGCGCCCACCGTCCAGGCTGCGCGCGCTCTCGTGGGCCGGCGGCGGGGGCGGGTCTAGCGTGCTCACGGGGCGGGTCCAGCAGCCTCGCGGGGGCGACCACGGGCGGAGCGCGCGGCGGGGGCGGGGCGCGCGTGCTCGCGGGGGCGGCTGGGGGCGGGACGCGCGGCGGGCGCGGGCGCGCGCGGCAGCGGCGCGTTCCGTTCCGGGCCGAGGCTCGCGGCGGAAAAGTTGCGCGGCGGTGACGAGCGGCCCCGGGACGGGCAGCGAGCGCGACGCTGAGCCGGCCTCCGGCGCCCGCGGCCCCGCCATGGACGACCTCGGTGAGTGAGCGGGAGGCCGAGAGAGTAGGCAGCGAGGGGTGCGCGGCCCCGGGCCGGTGCAGGCGCGAGCGAGCGGCAGGCGGAATCCCACCCGCGGCGGCCCGGGTCCCGGCTCTGGTTTCGGCCGGCCGGGGCTCTGCGGGGCCGGGATCCCGCGCTGGGCCTGAGTCCCAGGCCAAGGCCAGCCCCGCACCGTCCTCACAGCTGCCACCCCCTCGCTTCGAGGACAGCCCCACCTCCGGACCCTCGACCTCGGGGTGCCACCCCCATCTCCCAGAGCAGCTTCAGGGACCCTCTTCAGGGACCCACGTCAAGGACCCGCCCCGTCCGCCTCAGGGACGGGCCCCCACTGCCCGGACCTGACCACCTCCCCAGCTGTGGGACCCTCACTTCACAGACCTTTCCCTCACCCCGGTCGCATAGATAGAACACCCAACTTGGGGATCAGCTGCCTAATCTCACAGGCTGGGCCCTCAATTCCAGGATCCGCTCCCACCCCCTCGAGGACCACCCCTTCACAGGCAGACATCCCCACTTCAGGGGTAGCCCCACCGAGCCGACGCCTTTCATTTTACAGGTCAGATTCACAAGTTAGAGATAAGCCTCTGATGACACAGCCTCTGATGAGCTTCTGAGCTGCCACAAAGACAAGTTTCCCTCCTGTCCCACTGATCCCCCCAGTCCATTTCACTGACTGCCCTGGCCACTCTGTGGACCAGCCCCTCCCCTTTTATATCACAGATCAGCCTCGTCCTAGAAGAGTAAGCTGGGGAGACAGACTCTGGTGAAATGCCAGAGGAATGAGGTGGGAAGTGGGCCCCAAGGTATGGCCATCTTTGAACTTGTCCAGGCTGGTAACGTTCCCTCCACCCCCACCGCAGCATAACTTGCGGGAAGCCACGCAGGTAAGGAAGTTAAGATGCCCAGAACAGAGTTTTACTGTTTTTGTTGTTAGTGGAGCTCCCAAATTACTCTTCTCAGTCCAGTCTTGATCTGGTGTTAGGGAAGGGGAAAGTATCTCCTGGAACCAGACACTAAACCCAGGGAGCTTGGTGCCAGGGTTCTAGGAATGCCTTGAGTGGTGTGAACTCCGGAGTGGGAGGATTCACTCTCCCTCCCTCCCCTTCACGCCTGTAGCTGGAGGGCCTCTGAGCCGGGGAGTTGAGGAGGGGGGAAAGTTTCTTCTCTGTAGGAGCCTTGTCTTCCCTCTATGGACTGTGGGTGGCTTGTGTGACCGCTGATGCTTTCTCTGTCTCAGGCTCTGAGGGGTGGATTCATCAGACAGGACTGATGGGCCTCCCCTGAGCACACAGGGCACTAAATTAAGACTGGCTATTTGTAGGCACTGAATTTCCAAGGGGACAGGGAGGAGGATTGGGACTTGACTGCTTCCCGGAGGCTTCCTTTTGGGATCAGGGTGCCTCCCCACCCCACTGGCCCCGAGATCCTGGAGCTGGGTATGGTGTCCGGTCCTGCCTGTTTTGCAGAGTGAGATGGTTGCCAAGCATAGTTCGGCCTTTGGGTCTGGCTTGGCACCCATTTTTCCAACACACTCAAGGTTGGCATGGCTTTCAGGCAGGTTTTTTTTTTTTCACATAAAAATAACTGAGCTGAAAGGAGTCTGGGGGGATATTTTTTCAATCAGAATCTGAAAGTCTCAATGCTTTCCCAGTGGGAATTTGCGAGCAGAGTTACTGTTTCTGAAACGCTGATGGGGGTTCTGTTGCTTCTAGACAGTCCCCTTGCTGTTTGAAGGACTGAGAAAGGCTTTTTAGAGTTCGCAGTTGAAGCCCGGAATTCCTGTCCTCTGACAGTCTTCCATTTAGGGCCAGGAAACTGAGTTCGTCTCTGAAAGGAAAGAGAGTGCCCTGGCAGAGTGGATTGTAGGAATTTAAATTTGCTGTTCGAGGAGTACTTCCCCGTACCTCAACTCATCTTGTCCTCACAGCAGCCCTTTTTGAGAGCCCCTTAGGGCCACTGCTATCATTACTACCTGTCTTTTACAAATTGAGAAAACTGAGGCTGAGAAAGGTTGATTCACTTGCCGAGGGCTGCACAGCCACAGAATGACAAAATCATGGCTATAAGCCTAATCCCTAGCTCCTAGGTCTGCAGCTCTGTGTACCCCGAGGCCTTTCTGCCTGAGGAGGGGTCGCAGTGGGGTATGGCTGCCACTTGTAACTTCTGCTGCTTTCCACCATAGGCTCCTCAGTTGTCTGAATCTGGGCTGCCCAGCTTCCTTGGCCTAAGCTCCCAGGGGGCCAGCCACGCCTGGCTGAGCGGAGCCTGGGGTGGGAGGAATGGGCTGTGCAGGAGGAGAGAGGAATTTGCCTCTGCGCTCAGGCTCAGGCCCCATCAGCTGTCTGGATGGCTGCTCAGCACCCTGCCCGTCAGCTGTTTTCCTAGTTAGGCTGGACACATAGGCCAGGCCTCTTGTTTTTATTTTTCTCCTGAGAGTGCTCTCAGCTGTGAGCCTCTTGGTCCCTGAAACAGGGGCGTTTGACATGTAGCAAGTCTAGAGGGGTCAGAGTCTCTGCTGTGACTTTTTTTGGTCTTAAAAAAAATTGGGGAACTCTCCCCTTCCTGGAGCTGTTAGTGACAAACTGACTGTGTGTTGTTTAATAAGTTACAAATTTATAGCTCTCTGGGCAGAAAAACATAAACACAGCATGTCCTGCCCTTCCGTGTGTGTTCTCTCTGCTTTGTGCTGCGGGGTGGCTGCTGGTGGCTTTTCTCATTACTGTTTAGATGCTGGTTTGGCTGGGAGTTCTCCCTGTTCGAGTTCTGGCTGGAGTTTCCTGGACAGAGTTCTCATAACACTGAGATGCACTCTGATTATGTTTTCGGACCTGACTCCTCTCTCTCCCCTCCTTCACGTGTCTAGTGCACTTTGGGGTGGGGGTAGGGGCAGTGACCACAGCTGGGGGCTAATAATGATCACGTTCGCTTGATGGGAGCCAGGCATCCTACTCAGCATTCCTTGGTATCTTCCCAGCCATTCCGAGAGGGAGGTGTTTAATCTCCGCTTTACAGATGCAGAAATCTGAGTCAGGGAAATTCAGGGGGGGGCGCTGGGATTGTAACCCAGATTGATCCAATTCCAGATTTGGTCATCTTCATCATAATAAGGTAGTAAATGCTCGGTAATTAACCAGGGGGATGAGCCACGGGGCCTCCTGAGTAATTGCTAGGTACCTTTTACATTTCTGCCCTGGGGGCCGTCCCATATGGTCATGGTGGCAAAGGGTGGTCTGGTTCAGGCCTTGATAGCTTTGCCTTTCCCATCCCTTGCAGGGGGAATAGCCAGCTGTTGGCAATGCCCAGTTGCTGCTGGAATCTGGACCTGTCTTCGTGCAGCTTCTTAGCAGTCTTGACCCTCTGGAACACAGTGCCTCATTGTCCTTGGGGGGAGTACTGGGGAGCAGGGGAGTTGCCTGGGGCATTCTGGGCTACGGAGCCTCTCTGTTCCATGGAAAGTCTGGACTTTGGGCTCACCCATCTGTGGTGCCTCTGTGTGTTAGGCTAGGGTCAGGGCACCCAGCTGCTGAGCCTGTGACAGGCGTGGCCCGTGGGGTGATGGTGAGTTCCTAGTGGGGCTCTGCGTCAGGGCCAGATCTTCTCCGGGGTTGTGTGCTAGTGAGGTGCAGAGCTGGAATTCAGACCCTGGAGTGCTGGATTCTTAAGCAGGTGCCCTTTCTGCTGGGCAGCCATAGCTTAGTGTGGAAATGTTCAGGCCGCTGGGGGCCAGAGCCCTGCCATTGTGGGTTTGAAGTCCCCCGAGGGAACATCTCAGTATTCTTTTCTTCCAGTTTGCCCAGGGGTGGCTGTGCATTGGCCAGTGGAAGGCCAGATTAACTGTGGATGTGCTGACCAGCCCTCCTCCCCCGTTTATTCATTATTCCTGAGTGTGCCAACTCTCCAAAGCTTCCCTTAGGCCTTTACCTTGTTCCAAGGCCAGAGATGTTGAAAAAACTTCCTCCCAGCTTCACTCTCGTTCCAGCCCTCCGCTGGGTTGTCCTGGTCTCAGTGCCTTCATTAATAATAACAGCCATCTGTAGAACACTTTTTCTTTTTTACAGTGTTTGCAGAACTCTTACTGTAATGTTTATTGAGCACTTACTATGTGCAGGCCCTGTGCTGGGTACCTTACATACATTGTTTCATTGAATCATGTTGGCCCTATGAGGTGCAGGTTCCGTTATTATTACTACTACCCATTTTACAGATGGTAAAATGGAGGCACAGAAAGGGTGTGCCCACTTGCCCAAGTTCTATAACTAGTGAGTGGCAGAGCTGGGATTTAAATGCAGATTGGGCTTGTAACCGTTTTTACATGTCTGTTCATGATACTGGATCGATCTCAGTTGCCTGTTTTTTTAAAAACTTTATTTATTTTTATTTTTGGCTGCATTGGGTCTTCGTTGCTGCACGCGGGCTTTCTCTAGTTGTGGTGAGTGGGGGCTACTTTTCGTTGTGGTGCGCAGGCTTCTCATTGCAGTGGCCTCTCCTGTCACGGAGCACGGGCTGTAGGTGCGTGGGCTTCAGTAGTTGCAGCGCATGGGCTCAGTAGTTGTGGCTTGTAGGCTCCAGAGCGCAGGCTCAGTAGTTGTGGCGCACGGGCCTAGTTGCTCTGCGGCATGTGGGATCTTCCCAGACCAGGGCTTGAACCCGTGTCCCCTGCACTGGCAGGCGGATTCTTTTTTTTTTTAATAAATTTTATTTATTTATTTATTTATTTATTTTTGGCTGCGTTGGGCCTTCGTTGCTGCACGCAGGCTTTCTCTAGTTGCGGCAAGTGGGAGCCACTCTTTGTTGCGGTGCGAGGACCTCTCATTGTGGTGGCTTCTCTTGTTGCGGAGCATGGGCTCCAGACGCGCGGGCTTCAGTAGTTGTGGCACACGGGCTCAGTAGTTGTGGCTTACGGGCTCTAGAGCGCAGACTCAGTAGTTGTGGCGCACGGGCTTAGTTGCTCCACGGCATGTGGGATCTTCCCAGACCAGGGCTCGAACCCGTGTCCCCTGCATTGGCAGGTGGATTCTTAACCACTGTGCCACCTGGGAAGCCCTTGGGTTGCCTGTTGGTTTGATTGCTTTCCACTTCTAGGATGCTAAAAATCTTCTCTGCCCCTTCCCACACACACATTCTCTGTTCAGTGTCTCACATCTGTCTTTTTCCTGTTCTCTGTGACTTCTTCCCTCTCATTTGTTCGTTCTTGGGGATGCCATGCTGAGGATGGGATGCTGGGCACTTGTGGCAGTGTCTCCTGCTCAGTGGAGGACCTCATTCCTCTCTTACCTGTTACCTCTTCAGTCATCTGTTAGCCTCAAGACAGGGTTGAGAGCTTACAGCACAGCTGCTGCGGAGCACCTGGGGCGGGTTCTGAGCTCCCTTTTCACTCCTTGTGGTTGGAATCAGAGCCCTCTGTGCCCCTCACCCCATACACTCTCCTTTCTTTGTTCAGGTGTTTGCACATGGCTGCCATTGGGAGCCTGCCCATTTCCAGAAGAGGAAGTCCTAGGAAACTTTTGAGGTGGAGAATTGAGGATGTCCTGTGGGAGGGAGAGAGGGAGAGAAAGCATTAGGAAGTTGAATTTTCCCAGAAATCTTGACAAACCAGCAGATTCATAGGGGTATCCAGGGGAGTTCCCTGGCGGTCCATTGGTTGGGACTCTGCGCTTCCACTGCAGGGGGCCTGGGTTCGATTGCTGGTCACGGAATCAGGATCCCACATGCTGGGCAGTGCGGCCAAAAAATAAAGGGGGGGCGGGCTGTCCAGAGATGGTCTCCTGACCTGGGATAGGCCTGGAGCCACCACGGCCTCCCAGGTCCACGTTGCCTTTTCAGTTGGAGTCACACATCCGGCCTCAAGCGTCCATTCACATCCAGATAAGTCTTCCAACTAATGGATTGATTGCCTAACCAGTGGGGCCCAGGGCTGGCCTCTCTAGGGAGGCCTTGGATGCTAGGCCAGTGACAGGCAGAATATGTGGTTGGCCAGGCCCAGCAGAGCCCCAGTGGCCAAATTTTCCCTTAAAGATGGCCTTTTAATGCTGATTTCTTGTGTGATTGTGGTATTGTGGTTTTACGGGAGAACATTGTTACTTAGGTGCATGTGAAAGTATTTGGGAGTGAAATATCATGATGTCTGCAACTTAGTTTTAAATGATGTAGTAAAAAAAAAAGAAAGGGGTATATGTGTATATACTGTGTATATATGTCGAGAGAGAGAAGGAGAAAGAATTTGTACAAGTGTGTACAAAAAAGTGGCAAAAACATTAACTGTGACTGAATCTAGGTAGAGGGTATATGCGTGCTCATTGCAATGGCCTTTCAACTTCTCTGTATGTTTAGACATTTTCATGGTAAAAAGCTGGGAAGAAAGTAAGAAAACCTTGCTTTTCCATAGTGGGCTTGGAGTTTTTCGGTTAGGGGTGCTCATAAGTGACTACCTGTGGTTGACCTGAGTGACTCTCGGCCTCCCTGGGTGGGCAGAGACAGGAGCCAAGTGGTTCTGGGATGGTGGTGACTGGTGACTCTCAGCTGGGGTTGGGGGCATGTTGTGACCCATGCAGAAAAAAGGACAGGGCCAGGCAGAGACAGTGAGCTTCCCTGGTGTGGAGGGAGCCTCTGGGGTTATTTTGGGTATGGTGATGTTAACCGGACCAGTGTCGGGGCAAGGGAGATGCTGGGCTCTGGTTGGAGTTTGGAAGGGGTTGCCTGGGTGGGATGCAGAGCAATGCTTTACAAAAGGCAGAGAGCAGCCTCTGGGCAGCTGGAGACTGGGGGAGGGGACGAAATGCCATTTGCTTCACATCACGAACCTCCTATCTGTGGCCAAAGGAACACCATTAGCCTGTGGGCAGCGGAGGCCGGAGTGGCCCTAGGCTCTTGCTTGCAGCTCCGCTGGCTGTCCAGTTCTCCAGACTTGAGGCTCCCTCTCCTGGAATCCCCACTCCCAGGTCTCTCTTGTCTTGGTTTGCAGACTCAAATCCTGTCCACCAGGCCTCCCATCTGTTTGGGAGAAATAGCTGGGTTCCGGCACCAGTGGCCCCCTTGGCTTTGAGGGCCCTGGTGCCTACTAGAAGCATTTTGGGCAGCCAGTCGGCCCTCGTAAGGGGAGTGCTTCGCCCGAGGGTCTTCTGTGAGCTTCACTTCTGTCTGTCAGCAAGCAAGGATACAGAGGCTGGACGCTGGGTCATGATCGTGGGGTCGTCCTAGGGAGGTCTCAGAGCCGTGTCCAGCCTGACTGCCTGTTTGAGGAGCAGGATGATGTGTGCTTTATGGGGGTGGGGGTGGGGAGGGGTGGTGCTCGGAGGAAGCTTTATGTAATTCTTGGCTGGGACTCAGGTAATTGTTTTAATGAAATGGAATGCAGCTTATTCAGAACTCTCTTGGCAGAAACAGCCATGTTCTGTTCTGTTTTCTTGTTGGAGAGAACGAGTCACACACTTGCAGCCGTTTGAAAGAGTGGAACCCAGGGTGAGCTAGCATGAGTAAGGTAGGCAGAGGCCTCCGGGGATCTCCTCTCGGTTCAGCGCAAGGATCCTCAGACGGCTCGGCTCGACTCTCCTGGACGCCAGTCTGGGAGCCTTTTTGAATGAGCCATGGACACTCAGCCCTCTTGCAACAACAGAAAGACCCTGCTGCAAGTGGGCTGTGAACTGAGCCTGGAGCTGCTGCCTCCCTCGTTGTCAGGAGGCCTCGTGATGCGGACGTGGGAGCGCTCAGCACACAGCAGACAGAACCTCCAGGACGGTCTGCTATTTGCTGTGTCCCCTTTTTTCCACCTCAACACCTCCTGTAACTCCCCGCGCGCCCCCCTTACCCTACCAGCATCTCCCATCAGTGTCGACATCCGTGGTCTAATGTGACCCATCCGCAGATACACCTGGATCCCCTTTCCTTCTGGTTTCCTTTCCACCCCATCTGCCCCTGCTAACTTCTTTAGCCTGCTCCTTTTTCTGTTTTGAATGCAGCCTGGGCCGTTCTTCCACGTTTTCTTTTTTGCTAAGAATGCATCTCACTCTGTAGCAGCCATATTTCCCCTCCCTTCCTTAAAACCTGCTTCTCCGCAGAACCCCCTGCTTCCTTCCCCTCCTCCTTCTCTGATCCCTTTGTGGGGCGCAACATTGCATTTTCCCAAAGGTTTTTTCTGGGCTCCCTGTTTCTCTCCTAGGTACCCAGGTAAATTTATCTACTTGCGTGACCTCTTTTATCACTGGTGTGTTGGCAACTCCTAAATTTATATTTCCACCCCTGACGTGGATTCTATTGTCCAGATTCTTCCAGTCTGCACGCCAGCAAAGACCCAGTTCATTTCCTTCTCACTCTCTCTTCACAGCCTCATTTGTTGTCTGCTCTCTCTGTTATTGCCCCTTCCCTTCTCTTGGCCTGTGTTAAACCATTTCTGCAACAGTTTAAAATTTATTTATTTTATTTATTTATTTTTGGCTACATTGGGTCTTCATTGCTGTGCCGGGCTTTCTCTAGTTGCGGTGAACAGGGGCTACTCTTCATTGCGGTGTGCAGACTTCTCATTGTGGTGGCTTTTCTCTATGCGGAGCATGGGCTCTAGGCTCACGGGCTTCAGTAGTTGTGGCACACAGGCTCAGTAGTTGTGGCTCACAGACTCTAGAGCACAGGCTCAGTAGTTGTGGCTCGCGGGCTTAGTTGCTCCGCAGCATGTGGGATCTTCCTGGACCGCGGCTCAAACCTGTGTCCCTGCATTGGCAGGGGGATTCTTAACCACTGCGCCACCAGGGAAGCCCCATTTCTGCAACATTTTAAGGTTTAGGAAACATGTTCACGTGCTTCATCATTGTTGATGATTCTGACAACAGCCCTTTGGAGTATGTGGTAGCTTCCTCCATTTTACAGATGAGGAAGCTAAACTGCAGCTCAGGGCACATAGAAAGGGTCACACCCAGTGTCACCACAGATAATGTAGTAAAAACTTGATCTTAGGTCTTTGAGTGCCCAACCCCCTTCTCTTTTTCGTTCTTCATGTTGGAAACCTTAACGCAGAGATGGGAATTTGCAGGTTGGATTTGGCCTGCAGACCCGTGTTACTTGGCCTGCGTGGTATTTAAAAATATTCCGGGGCTTCCCTGGTGGTGCAGTGGTTGAGAGTCCGCCTGCCGATGCAGGGGACACGGGTTCGTGTCCCGGTCTGGGAAGATCCCACATGCCGTGGAGCGGCTGGGCCCGTGAGCCATGGCCGCTGAGCCTGCGCGTCCAGAGCCTGTGCTCTGCAACAGGAGAGGCCACAGCAGTGAGAGGCCCACGTACCACAAAAAAAACCCAAAAAACAAACAAAACAAAACAAAACAAAACAAAAATTCCGAATTAGTTGCCAGTATTTAAAGTATCAGGAGATTGCACCCAAAAATCCGTATGTTCTTTCTTTCGAAAAATCAAAGTCGGCTACACTGGACGCCCATCCTTCATGGCACTGGTTTGTTGAATTCGACAGCTCCCGCCCTTGCATCGGCCCTCTCTGTTGCCTGCAGCGGGCCCACTTTGGAAGGTTCTAAAAATGCTTTCTTTCTGCCCTGCATTTACGGCAAACACACAGTTGCCAAGTCTAGGGGGCTTCTTGAACTGCATTCTCTGAGTTAGATTTGACTTCTGACCACTCCAAGCACTTAGCTCTGCCCGAAGTCTGGACCCTTGTCCATGTTGCAGAAAATAGCCTCCTGACCTGTCCGTCTCCTTTCACTCTCAGCCCTTAAGGTCTCAGCTGCAGTCACCTTCTTGAGAAGGTTTTTTTTCCGGTTAAAACTAGCCAACCTCTTGACCCTCCCGCTTCACTGTAACTTCACAGATCTGTGTACACTGGGCTTTTTTCCTTTTGTCTCCCCCTCTGCCCTGTAAGCCCATTGAAGACAGGGATCTTACCTGCTGTTCAAGTGTCTCTAACCTCCGAGTATGGCTTGGTTCTCTCTGCAGTTGCTTAATAAATATTTGAAGGTGGCTGATGATTAAATGAGTATGAACTGCAGACACCCATCATGATGCTGAACCTCCAGCAAACTACTTCCTCCGTTGGAGAATCTGAGCCAGAAACCCTCTGGGTTCCAGGCAGGTGGGGAGGCAGCGTAGTGCCACAGAAAGAACACAGGCTCGCCTATCAGCCCCTCCTCTCCTGGGTATGTATCCGTGCTGCCACTTGCCAACTGTGTGACCTTGACAGGTCACCTTATACCCTGAGCCTCAGCCCTCTCATCTGTGAAACAGGCGCATTTCCTGAAATGCTATAAAGTACTCAATAAACGGTAACGATTATCATTATTATTCCCTGGAATAATCTAGACATTGCTCTGGGGGGGGGGTTGGCTTTCTCTGTCACCTTTCCACCTGACAACTCTGCTGCCTGTGTCTGCTGTGGCCTTGGTGGCGGGCATTTAGAGCACATGTACCTGGATGGCCATTTAGCTGGGCCTGGGGGAGGATTCTGAGCTCTGTTAGCTCCCCGGAGAATGTGATTTGGGACCCTTCGTGTCCCTGTGGGGTGAGGACGAGTGTTTGGGGCTCTGCTCTGCAGGTGAAATAGTCATGTTCTGGTGCTGGTGGTGTTAAGTTGGATTTTGATTGTGTGACATCTCGCTTCCCCTGAGCCTCTTCCGTGGCTTTGAGGAGGAAGCGGTGGAGGAGGACGTTGTTTGGTGGCTTGGTTTATACTGATTGCTCATCTAAGACTAAAATTTGAGAGCGGCCAGAGAGCTGCTCTTGGATCAGTGCAGGGCTTCTCCCAGAACTCGCAGGCCTTCCTCTGGCCAAGGCAAGCTGTAAAGGATGGTCTGTGACATCTACAAAACCTCCCAGGATGGGTCTAGGCCAGTGAGGTTCCTAGTAGCAGTAGAACAAGGGAGAGTTTGGTTTTCTGGGCCGTGAACTGTGGCTTTTGTCAGCTGAGTGGACCCAGTACCTAGACTGCCCCCTGTCTGCCTCTGTACCCATTTAGGGGCAGCCGATCTGTTGGGTCAGTCCCAGACCCCATTCTGGTTTGAAGTGGTTCAGAGAGTCGTGGCCAGGCTTTTCCTTGCTCTCTGTTTCCAGGAATATTCCTCTTCCTTGGGTGGAAATGGGAGTGTCCCACAGCCTGCACTTGGTTTCCTCCGGATTTACCATTTGCCCCGTGGACTCCCTCCGGACTCTGCTGACCGACTGGGGTGGGTTCTCATCACTGGTGAGCTGCAGGACAGCCGCATGGGGCTGGCTCCTCTGGGGCGGGGATGAAGGAGCGGACACGGCGCCTGGCACACTACACTCGTGCCTCGTCGGAGACCTGACCTGGTTCCCTCCTGGGCTCGCTTGGTTACATGCTGCCCATCTTGGAAAGTCCTATGTCCTCACAAGTGGATGTGTGGTTTCCTCACCGTCCTTAGGAGCGTCAGCCTAGCTGCATCTTTGGGGTGAGGGAGCTGTTGAGATAGCTCGGTGGCCTTGTTTCCTCCCTGTCTGAACCCCTCAGATGGTCTCTTCTGCCCTGTCCTAAAATTTCCAAGAATTCCCGCCTCTTCTCTGTCTTTGGAGAGCCGCACTGGAAGTCTTTTTGCCTGGTCTGCTGAGGCAGCCACGCCAGAAACAAGCTGGGGAAGAAGAGGAGTGTCACCTGGAGGTGGTTGTCATGCTTCCTGTGGTCACTTGTGATTATCTGTTCCAAAACATCCTGTTTTCACCCTTAGTGCAGCAGGAATTCTGACCTGGAGACAGCTATTATCTGCCTGATCTTGGACAGAGGCATGGGGCCAGGGGTGTCACAGCTCATCTGCCCCGGGGGACCCTGGGCTTGCTGGTTGCTGGCTGTTGATGGCATTGCCGGTAGCAGCTCCTTTCCTCGTCACTGGCTTGGGCTTCATCCCGGCTCTGCCCATTCTCTTCTCCCTGCTTCTACTGCCTGTGAGATTTTTCCTCCAAATGTTCTGTTGCGTGTGACCAGTCAGCCCTGTGGTTCTCTGTGGTTCTGGACTTCAGTCTTTCTTAGAAGAGGCCTTAGGATGTCACCCACTCCTGTGGTTGGGGTCTCTGCCGATCACCTCTTCAGTCAGAGCTGCTCACTTCATATCTGTTTATATATTGGGCTTCCACTGAAGACTGCAATTGCAAAAGGGGTTTTGTGGTTTTTCAAAAACTTGAAAATAAAAATGTAAAATCATTTGAAAATCACTTATGAGGTTCAACCCACCTGTTTTACAGAGGGACAAACTGAGACCCTCTGAGGAGACAGTACTTGCCTGGGACACTTCATAGCAGAACAAGCCTGTGCTTTTTTCCCTCTTTCTAGCCCTTCTTGGGAATATCCGGCTTCCTAGTTTTCTTCATTTCTAGAACCACGCACTTGCCACAGTGTATCCTCAAGCCTTGTTTTCTTCTAGAGACCTTTCTCATGCCATTTTTTTGTTTTTGTTTTTGTTTTTGTGGTACGCGGGCCTCTCACTGTTGTGGCCTCTCCCATTGCGGAGCACAGCCTCCGGACGCGCAGGCTCAGCAGCCATGGCTCACGGGCCCAGCCGCTCCGCGGCATGTGGGATCTTCCTGGACCAGGGCACGAACCCGTGTCCCCTGCATCTGCAGGCAGACTCTCAACCACTGCACCACCAGGGAAGCCCATCTCATGCCATTTTGTATCCAGTATTGTTACTTACTTTGTAAAAGTTTTTATGTCAAAGAAGATACATACCTATTGTAAAAACAAAAAAGAAAAAGGTACAGAGTGAAAGTCCTTCCTTCCTTCCCCCACCAGGGGTAACTGTAGTTAACAGTTTGCCGTGTATCTTACTCACTCATCTTCTACACATTTGTAAATACATAAGCATGCATGTGATATACATACCCTTCACTTTTTTTAAACTAAGATGAAATTCACATAACATAAAATTAGCCACTCTAAAGTATACGATTCAGTGGCATTTAGGACATTCACAATTTGTGCAACCATCACCTCTGTCTAGTTCGGAACATTTTCATCACCACCAAAGGAGTCCCTGTATCCGTTAAGCAGTCACTTCCCTTTACTCCCTCCCCATAATCCCTGGCAGCTACTAATCTGCTTTCTGTCTCAATGGATTTGCCTATTTTGGACATTTCGTAGAAGTGGAATGATACAATACCTGGCCTTTTGTGTAGAGTTTTTGTTTTTTGGGTTTTTTTTGTGGTACGCGGGCCTCTCACTGTTGTGGCCTCTTCCGTCGCGGAGCACAGGCTCCGGATGCACAGGCTCAGCGGCCATGGCTCACGGGCCTAGCCTCTCCATGGCATGTGGGATCTTCCCGGACCAGGGCACGAACCCGTGTCCCTGGCAGGCGGACTCTCAACCACTGCGCCACCAGGGAAGCCCCATACCTGGCCTTTTGTGATTGGCTTATTTCACTTAGCATAATGTTTTTGAGGTTCATTCATGTCATAGCATGTATCGGTACTTCATCCCTTTTTATGGCTGAATAATATTCCATTGTATAGATAGACCACATTTTGTTTACCCATTCATTTGTTGATGGACATTTGGGTTATTTCCAGAATTTGGCTATTGTGAATAGTGCTGCTATGAACATTCTCATTCAAGTATTTATCTGAATACCTGTTTTCAAATCTTTTACGTTTATATCCCTTCATTGTTTATTTTTCTCTCGTTTTTTTTTTAATTAATTGATTTATTTATTTATTTGGCTGCGCCGGGTCTTAGTTGCGGCATGTGGGATCTTTGTTGCCATGTGCAGGATCTTCCGTGTAGCATGTGGGATCTTCACAGGGGCATGTGGGTTCTTTAGTTGTGGCATGCCGTTTCCTTAGTTGCAGCACTTGGTTCTTTAGTTGCAGCACTTGGTTCTTTAGTTGCGGCATTCGAGATCTTTAGTTGTGGCATGTGGGCTCTTAGATGTGGTATGTGGGATCTAGTTCCCTGACCAGGGATCAAACCTGGGCCCCCTGCATTGGGAGCATGGGGTCTTAACCACTGGAACACCAGGGAAGTCCTTTCCTCTCTTTTTTTAATTCAAGTTTATTTACAATATTGTGTTAGTTTCAGGTGTACAGCATAGTGATTCAGTTTTTTGTTCTTTGGGGTTTCTTTTGCAGATTATATTCCAATATAGGTTATTACAAGATTTTGGGTATAATTCCCTGTGCTACACAGTAAATCCTTGTGCTTATCTATTTTATGTATAGTAGTTTTCCTCATTGTTTTTAAAGTTTATTTTACTATGTTGTTGTAAATGCCTATGAAAAGGACTAATTATATTCATGTTCCTTTTAATATTTAACTTTTCTTTAATACTGATTATCAGTGTTATACACATTCATTGCAGAAAACTTAAAAAGTACAGAGATGCACAAAGAAGGAAATAATGAAAACTCAGGGAGATAATCGTCCAGAGATAACCACAGTAACTGTTTTTATACATTTCTGTATAATCTCTTCAATGCATATGTATTTACATATTTGGGATACCAGTTGCCAGCATTAATATAACATTTACCCTGTGCCGGGCACAGATCTAAGTGCCTGACTTGCGTTACCATATATTTTTTTTCCTCACAACCACCCTGTGAAGTAGGTATTCTTATAGGTGCAGATGCTAAAGCATGAAGAGGGTAAGTGACTTGCCTGAAGTGAATCGCTGGTAAGTGGCTGAGCTGGGATTGGAATCTGGAGACTGCTGTAAGCCACTGTCCCATACAGCCCCCTTTGATTCCTGTAGACTGTTCTGATTCCCACTCAGAGATGCCACTGGGGAGGGAGGAGGTGAGGGAGACAGGCTGGTATGTGTGCATGTGTGTATTTCGTGTGTGTGTGTATCACAGTGTGCTTGGGAGTGTAGTGATTGAGGAAACGAATCAAACAGATGCATGGCAGGTGTGAACACTGCCCTCCCACCCAGATTTGTCAGGGAGTGAAAACCACTGGGAAGTATAGTGTCAGTTGGTATGTCTCTCTCCCCTCTGGGAGAGGTCTGTGGGCCCCGAAAAAAGAGAGGAGCCTTTCCTGCTCCTTGGTGTCCCCCAGCGACTTCTGCTTCAGCCCTCTGTGGGTTCTCTGTCCTGCTGCTCTACAACTTTCGGGTTATTTGATTATATCTTCCTTCGGCTTCCTTTTGAAAGTTTTTTTTTCTCAGTTACTGAGCTTTGTCAATTAGAGAGTTGAACTCTCCAGCTACGGTTGTGGATTTGTCTTTCTTTCCTTTCATTTCTGTCGATTTTAGCTTTATCTGGTTTGAAGCTCAGTTATTGGATGTGTATGACTTTAGGACTATTACATGTTCATGACGAATTGACTTCTTATCATTATGAAGTGTCTTTCTTTATCTCTAATAATATTCCTGTCTGGAAGTCCACATCGTCTGATTTTCACAGAACCACTCCAGCTTTCTTGATATTAGTGTGAGTGTGGTATATTTTTCTCCATCGTTTTATACCTATCAAACTGGTAGGAACTGTTTATCTGTGTCTTTATATTTAAAGTGTTTTTCTTAGACAGCTTATTTTGAATCTTGCATTTTTATCCAGTCTGACAATCTCTACCTTTTAATTGGAGTGTATAGACCTTCTAAGATTTAAAGTAATTATCAACACAATTGGGTGTAAGTTTACCATCTTGCCACTTGTTTTCTGTTTCTACCATTTGTTCTTTATTCTTTCTTCTTTTCCTGCCTTCTTTTGGATTCATGGTGTATCTTTTAAGATTCCATTTTATCTCCACTGTTGGCTTATTTGGCTATACTTCATTGGTTTATTTTTTTTTCACGGTTGCTGTATGGTTTACAGGTTTAACTTAACACAGTCTACCTTCAAATCATAAACCACTTCACATATAATGTAAGAACCTTACAACGGTACAGATATTCCCATTCTCCCCTCCCGTCTTTTGTGTTATTGTTGTCATAAATCTTACTTCTACTTATATTATAAAACCCACACTATGTTGCTAGGCTTTTACATTTACCCGCAAATTTACTATTTCTGGAACTCTTTGTTCCTTTGTAAAAAGGGCTTTTTTTAAGTCTGAAGAAATTAACAAAAATGTTTGCAAAACATTATTTTTTTCCCTTCCTCTCTCTTTCAGCTTCTCATCCAAAAACTTGTTGTCCTCTTTCTTTTCCTGGCGAGTTTCCCCTGCCTGTGGAGCTTCCCTCTGCATCGCTAATCCGTGCGTGCTTTTTGGCTGTCTCATCTGTGGCTTGGTGGTGATAATCAATGATGCTACCAGCTGCTTCAACTACAGAGCCCCATGGCTGGTGTTGCTAACACATTCCAGTGGTCCAGGGTTCAGAAAATCCACACATTCCAGCTCCCATCTCCTGCTCCTCTGCCCCACAGGGAGAGGTGTGACAGGATCCAATCTGCAGGATGCTGGGGCTGCATTTCTCCCTGTTCCTCCTTGCCCTCCTCCTCCCCCTCCAGGTCCAAGTGAAAGTGCCACCAGCCCCAGGGCCTGGCTGCCCGGGTACCAGATTCCCGCCAGCTGCCTCACTCTTGTGAGCCAACCCCCTTCCCTGACCTGCCCTCCCCCACCCACAGAGGAAGCCAGACAGGCCACACAGTGAGTTGAAACCTTATGTACCACCAGGGGCTGCTCTGCTCAGGCCACAAAGTCTTGTGCAGTGTTCCTTTGATTTTTTTTTTTTCTTTAAAGGGCAGGAGTGGTGCCGGTTGGAGAGGTAACTAGATCACAGTAGAGGGAAATTTCCTGGGATAGAAGAGGAGGGAGGGCTGGGGCCCTGTGCTTATGTGTTGCTCGCCCACATGGTGCTTGGCATGTACTGAGCGCTCACAGAAGCCCGGAATGGCATGGACTGCAGTGGTGAGCAGGTCTCAGCAACAGATGGGCTTGGTGGGGCTGGGCTCTGCTCGATGCAAGGAGGTAAAGATGGATGGAGACAGACTCCCTGCCCTTAATGAGCTGTCACAAGCTGGTGGGACAGAGGCACTCAGGCAGACAGTTCCTACTGGTTTGATATGTGCTGTCATAGGGGATGTGCACAGTGCTTTGGGAACTCAAAGGAAAGGGACCTGGAGCCCTGTGCCAGGAATGTGGTCAGGGAGGGCTTCCTGGAGGAAATGGTACCCTAGGCTGACTCTTTGATGTGTGCTTATTTTAACTGGAGTCTTGACATTTAGAAAAGCCCCACACTTTCATCCTTTATATAAATCATAAGGATTTCCATAATAAGATTTGGGAATCTCTTACAGAAAATGCTGTAAAACCTGTACATTGTGGTGTATCTGTCCCTAAATAAGTGTTGTCTTCTCCCTTTCAATGTTGCTATAAACAGTGTCACCCATGTAGCATATGTTTGACTTTCTTTTTTTTTTGGCCACACCATGCAGCATGAGGGATCTTAGTTCCCCAACCAGGGCTCGAACCCGTACCCCCTGCATCGGGAACGTGGAGTCCTAACCACTGGAGTGCCAGGGAAGTCCCCAAAGTACCTTAATTTATTTGTGTTTCCTCATTGTAAGCAGGCTTTTCTTCCTATCTGGATTTTTTTTTTTTGGATTTTTTTTGTGTATATGTGTTCTACCAATTAACTACTTTTGCAGTTTTAATCCTGTATTATTTCTCCTTTGTTTTGTGTAAAAGGAGAAAAATAAAAAAGCTGGAATCCCCGCCCCCTCCAAAATGTTTATTTTCCATAATAAGATTTGGAAATCTCTTACAGAAGAGACCCCCCCCAGCATAGAAACCACGTGTTCCTATTTATTTAGGTAGGTAGAACGGATGCTTTTTATACTCGTGTTGCAGAAAAGGAAACTGAACTGTGATGAGTCTCAAGGGATAAGAAAGGATTTAGCCTGGAAAAGAAGACAGGAGAGTGGACGGCACAGCATGTGCAAAGGCCTGGAGGGAGGAGGCTTTTGTGTGTATGTGCTAATAAGTTCATGGGCTCTGCTGTGGCACCGTGTGTTGTCCCAACAGGATCTTACAGACTCATCAAACTTAGCCTGAGCGACAAGGCCACGGACAGTCGCTAGCCTTTGTTTCCCCAGTGGATTGACCTTTTTGGGTGGCCTTGGTATGGCAGTTGAGGTGGGGCCAGCCTCTGGGGCTTCTGTTATCCTCCAGTTAGGTGTTGAGCTCTGTCAGTGCAAATTCTTCCCCGGCTCAGCTGCGGTGGAGCCCTGGGCCAGTTCTGAAGGGCATTTCCACAAGAGTTTGGGGCCTGAGATTGTGTCCTGGGCCCGCTGGCCCCAGTGGTGAGCCTGTATGCTTGTGTGACAGGAAGCACCTGGTTCCTGTGATAACACGCTTGACTTTACCCCTCTTCCGGAGGGGGGCTGTCAGGGGATGGGGGCAGCTTTGTATTTGGATTTCAGGGCTGGACTTGGGCACCGCGGGAGTGGGCTGAGGGAGGGGTGAGCACTCTGAGAATTCCAGAGCCGGCTACATGTAGTTCACAGCTTCCCCACACCCGGGCCAGAGCACACAGGAGTGGCAGCACTGTATCGTTCCCCAAACCTCTGCTTCCTGGGCCCCGGAGAGATTCAGAGGTGGCTTGGCCAGGGGAAAAGAAAGGTCCTTGGGCTTGGGTAGCCCCGTGGCTCTGCCTGTCCTGGATCGCTGCCCTTGTCACCCTGACTCTCCTGTGCGCCTTCTTCCCCGAGGCCCTGCTTCTCCTCCCACCTGCCCTATCTCATCTGGTGGATGTTCCGTCCTCCCGCAGGAAACAAACGTGGGAGGCATCCTGTACTCCTCTGTCTTCATAGCCACTCAATTACCAGGTCTCCTTGATTTCGCCTAGTTTTATTTAGAGCATTGTGACTCTGGGGCCGCCTCTGGTCAAGCCCCGCCTCCCTCCCCGCTCCCCTGCACACACTGATGTAAAACGCAAGCCTGGTCCTGTGTTCCCTCCCCCCCACGGTTTGCCCTTGTAAGTCCAGACTCCACAGCTCCTGCGCTCCTCTTCCCCCAAGCTGGGACTTGTGCTCTGAGCTCCAGCCCCCTCTGTCTGCCAGGCTGTGTCTCACCTCTGCCTCTGTTCCTTCCTGTGCCTGGAAAAAAACCTCTGCTCTCTCCCCCTGGCCCAGATTATGACAATCTTCCACTAGTTAGCGCTCTGTGGGGACAGACACTGTTTTGTTTTGTCACTTTTATTTGGCTGCGCCGTGTGGCATGAGGAATCTTAGTTCCCTGACCAGGGATTGAACCCATGCCCCTGCAGTGGAAGCATGGAGTCTTAACCACTGGACCACCAGGGGAGTCCCCAGACATTGTATTTTTGCCACCTCTGTGCCCAGCATGGTGTTTGTAGACACTATCGGGGCCACCGCGGGTAAAGGTGAGGCGGCACCCAGGGAGAGGGATGGAAGGACAGGAGGAGGCAGGTCCTGGGGAATTCCCCCATCCCTATGATGTCAGAGGCTGTTATCATACCCAGTCTACAGATGTAGGAAGTGAGCTCAAAGAGGTGCAGTGCCAGCAAGTGGCAGAGCTGGGACTTAGAAGTTTTCCAACTACAAAACCCACACTGCATTTCCTTGCAAACTCACGTACTTGTTGAGGCCGGTGGGTGTTGTGAATGGTTGGAGTGGGCCAAAAAGAAAGGGCGTTAGATTTCATGCTACAGCCAGTGGTGGCCCTGCAGGTAAGTAGACCCCTACTGGTAGCTCTTCTGACTGCTCCTGGGAAGCCAGACAATCTGGCTTTCATGTGAAATCTCTCAATTTATTAAGACTAACTCAGATTTCTTTTAAAAGCACAAACAGGGACCTCCACTGCAGGGGGCCAGGGGGTATGGGTTCGATCCCTGGTCGGGGAACTAAGATCCTGCAGCCAATAAAAAACCCACAAACACATCCAGGGAGTTGTGTGGTGGGATGCAGCCTGCAGGCCTAGGGCTGGTGGCATCTGCCATATTCTCTGTTGCCTCCTTTAACCCCCCTTCCCCGGGTCCTGCTGCCTCTAGAATCCCCTCTGGAAGAAGAATCAGAGTTCATTACTTGAAAGAGCTCTTGGAAGATTATCTGGGTCAACCCTTAGCCATGTGTGGTTCCTATTTCACCAGAAGGGTAGGTAGGCGTGGGCAAGTAAGGAACTGTAAAATCTGCCCTCGCCGGGAGTCTGTGCTCCTGGCCTGAGTGGCTGGGCTCAGCCCCACCCCCAGTGGCTGCTGGCACTTCCTGCTGTCGGCCACTGCACACTGAACTGCCCTTGGCTCTAAGGGTGGCACCACCCCTGGGATCTTCCCTCAGAGGACCTGGACGCCAGGCCAGAGCACCATGGCTGCGCTTTGAGCCTGGATTTTGAAGTTTGTCCCTCTCACGTGGAAACAGGAGTCTTTGTTCACAGCCAGTGAGACTTGACTCCTCTCGTCCCAGCTCCTACCTCAACTACGTGTGGGCTAGGACAGTGGAGTGGGGGGACCAGGCACCCCCCCCCCCGCCCCCGACTCCCTGCAAGGGACGGTGCCCACGGAGGGAGACCTCACAGTTCGGGGTACAACAGGGAGGGGGTGGATGGGGACAGAGACTTGCACTTTTTTTTTTAAGTTTTATTTTTTTATTGAAGTATAGTTGCTTTACAATGTTTCAGGTGTATAGCAAAGTGCTTCAGTTATATATATCTTCTTTTTCAGATTCTTTTCCATTATAGGTTATTATAAGATATTGAATATAGTTCCCTGTGCTGTACAGTGTGTCCTTGTTTATCTCTTTTATATAGTGTGGATCTGTTAATCCCAAGTTTATCCTCCCCTGCTTTCTCCTCTGGTAACCATAAGGAGACTTGCACTTTTTTTTTTAAATAAATAAATACATTTATTTATTTATTTATTTATTTATTTATTTATGGCTGTGTTGGGTCTTCGTTGCTGCATGTGGGCTTTCTTCAATTGTGAGGGGGGGCTTGGGGGGGTACCGCTCTTGCCATCTGTCCTAGCTCTGCTGGGTTGGATTCCCGAGAGCCCCAGATGTCTCCTCCAATAAAACCCAAAGTAGGGCTGAGGTGGATACTTCCCCCACCACCCTGGCCAATCTCCTGATGTAACCAGCTGGGCATGGTGGAGGGAGGCCAGCCATGCCAAGCCAAGCTGAGCCCTGGGACCTTTTCTGCCACGTGAGCCCCGGGGCACAGACCACCCTGTTCGGTTCTTCTGTGAGGCTTGGCATCTGCTTGGCTCTCTGCTTCAGTTCTGGGGCTGGTAGGCTTCTAGGTGACGGACTACAGGGGCTTATTTTGGTTCTCTTCCCACCCCATCCTCCTCCTCTGTACCTTGATGTCCCTACATGTGAGCCCTGCCAGCGAGACTGACAGTCCTTGGATGCTTTTACGTTCAGGCAGGTCTTTCCCTCCTTTTTTTCTCTTGTGGTTTCCCAGTGTGACTCTTGTTAGCCAAAGTCGTGAGGACTGTGGCCTCCATCTGCTCCCTCCCTGTCCAGGAAGAGGCCGAATTCCCAGTGCAGAGAGTCAGCAAGGATATGGGCTTCCAGAGAAATTTGTCTTGACCGCCTCAGGAAATGGCTGGAAGCATCTCTCCTTTGTAGATCAGCGACACCATCCCACCAGGGCCTGTGTGGGGAGCTTGGGAAGGACTGGGCCAAGACTTGGGGCTCCTCCCTTACTCAGGAGGTACCAACAGTCAGTCAGGCAGCCCGAGAATTTTGTCTTGCCCCAAACCAAGCAGATGGCTTCCAAACTTGTGAAACTGGGAAGACCAGGGCTGGATGGCATAGATACTTCTAGGGAAGTGAAAGTGTAATTGAGGGTCAACTGGGGGCCACTGGCCCTGGCTCTTTCTTGCCCCCTCTGCCCCTTCTCTGCTCTTGACTATCTCAGATAGTGGTTCCAACTGTGTTCTGCAGTGTCATACCCTCCAGATGATACTCGTGACAGATAAGGATCATGAGCTGCCCATCCTTCTTCTGGAGGGCGCTGCCTGGGGTTCTGAGCACCTTCCAGCTCTTTCTGTCCCTCAGGAAAGCATATTGGAACACATGTGGGTGGGCTGACAGGCATGAACCCATTTAAGCTTATTTTCAAACAGCGAAAGCAGGGCTTCCCTGGTGGTGCAGTGGTTGAGAGTCCGCCTGCCGATGCAGGGGACACGGGTTCGTGCCCCGGTCCGGGAGGATCCCACATGCCACGGAGCGGCTGGGCCCGTGAGCCATGGCCGCTGAGCCTGCGCGTCCGGAACCTGTGCTCCGCAACGGGAGAGGCCACAACAGTGAGAGGCCCGCATAACACACACACGCACACACGCACGCACGCACGCACGCGCGTGCGCGCAGGCGCACACAACAGCGAAAGCAAATAAATAGCAGATGTCCATACTTTATGATCCTTAGCTAAGGACAGGTGGTGGCACACCTCAGGCTGATTGATCGTACGAGAGATTCTTTGTCCCTCCCTCAGTTGGCTGTTTGGTGCCTTCAGTGGAGCCTTGACTGCCAGTCTGTCTCCTGATGATTCTCTTGCCACCTCTGCCTGATTCTGGTGGAGGCTGGGGAGCCACTGTGCCCCAGAACGATGGCCCAGGCTCCTCAATCTGTGCAGATAAGAAGAGGGCGGAGGTCAGCGCCTGGGGCAGCCCCATCTTGCATCATGCTGTTTGGATGGGCAACAGGGTGGAAAACACTTTTGCAAGTAGACCTACCAGGCAGCAAGTTAGCCTAGAACATGGAGCTCCCCGTGCCACCACTAGGGGCTCATCTGTGGCACAGGGCCCTGCCTGAGGGGCAAAGACAGGAAGGGAGGCCCAGAGCAAGGGCCCCAACAGAGGCCAGGGTGGAGGGGCACCCCAGTGGCCAGCCTTCTTGGACTGCTCGAGGGGCTCTGGAGACTGGTGCTTTGGAAACGGAGAGTGTGGAGAGTGGTGACTGGCAGAATGAGGGACAGCTGCTGACAGCGATGTTCCTCTCCCAGTGGGGTGTCATGGAAAGAACATGGGTGAGCTCTGCAGTCAGGCAGAGCTGTCCTCGTCGGGGTGGGGAACTCTGCCAGGCTGCAGAGCGTACTCATCAGACATCTCTGAGCCTCTTTGTCCTGATGTATAAAATGGGGTTGTGAGGCCTGCACGTTTCTCCCCGTGCCCCCTTGTCTGAGCTTCTTTCTGGTCACGCGGCCCTGTCTTTACGTTCCTCTGTGGCACTCTGCAGGGCTCGGAGCCTCAGTGGCAGGAGCAAAGGCTGCTCTGCCCTGGGCTTGCTCTGGGAGGTCAGAGACTGAGCTCCTTCTATTGCCGAGATGCCAGGTTCAATGCCACAGAGCTCTCAGACTGCAGTGACTTCCCAGCAGGTGGCAGAGCTGGCATGGGGCTGGGGGGTGTTGGAGCCCTGTATCTTCTCGCTCTCGCCTCTGTCCTTGCTAGGGAGTGAGTTGGAGGCTTCTGGGCTCAGCTGATGTTCTCTGAGGAGGACTTGGAATGAACCCAAGGAACAGAGGGATGAGGTCAGTGGTTTGCTCAGCAAGGAGGCCCAAGTTAGTGACAGACCTGTCACAGCTCCCAAGATTCCTGGCCGCAGTCCCTGGCTCCGCCTCCTCCCCCTCCCATCCTTAGGGAGATGAAAGTCAGCAATGATGCCATGATGCGATGATGTGGGTTTCTTTCCCCTAGTGTCTCCTTGTGTCACAGCGGGAGGCCTGGGAGGCTCTCCCCAGCCATGGTGGTTTTCGCACACTTTTTCATTGATTACTCACCCTGTGCTCTATGAGCTATCTGAGTAACTAAAGCCCAGAATTGCCACCCAGGCTGGTGAGTGGTGTGGATTTGAACCTGTCCCCCTCTCTACTTGAAGGCCCGTTCTTTCCACTCGGCCACGCTGCCATGCAGGCTGGGATGCCAGGAGGGGTATAGAGAGAGCTATGTGATTGTCCCAGCTCCCAATGTCACATGGGAAGACAGATCTATGGTATGGACAGGATGGCTTTGTGGGGCTGTTTAAATGTCACCTAAGCCCCCATGTGCATGTACAAAAAAGGTCTCTCTGAAGCCTCAGTTCTTATCTTACAATTCATTTGCATTTTGCACCTGACTCCATAAAGTAGCCTTTTAATTTAAGGCAGTGATTTCAATTTCTTGCTTCTGAGTCAGTTTTTTTTTTTTTTTTTTTTTTTTTGCTTCTGAGTCAGTTTGATCCTCAGAAGGTGTTCTGGGTTTACCTGTGCCCCTGGCCTCCACGCTCCCCTTGGGGGTGTGGATATCCCTGTAGATGATGGGGGTGGGAGGTATGTTCAGTGCTGTGAATAAAGGCACTTTGCTGGGGAAAGGGAAGAGGGGGCCCAATTTGGCCAGCAAGGCAGGTTGCAGTGAGCGGGCCGAGAAGGTAAAGGCCAGTCGGGGCTGTATTCTGAGATGCTCAAGACCAGAATGCCAACCCCAGGGGTTCCGATCTCGTTCTGTAGGCAGAGAGGGTCATGGTGGCTTGAGTATTCTGACTCTCTTTGGCTTGGCAAACGTCCAGTCACTGTCCGAGAGGCTCATGAGGGTATTCGCGCTGTGGATCTAGCAAGGGGGGAGGAGGTTCCTGCCCTCAGAGGGCAAGCGGTCTAGTGGACGCGCACAGAAGGGGTGAGGTTTCAAGTTCACACTGCTGTCGTCTGCTGCAAGGGTTAGAATGGGGGAGCGCAGGGCAGGCGCTGCCGGCGAGTTCGAGAAGGGGCCGAGTGTGGATTCGGATGCCGGTCTAAGTTGTTGGCTTCCTGTGACAGAAAGGGAGGCAAGTAAAGGGGAGAGGCCCCGTGAAGGAAGAACGGATGGTACTTGGTGACAGTGACATGTGGGGAGCTGGAAGAGGTCCGCAGGATATCACAGGTGCTGTAGGAGAACCGGGGAAGGCCGGCAAGAGAGAGTGCGGTCAGGAAATGGCCTAGCTGCCGGAGATGGGGAAGAACGGACCTGTCCTGTGGCCACCGTGAGCCGTGTTCATTAGTCAGAGCTTGACTGGTCAAGAGGGGGTAAGTAGTGCTATGAAATCCAGAAACATCGGGAAAAGACTACAGCTCATTCCTGGAACAGGCCAACTTTTGAACTTTCTGTTTGGGTCTCTGTAGGGCGGATGACTCACTTCTAAGCCCCTCCTAACCTCTGTTGATGATTAGCAGGGGTGAGAGGCCCCCGGAGCCGCCCTGCTCTGCAACAGACTGACTTGCCACAAAGCCCAGATTGCAGGAATGGATTGGGTGGATTTGGAATAGCTGAGAAAAATTCCAGCCCCTGAGCCGCCTGGGTTCAATGCTGTCTATCTTGTATGTAAATCCACGTTTTACCCTTTGAAGGAACCCGCGGGGTGGGCCTGGAGTTGGACCCTAGACACGACCTTAAAAAAGTCCAGAGTCTCTGGGTGACCCGAGGAGGTGATGAAATCTGACCAATGAAATGCGTCCACTGGGTTCTGGGCCCTCTGGAGGAGGGTGGGGCCCGCTGATCCCGGACCCAGAGATGAGTTATTTACAACAGAAATGAGACTCCGCTGTCCAGTCAGCCTGGACCTGCTGCTGGGCCCATCTTGGGGGAGTGGAGGTGTGCAAAGTATACCTGGGCGGCTTCTCCCACCTGTTGCTGCTTAACCTGCTGGAGCCCCATCAGATGGGGAAGCCGCCGTGGCCCAGGGCCTGGTCACTGGGGGGTCCTGTGTGGGTGCCCAGTGCAGATGGGGCCTGGCACAGTTGGGCTTCTGCCTGGAGCTCGGAGTGACCTCTGGAGTTGCCTTTCCGCCTTTATTCTCTCGTGTCTCTGGTTACCTGTGCTCTGTGACCTTGGGCGCCAGCCAGGCACCCAGTGAAGAGAGCCAACCTGCCTACACACTCACGTTGTGTCAGCCCCTGCAAGGAAGGGCAGACAGGAAACCGCCCTACTAAGGCATGTGGGAAGCCCAGGCAAGAAACGCCTCCTCCAGAGGGCCGCCTCCCACCTCTCGGAGCAGCAGCTTGGAAGACTCCTGGCCGTCTCCCCTGGTTTCCTTTGTGTCACCCCCAGCCCACACTTCCTTCAGGGCTGAGAGTAAAATTGCAGTTCCTGTTGAGTGAGGCATGAGTCAGCGAAGGAGAATGGTGGCTGCTCTTCATAACCTCCAGGCACTGCTATTAAATATTTAAATGACACTCCAGTATCGATTGTTTCTCCTCCAACCCCTTAGGGAGAGCAGTTCGCTGTCTGGGATTCAGATAATAGCAGTATCTTGGATTTAGACAAACTCCGAAGAGCTCCAGAAAGGTTCTGTGTAAATTTCACCCAAAATTACGTTATCTCCTCCTCAGAGCTTGCTATCAGGCATGGGAACAAATTGGGTTCTGCCCGTTTTACAGCTAGAGAAGATGCCCGACCCGATGACAGGCACCCAGCAGGCTGGGCCTGGAATCACAGCATCCTGGCACTGGCAACTTTCTCTGTTCATGGCTCCTTCCCCATCTTCCTCGTCCTCACAGTCCCGCTGTCATTCAGCCATTCATTCTACCTGCAGGGAATATGGCATCAAGCAAGATAGACAGGGCCCCTTAATTCTTGGAGAGGAGGCAGTCGGTTGACAAGAACCCAAACTGGCAGGGGAGGCCCTTCAGGAGATTGAGTTCCTAGTCGGTGTCCAGGCCCTGGGTCCCCGGGCTGGGTAGTACAGAGCAGATCTGGCCTAAATTGTAGATTGGCCCTTACTGGTCACAGATCTGTCTTTCCTCCCAGGACAGTTATCAGGATAAATATACCCAGCTCCCCATTCCTGGGGAGTTACTCACCATGTAAAAGTGCCCTGCTGCCCTGGATTAGATTACCTCTGCTCTAACTGCTCATGTGCTCAGGGCTGGGGGAGGGGGAGACACGCCTTCTCGTCCTGCTCTCCTTCCTAATCTGGAAGAGTCTCAGCAAAGGGGCCGAGATGAGACCATCCCCGTAGAGGGGAGCCGGTCCTGCTGTTTACACAGCTCCTTCCTTAGGAAGGGCCGAGCCCCGCTCACTGCTTATGTACTGAGCTTGGGCAGCTGTAAGGAGGCTGGGCAGCTTCTGCTCTGACACTTGAGGCCACCAAGCCTGCGCAGGTGGTCAGCAGGGGGGCCGAAACCTCTCTTGCCCACAGTTCTGAACCCAGCAAGGTAGGCAGGCTGAAAGGCTGGGTTTCTCCAGGTCCGGTGGGGAAGGGACTCACCAAACTGCTGCTGTCTCTGTTAGAGTCTGGGTCTCACCATAAATGGAGGGAATGGACAGTTGGCCCTGGCCTGGGAAGGCCTTGTGCAATGGCAGTCCCTTATGGCTGTGCTGGAGCTCTCAGGGCAGTGTTTGCTACACCTTCCTTCTGCTTCTCAGCTCCCAAGGAAACACCTGCCTGAGCTGCGAAAGCTGAGTTACATTGGCCTGCAGAAAGAAGGTGGGTGAGCTGAGCCTTGTTCTTATTGTGGGCCTCTTCTAGGCTAGGTATCAAGAATATAAGGCATGTCATGCTGGGGTCTTCCTGGTGGCCAAAGGACCCCACCTCTTTTAGATTGGCCTAGCGCTGGTGTGGCAGGGGAGCCTGTGAACTCTGGGATGGGATGATGCCCCACATGTACCTGCCCCATCATGAAGATCTGCTGGGCAGGCTTCTCCATGGTGACTTTGTTTTCCCCAGAATGGTGCCCCTAACTGATGATCTAGGATTGCAACATCCTTTGCCTTCAGGATGTTGAAGCGCTTTTCTCCTTCCCCTCCAGGGCTAACCATCTCTCTGGGAGGGAACTCCATCTACTGAGCATGTGCTCTATTCCAGGGACTGTGCTAAAGCAGGCACTTTATATCCACTCTCTCATGTAATCCTTACTCCTGTGAGTAAGGTGGTGGAATTCCCATTGGACGGACAGGAAAACCGAGGTACGAGAGCAGTTAAGCAGCTGGACGAGCAGCTTGGCCACAGAGCAGTTTGTGTGACTCAGAATTCCCCTGTGTGAGTTCTAACATCTCGTGTCCTCAGAGCCTGGGAGGGAGAATGAAATCGCTCTGGTAACCGCCCCCCCCCCCCCCCCCCCGCCACATTTGAGGATCCTGGATGGCCCTTTATCTCACTCTCTTTGGCGTCCATCCAGCTCTAGGTCTCCGATCTTGATAGTCTTTATCACATACTAAGAAGTTGCCGGGCTTGGGTAGGAGGAAGCCAGGCTTGTGAAAGAGGCTTGACTTGTCTTTATACTCCAGTTGGGGGTGGAGGTGGAGGTGGTTAGTTGAGTCTCTTTAACTTATTATTGGGCGCCGTGTGTCTGTGGGTCAACCCAGGCCCCCAAGCCTCAGTCTGGCGGAGATCCCCTATGTTGGGGATGTGAGGGGGCCTGGGGCTCCCTCCGTCCTGGGCGCTTGAGCTGGTCTGGGAATATGAGGGGAGCAGCTGCAGCATTTGCCCTGGAATGCAGCCCAACTGGCCCCCGAGTCTCCTCCCTCCCAGCGCAGAGAGCCTGGGCACCTGAGTCTTAACCCCCTCAGGGCTGCAGAGCCAGCGGCTACCCCCCACCCCCGACCCTGTCCTCAGGATTGTGCTCGGCTGGCCGATGGTTGCTGGGGCCCAGGGAAGGGCCTTTCACCTTGTCCTGGCCCCGTGCGCTGTGCCCACCCACCCGCTTGCTCCTGGGCAGCCTCTCAGTGGAAGCCACAACCCCTCTGAGTGGCTGCTTAGGTGCAGCCGCTGGGCACTAGAAGCTAGGGCATGTGTCTGTCTCTTGTGTCACTCTTGAGTCACGCCTTCAGATGATGTGTGCTGCAGGCAAGGCCCAGAGGCTTGGCCCCCCCCCCTCTGGCGTCGTTGTGCGCCTCCTCACAGCCTGCTCCGTCCCTCCAGCTCAGTCAGGCATTCCCTGGCACTGAAACTTTCCCGGTGCACCCATGGCCGGCTGGGGCTCCCGGGTCTTCCCCGGCTCTAAAATTCCGTGATTGCGCGAGGTTACCTTCGGTTACTCCCTGTGGCGGAGAGCCGACGGGCCAATAGCTCCCTCTGGCGGGCAGCGGAGGACGGTCTGCACCCCTTCGCTGCCAGGGCGCAACAAGCTGGTTGCCTCTGGTAGACTGGAAACTTTGCATTAACTCCCCCATTCCCAGTTTCGAAAGGAGAACTCTCCCTCTCCACACATACACTGGATAGGCTCCCAGAGACCTGGGCTTTCCCTCTTCTTGGATGGAAGTGACAGAGCCTGCATCCGCTGGTCTGGAGAGGCAAAACGCCTGCAGAATCTAGGGTGATTTCCTCCAGCAAGGGGCTGGGAAGCCCCGGAGAGAGCTCTTTCCCCAGGGTGACTAGGGTGGTCCTAGTTGCTCTGACTTGTTCCGGTGGTCTCAGGCCTGGACCCAGAAGCTTAGTGGAGCGACGCTGAGGAAGTCTGAGGCCTTCCTTAGGCTGAATGAGTGAGCCCTGACTGCTTACTGCTTCTGTGTGTATGGAAGCCATCCTCCAAACATGTGGGAGAGAGGGTGTGTTCCAGCGGCACCATTTTCTCTGACACCTTCTTCGGGGTATGTGTAGAAGGAATCCTGAGCCTGCCCCTAGGGTATTCAGAGCTGGCACCAGGCAGTAACTGTAGCTGAAAACTGGGGACCTTCCCCCCACCCCCGCCCCCACTGTGGACTGCAAGTGGACTCTATCTGCCACCTCTGTTCACTCAGGCCGGGGAGGAGTTTGCTGAGCTTGCAAGGAGACTTTGGCCCATCACCATTTTGCAGCCTTTGGGGAGATAGCAGGCCTCGGCACCCATAGGAATCCAAAGTAGAGGCCAGCGAGTACTCCTCTGTGCCTCCTGTATTCCTGGCTCTCCCCTGAGGCGCTTGTGAGGGGTTTGGTGGGACAGTGGCACCAAGTCCTGTCTATCACGGAGCAAAGACCAAGGATGGAGAGAGAGGAGGAAGCTACACCGCAGAACCGGTGGCTGTGCACGTCCTAACTCTCACTCAGACACAAGTTTGGACAGTGGTGTGCCTCCGCTCTCTGACATCCACAAATGTTTCACTCTGTTTTTGGGGTGTTTTAAAAAAGATTTATTATTTATTTTATTCATTTTTGGCTGTGTCGGATCTTAGTTGAGGCATGCGGGATCTTTCGTTGCGGCGCGCGGGCTTCTCTCTAGTTGCGGCACGTGGGTTTTCTCTCTCTAGTTGTGGCGCGCAGACTCCAGGGCACGTGGGCTCTGTAGTTTGCGGCACGCGGGCTCTCTAGTTGAGGCGCACAAACTGAGTAGTTGTGGCACGTGGGCTTAATTGCCCCGCGGCATGTGGGATCTTAGTTCCCTGACCAGGGATTGAACCCACGTCCCCTGCATTGTAAGGTGGATTCTCTACCACTGGACCACCAGGGAAGTCCCCAAATGTTTTCCTTTGAATGTTACTTTATTACTTTGCTTTTGCTTTTCTCTTCAAGGTTGCCCTTTTCTTGTCTTGCCCAGATCGTGCCCATAGAGGACTTAGGAGAAGTCAGCACTTTGCAACCCAACCTGACCTCCTTGGAGGAAAATCTTTTTCTGAATTTCACAAAGCACCTGAGGTGTGGTGTTTGCAGCTTCCCATGTACTATAGCATCTGCTATCCCATATAAAGCTCACGCCAGTGCTGTGAGGTGGGGAGCTAAGTGATTTGCTCTGTGGCTGTGGGTAGTGTAGATAGAGGAGCTGGGACTGAACTCAGGTCTGGCTTGACTCCACAGATCTTTTTTCTCCATCCCCCAGGACTGGTCCTTTTGACCAACAGATGTATCTGTGTTGAAAAGAGCCTGTTTAAATCATAAACCAGAATCCATCCGTGAACCAATAAGCCAGGCTTGCAGTCAGGTCATGAGTGAGGTGGGAGAAGGTGTTTGGTGCAGAGGCTGGTGGTGTCCCTGGCTCAGAAGGTTTGACAAGGAAGCTTAACCATCTGTCTTCTATTGAGTGGAGCCCGAGAGACCCGAGTTCAGGTCCCAGCGGTGTCACTTCAGCCAGCTCAGGCAGTGTGGCATGTGCCTCTGCCTCTCTGAACCTCAGTTTTGCCATCTGTGCTAGTGGTATCGTGAGGAGAAAGAGAGGTGACACAGGTGAAACTCCTGGCATGTGGTGGGCATTCAGGCATGGCAGCTGCCCTTGTTACCCCTACTGGACTTGCACTTGTTGGGGGCTGGCTCTGCCCATGATGGAGAAGGAGGGACCCCACCCCTCCTGCTGGCTTGGGCCCAGAGGAAGCCAGGACGCCTTGTGAAGCCAAGGCAGCAGGTGTGGCTGTGGAGAGGCCACTGGGATTGGCCCTGGACACTGGTTCCTTTTCCACTGTTACCTAGACACACAGACTCCCTCTAGTTCCGGTTTGCTAGAGATAGGAAGTCAGACTTCTTCCAAAGGACCTGGAGGAGTCGGGGGCTGCAGGAACTGACCTTCCTTGGAAGTCAGAGACATCCCAGGCCTTGGAACGAGCTTCTGATCAGCTGGGTAGGAGCCTGGGGTAGGTGCTGCCAGCCTTGGGGATAGGACATCAGGGCACGTAGCTGGGAGGTGTGGGCCCACAGACCCAGGCCCTGGGTGAGGCCCTTGCTTCTTTCTTACTTCCTTTGAGCAGGGGTGGGGTTGGGGACAGGGCCACCAGGAAGGATCAGACTGGCAGCTCTCGGAGCTTGGGCCCCGTCATTCAGGAAGTTGTACTGTTTAAATCTGGCACCATCTTGTGATCACAGCAGCCTCTTGCAGGGCAGATTTTTGGGGTTTGGGGCCTCTGAGGAGTCAGTCCTGTCACTTACCGGCTTTGTTATTTGGGGCCAGTCCCACCACCTCTTGAAGCCGGTTTCCCTGTCTGTAAAGGGAGGGTGAGAATTCCAACTTCATGGGGTATTAGGAGGATTAACTGAGACCACGTATGCAACGTGCCCAACACAGTGCCTGTTACTAGTAAACGGCCATGATCCAGCCATTGCTTTCTGGTGATTATTATCACAAGGGCCAGGGACCGAGTTCCCCCACTGCAGCAGGCCAGCAGTGGGGGGAGAGTGAACTAGTCGGTGACACAGCAGGAACGAGGGCATGGCATGTGGGGCCAGGCTGTGGGGCTGTTGAGGGTCCCAGGAGGGCAGGATCAGCAGCTCCTGCCCCCACCCCTCCAGCTATACCCTTCTTGTCTGGGGACTGGGGAGATGCAGGGCCCCCTGCGGGCTGCCTAGTGCCAGGGTAATGGAAGCTTGCACTTGAGGGCTGATTCGGCTCCCTTGCTGCTGTTAAAAGCAGAATAGTGGGGCCCTGGAGCCTCTGGGGCCAGGCTGCTTGCCAGGCTTCCGCAGAAACAGCCTACAGAGCAGTCCTGCCCCTCTCTGCTGACGGGGGCGGGGGGTGGGGGCGGGAACGCTGCACCAGCCTTGTCCCTCACACTTCTCACAGCAGCCCCGAGGCTCTCAGGAGGAGCTTGGAGCCTGAGGTTAGACTTCTACCTGGTCAGGAGGGCAGGTATCACCCCAGGGGCCCCCCCAGGCTGGGGGCTGAGCGGGCTTAAGCTCTTGGAAATTAAGTGGGACCTGGCAGTGCCCAGGCCCCTCCCCGTGACGTGGGGCCCCTCCCACCCATTCTCTCCGCCTTGCCCTGCGGAGTCAGAGTGCGGGTTCCAGGCAGGTACTTCTGACTCCCGGCCGGCCAGCCAGCCAGCTGCACAGCCCTGTTGGAAGGGAACGCAGATGCCTGGCTCCCAGAGGTAGGAGAGCCCTCAGGGCGGCCCCAGGAACCTCCAGAGCACCTTCTTCGTGGCTGGGGAGAAGAGCTTTGGGAGCTGTTCTTAGCCAGGCTGGTCTGGGCTGGTACCTTCCTGACCTGAGGCTAGTCATTTCTCCCATGGGCGGGGCAGGTGCTCAGAAGTCATTAACTCTTGGGTGTAGGCAGGGAGGGCGCTGCCACTGGAGACTTCGTCCCCAGGATCCATTTTCTTACCCGCTCCCCACGCCTTCTCTCTGCAGACGCCCTGCTGGCAGACTTGGAGTCCACGACCTCCCACATCTCCAAACGGCCTGTGTTCTTGTCTGAGGAGACCCCCTACTCGTACCCAACAGGAAACCACACATACCAGGAGATTGCCGTGCCACCCCCTGTCCCTCCACCCCCGTCCAGCGAGGCCCTCAATGGCACGGTCCTTGACCCCTTAGACCAGTGGCAGCCCAGCACCTCCCGATTCATCCACCAGCAGGTAAGGTGGGGACAGGGCCTCGGAAGTCAGCTTCAGGGCACAAGGAGCTTGTCTGGCAGTGGCTCGGGGAGCCAGCGATCAGGGAAGTAGGGAGAAGAGGCGGGAAGCGTCTGGCTCTCCCCACCCGCCGCCGCCACGTGAGGGGGCAGTGACCAAGTGTTAATCACCTGTCTCCTGGTCAGAGTGTGGAAACTCCCTGGTGAGACTGGCTGTGAGCAGGAGCCTTCCGGGGGTGACTCGGGCTGTTCCTTTTCCTCCCCGGGGAGGCTCTGAGCACTGTCCTTCCTGCAGCCTCCATCCCCGTCCCCTGTGTACGGCTCCAGTGCTAAAACTTCCAGTGCCTCCAACCCCCAGGACGGCGTCGGCCTTCCGTGTCCCCGAGCTGGCGAGGAAGAGCACGTGTACAGGTACTGCCCAGCTCCTCCCCCTGCTTGGGAATCCTGCGCATTGACAGGCAGAGGCCACTGAGGCCAGGGACAGGCACGGCACAGCGCTGGATGGGAGGGGGATTCTGCCTCAAGGGTCACTGGGTTAGACGGCAGAAGGCCTCTCACCTGGCCCGGTGGCCTTATCTGCCATCACCGTGCAGCAGCTGGGCTGGCTCTCACATTGCCCTGCTTTGAGGAAGGTTCAAGAACTGAAGCAAGACTTCCTTCCTCCCCTCTTCTTGCCACATCACTTCCCCGCTCTCCGTCCTCTGGCCGGTGGAGACGCTGTATCCCCTCTGCCTTATTCTCCTTGAGGATTTGGGGGCCGCCACAGCTGGGGAGCGTCTCTCACCAAGGTCTTCCCTTTGCCTCTCAAAGCTTCCCCAACAAGCAGAAGTCGGCCGAGCCTTCACCCACTGTCATGAGCTCCTCCTTGGGCAGCAACCTTTCTGAACTCGACCGCCTGCTGCTGGAGCTGAACGCCGTGCAGCATAACCCCCCAGGCTACCCTGCAGGTAGGACTAGGTCAGGCCCACCAGGCCCACCTGCTGGCCTCTGGATCCCTGCAGGGCTCAGGGCTGAGCACCTTTTCTCTTTCCTTATCCCAAGATGAGGCCAACTCAAGCCCCCCACTGCCTGGTGCTCTGAGCCCCCACTACGGCATCCCGGAGAATAACAGCCCGTTGGGGGGCAAAGCTGGGCCACTGACCAAAGAGAAGCCCAAGCGGAACGGAGGCCGGGGCCTGGAGGACGTGCGGCCCAGCGTGGAGAGTCTCTTGGATGAGCTGGAGAGCTCCGTGCCCAGCCCCGTGTGAGTCTCCACTGGGCCCTCCCAGGCAGGGGAAGGTCTCGCCCAGCCCGTCCCATGCTCCAGGGTCTGCCGTCTCATCCCCAGTGTCACCCGTTCCCTCTGAAGTGCCTGTTGTTTGCCAGGCCCTGCACCAGGCCTTGGGGGATGGTGACGAGTCACGCAGACACCATGCCTGCCTTCAACGAGCCACTATCCATCAGGAAGGACAGACACTGTGCACGCTGAGGGCACCCATAGCCCAGAAGCTGTCAGCACAGGCTTTGGAGCCACACAATAGGGTTCACATCTTGGCTGTGCACTTACTAAGTGTTGTCTCTCAAGCCTTTGTTTTCCCATCTGTAGAATGGGATAAGGGGAAATGGGATAAGGGGGATAAGACCACCTACCTCAGTAGGGGGGAGACCCAATAACACACGTAAAGCACGTGCACACAGGACCCATGGTAAGTGTCTACCGAGTCTTAGCTCTCCTTGGTGTTACTGTGTTGTTGGAACAACTTCACATGTACGTGCAGTGCTGTGGAGGATACACAGGATGCTGGGGCTTGTTGAACGGGCAGGCTTGGACTTGGTCTTCTTGGAAAGAAGTGCCGTTTGAGCTGACCTTGCCTCTCTGCCATCAGCTCACCTCAGTGCTCTGTCTTGCTGGCTGACAGCAGCCCCTCCCAACAATGGGTCCCCAGGAGAGACTGGGAGCTGGTGGGCTTCCCTGGGGTTGGGAGTGGCAGGACCCCAGTGTCAGAGCTGAGTTGTTGATCCCCTGGGGAGGGGAGGGACATGCTGGGGGTGCACGGGCTGGCCTCTGGGGTCCCCGCTGATGCCATGCCTGCGTGCAGCCCCGCCATCACTGTGAACCAGGGCGAGATGAGCAGCCCCCAGCGAGTCACCTCCAGCCAGCAGCAGACACGCATCTCCGCCTCTTCTGCCACCAGGGAGCTGGATGAGCTGATGGCCTCGCTGTCGGATTTTAAGGTGCCCTGAGGTCCCTCTTCCCTGCCCTGGCCCCTCAGAACCCCCATCCTTCCCCTCCTGTACCTCAGCATGAGTAGCTGGACCTTGGCCCCTGCGTGTTTGGGTGCCTCGCCCTGAGCCTGGGACCCCGCAGGCAGTGCCCTGGCCTTGCCAGGATATGGGGGAGGGAGGGCCAGGCTGGCCACGTGGGGACTGAGCTGCCTCTCAGCCTGTGAAGGCAGGACGTGCTCAGCAGGACATTCCTTCCTCCCTGGGTGCTCTCAGCTCCCAGCCACCCAGGCGAGGGATCAGGAGGCTGGGACAAAGGACCCTGTGTCAATGGCTGCTCTTGGTAGGGGAGGGGGTGCTCTGCTGGGCCTTGTGGGATCCTGTTCCGAGAGGTCATTTGCCCTGGAGCCCCATCTCCCACGCTGGCTGGCTGTCCTCAACACATCCTTTCTTTCTGCCTCTGGCTCCTGAATCCACAGGCCTCTTTCGCCATCCGCCTTCCATCCTCCACGGGCCTCTGAGTCCCCACAAGTTCTCTCTGGGAAACCTCACCCGTCAGGCTACTGGGCCAGTCCTGCATGAGGCGCCCCATCTCCTCCCCGGGCCTGCCAGACCCGAGATGTTTTATTTAGAGGATGCAGTGCTTTGATGGGGACTGATGGGGACTGAACTCGCCAACAGTTGCTGACTCCACCCTTCCACGGGGGCATGACTTAGGGAATCAGAGGAGGGGAGCCGGCTCTTGGCCCCATTGGTGCCTCCAAGCCTCCCTTCGGCTGGGGTTTCACGGGGCGGGGGGGATGGGTGCGGCCTGGGCTTGTGGCCCTCATGTGCCAGTGGTTCTGAGTGGCCACCGTCAGGAGCAAGTACACTGGACTCAGGAGTTGGCCCGAGGGAGCCCTGCCCCAGCACCCTTTAGGCTGTGCTGCTTTTCTGAGATCCCTTGGGAAGCTGCGCTCGTTCTCACTGTGCCCCTGGAGCAAGGTCTCGGGGGATGTAGGAGAGCTGGGATTGTCTGGGAGAGACAGAGCTGAGAGCTGCCTGTGGCTGTCTGTCCCTTGATTGGTGCCTGGGCTGACCTCCCCGAGACCCACCTCACCTTAGCTTTTTCTCCCTCGTCTGTACTTGGGGTTGGCGGGGGGGCAGTGCCCGACAGGCATGGCTCAGAGGCTGCTTTCTGCGCCTGGGTTTGATGGGAGCCAGGGATATGAAGCCCAGGAAAACCTTTCTGGGGGCTGGGTCTTCTTCCAGGGCCAGTTCTCATGCCTCAGCTTCGCCACCACCTTGGTCTTGTCAGTGTAGACGGTCTTGTCAGTGTAGACGGTCTTGTCAGTGTAGACGGGGACTCACAGAGCCCTGAGGCCCAGCCTGCCCCTTGCAGTGGGCTTCCTTCCTCATCTCTCCCAACTCTCTCTCCTCTCCCCTCTGTCTTTTGTCTTTCTCCTCTAGACCAGCTCCTCTGCTGTGGCCTTGAGCTCCCCAAGGCTGCTGCCCAGCTCAGCTCCATCCCCACACCACATACTTTCTCCTCCTCCTCCTGGGCCCTATGTATTCCTGCCACCCCCTAGGAAACCCTCCCCTCGAGGCCACGGCCACACCCTGGAGGTCCTCTGCCCTGAGGACAATGTGACCCCCAGCTGGCTTGATTTGACTGGCCTTGGGGAGATGCCTGACACCCCCAACTCAAGGTCTCCCTCCACGGAGAGTTCTCTGGGGCCACCGGGTGCAGAGAGCCAGGCTCGTGTTTGGAGGGACCCACCAAACGCGAGCCTGGTGAGTGAGCTCTCCAGGGTGCCTCCCGGCCACACTCTACCCCACGCTGGGTGCACAGGTTCCCAGGAGGCTGGGGAACCCCAAGTGCTGTCAGCCAACCCTTTGTGCCCAGGAGAGGCTGTGGCTGCCACATGGGAGTGGCCGTGGGCTCTGGAGGCGCTTAGGCCTGAGTGCCCCCGGGGAGCTACGCCCAGCTTCCAGGAAGTAATCGAGCCAGCTGCCATGGCCGTGGACCGTCAGGCTATCTTACCGGATACCTGGAGTCTCACGAAGGCACGTGGACAGCAGAAGGAGAGGGCAAGGCCAGAGCCAGGGGAGCCAGAGAGCAGATGCCATGCCCCAGTTGAGGAGGGCTTCTCCCCAGTTGGAGAGACGGCCACGGGGGGCAGCCTGGTCAGGCCAGCCCAGAGACCCGAGACCCCCAGGAGGCCAGAGGGCACCACCGAAGCCGCTGCAGAGGCCAGGAGGGAACGGCCAGAACTTCCACAGGCTGTGGTCATGGACACACCCAACACCACGGAGAGGATTTCCACCTCTGGCCAGGCAGGCGTGAGCTCGCACGGCTGCTAGGCATGGCCCCCACGTGGACCACGCCTGGCTAATTGCATGCAGCCTCCCACTCTGCGCATGTTTGCTTGGGCAGCCGATTCCGAGATGCCGTGGCCTGAGACCCTGACAACCAGCCCTGGGCAGTGGGCTCTGTGGGGCCAGCGGAGCTCCCTGGGCCCTGGAATTTCTCTTGGTGGCACCCTGCCTCTTGCTTGATTAAGGCTTTTTCCTTCAGATGAGCTTCCCCTGACATCCTGATGGGATGTGTGTGGAATGGTGAAAAGCATGGGCTTGGGAACCAGATAGAACTGAATACAAACCACGCCTCCAACACTTGCTCCCTAGGTGACCTTGGGCAACGCCCGCACCAGCCTCAGTTTTCTTCTTTAAAATGAGGGTAATAGACCATTTCCCCCAGAGCTGTCCAGAGGATTAAATGAAGTAATGCCTGGAAGGTGCTTAGAAAGAACATAGCACACGGTCCCCAATAAGCCGTGGCTGCCGTTAACGGTTATTATTCGCTTCTTGATTAAAATGTTAGGCCCTTTTCAAAAACAAAGTAAAATAAAACAACAAATATAACCAAACCAGGACTTCCCTGGCAGTCCAGTGGTTAAGACTGCACGCTCCCAGTGCAGGGGGCATGGGTTTGATCCCTGGTCAGGAAACTAAGATACCGCATGACACACAGCGCGGCCAAAAGTGAATAATAATAACCAAAGTGCTAGAAACAAGTAGGTTATAATGTAAACAAGGAAAAAAAAAACCTGGTTGAAGGATTTACTGTAAGGAAAGACCACATTTTTTCTACTACAAATTAGAAAGGGAGGGAGGGAAGAAGGGAAATTCTTATGCCCTTTCAAGAATGTCCACTTACATTCTTTCAAATAATTCTTGTAATAACCCTGTAAGGCAGCTGAGAAAATACCGTTACCCCATTTCAAGGATGGAGAAGCTGAGGCCCTGGAAGTGAAGTGTCTTACCCAAGGTCAGGGCTGACTTGGAGGGTGTCTGCTCTGCCCCCTGCCTCCACCCTAGCTCAGCTTGGCTCTTCTCTGGTGGTTTGGTCCTGCCCACCCCTCCTGGGGGCTCTCGAGTGTGGACTGAGCAGCATCTGCTGAGCCCAGAGTGGCCTGTGACAGCTTCCCTCCCCCCCCTCCCCAGATCCGCTCCATGATCAGAAGGAGCCGGGAGACCGGCCACGCTCACCCCATGTCCCGGGAGCCCTCCCCTCGTCGCCGGCTGGACCCTGCCACCCTGAGCAGGACCCCGTCCCAGGAGCGGCTCATCGCGGAGCTGCAGGGTCGGCTGGGCATCCAGCCAGAGGTGGAGGAGGCCGAGGGGGCCGCGGGGGCCTCTGCCCAGGACTGGCTGACCGAGGGCGTCATCACTGTGCAGCCGTGTGGGAGGCGGGCTAGGGGGCAGCTGGTAGAGAAGGTAGTGAGTAGCTGCCCAGGGCTGGGCCAGGGCGGAGGTCCTCCAGTTCTTCCCCAGCAGCGGCCAGAGGGGAAGTTTGGCATGTGGCGGGGGGGTTCTGCATCCCGTGGCCTTGTGAGGCCAGCCTCACTCTTGGTGTCAGAGTGGGAGGGCCCCAGGGAGCCCCTACTTGCTGAGCTGATGTTTCCTCCGCCGTTGCCTTCATCTCTGTCCCTCTCTTCTTCCTCCCAGGTTGTCTTCCCTCCTGGCTCTCCCATTCCCCTGAGAAGAACCTTCTCTGTTCTGCCTTCTCCTTCTCCTCCCAGCCCTTTGCTCCAGCATCGCAAAGACGCCTCGGCCAGCAGCTCTTCTCCCCGGCCCAGCCCGCCCACCTCCTCCACCCTGGGGCCCTCGGCTCTTCCTCGAGGTCCCCCCGGGGTCCAGAGTGCTGGGGCGGGGCCACGGGAAGACAGTGTGCAGGACCCCACCCCGCCCACTCCTGCGCCCCACTCTGTGAGGTCCATGGGCTGCCAGACCGACGAGGACCCACTCTTCCCCCCGATGCAGGCAGGCCTCCCGGGGCCCTGACACCAGCCCTACCTCTCCCTGTCCTTATGCTCGAGTGGTGTTCCCACTCTGCACACATACACATCCCCTCTGTTCCTCCATCCACAAGCCCTGCATGGTACCATGGTCCTTCCTGAGACCTGGCCTTGACCCTGGACCCTCGCTTAACCTGATGTCCACGCTCTCACCCCCGAGACATCAGCTGCCCTCTTTCTTCCCCGTGGGGCCTCCCCTCTGCCTGCCCCTTCCTGCCGCCCCTCGGTCCTGCCCCAGGCTCCATCTGAGGAAGCCATTCCCAGAAGGAAAAGCAAAACCTATCCCCCGCCTTCAGGCCCAGACCCAGTACCTGGCGAGGCCTCCTTGCTCTCCGGCCCCATCACCTCCCCTCCCTAAGTCCTGCACCTTTTGGTTGGCTTACCTCTCTCTCCCTCTTCATCTCTCCCTGGGCCTCTCTCTCGTGGTTGTTTTTGTCTAGACTTTTTCTCCTGATGTTGATACTGCTAGTAGGGGAAAAAAAAAACATCCTTACATTTCATCCTAAAGTCCTTTTTGTGAAATGGTCCGATGACAAGGTCTCCTTTCTTCCTTAATTAAGAAAAAAGAAATTCTTATTCTTGTTTCCTCCCCTGTCTAAGATCCAGGGCCTGGAACAAAGAGCGGACGGAGAGCTGTGCTGGGCGGCCGGCTGGCCTCCGAACGGCAGCCAGAGCAGCCCTGAAGGGCAGGACGAGGGAGGGGTCAGTGCCAAGGCTGGGGCTTAATGTCCTGCTTGCCATGTGTTCCCAGGGCTCGGTCAGGCCCACCGTGAGCCCCTCTGACACCAGAATGTCTTGCAGATGCCACTCCCACCTTGAGGGCTTCTGAAGCCCCTGGAGGGGCTGCACTTCCTGCCTCCTTCAGCCCATCTGTCCAGGAGAGGGGAGAGCCCCTGCTGCTGCGAACCTCATCCCCCAAGGCCCAGATGTCCTCACCTGCCTTCTCCCCTCTCTCCACAGTTCATGGCCCAGGGGAAGACAGGGAGCAGCTCTCCCCCGGGAGGGCCCCCAAAGCCTGGGAGCCAGCTTGACAGCATGCTGGGGAGCCTGCAGTCTGACCTGAACAAACTGGGGGTCGCCACGGTCGCCAAGGGGGTCTGCGGGGCCTGCAAGAAACCCATCGCGGGGCAGGTGATGATGGGGTGGGTGGGGCAGGGGAGGGAGCGGTAGGTGGGCACGGGACCTTGGCTTCTCTGGGAGGGTGCTTTGTGGCAGACCTGCGTCCTGAACCGTATCCTGCCTCTCTCCTCAGGTCGTGACCGCCATGGGGAAGACGTGGCACCCAGAGCACTTTGTCTGCACCCACTGCCAGGAGGAGATCGGATCCCGGAACTTCTTTGAGCGGGATGGACAGCCCTACTGTGAAAAGGACTATCACAACCTCTTCTCTCCACGCTGCTACTATTGCAACGGGCCCATCCTGGATGTGAGTTCCTGGGTGCAGGTGGTGCCACCTGAGGCTCAGAGAGGTCACATTACGTGGCCGAGCTCACACAGCTTGGAAACTGGGATTCACACTCAGGCCGGATGCACGGCCCGTCTTAATGCACATTAAGCAGCGCTACCTCTCATCCCCGATTCCCTTCTGCTGAGACTCCCAGAGGTTAGGAGCCCTGCCCAGGTAAATGGAGTGAAGTGAGGGCTCCCTCACTCTCCTGCTGTGTGATGTTAGGGAAACGTCTAGCCTCTCTGAGCCTGAGTTTCTTCCCTTATAAAATGGGAGTCACAATAGAACCTATGATCTCAACTGCACATGAGGATTAAAGGAGACAGAGTGTGCCTGACATATTATATCCTTCAATAAGTCAGAATTCTCAGTGGTATTCAGAACACAGTTGGGAGAGACCCCCATCTTGGGAGTGTTATACTCTTTCCTTTGCTGGGGCTGGGGGCAGGGTGGAAGGACGGCCTTGCCTGTGGGTCTCAACTGTGGGATCTGTCCAGTGGGGCAGCGCTCAGCTCTGGTCCCACACTTTGCTTTCACAGAAAGTGGTGACAGCCCTTGACCGGACGTGGCACCCCGAGCACTTCTTCTGTGCCCAGTGTGGAGCCTTCTTTGGGCCTGAAGGTACTGAGTGGTACCTTCTCACTCGCTGTCGCCCGGAGCATTGGGGAGGCGGGGGCATGGTGGGAGACCTTGCTGAGGCTGGAGTCAGGGTGGCTCCTCCTCTGGAGGCCTCATCTGCCCCCCACACCCCCCCTCCTCAGGGTTCCACGAGAAAGACGGCAAGGCCTACTGCCGGAAGGATTACTTTGACATGTTCGCCCCCAAGTGTGGCGGCTGTGCCCGAGCCATCCTGGAGAACTACATCTCGGCCCTTAACACCCTGTGGCATCCTGAGTGCTTTGTGTGTCGGGTAAGGGGCCCCCAGCCCTCCTCTGGAGGGGGCCGAGAGCGGGCAGTGGGGAGAGAAAGGCCTACCTCACTGTGCTTTCTGAATCCGATTTACAGGCCCTGTTTGGGGGTATTAATGAGGTGAGAAGGCAGGGGGTACACTCCTTCAAGTCCGGTAGGTCCTGGGCCAGGGCTCGTACTGAGGCTGGCAGAAACCAAGAGCAAGGTGGTCCTGTGCAGCAGCCCTGAGACGGGTCATGTTTGGGAGAAGGGTGTGTGAGAGTGAAATGAGATAATGCAAGCATTTAGCCGCCTCAGCGGAAATGGGCAATGGTTTCCAGACTGCATTCTGGGGGGTAATGTCCCCCAGATGTTATTAGAGATCCAGTAAGTGTCCCCTGATCAAATAAGTTTGGGAAACTGTTCATTGCCAGACTTCTCAGAGCCTTTAATACCTAAGCGTGCCTTTGGATCTCCAAATGGGAATCTAGGGTGCAGAGTTTGACCCTGGAACCCTTTTCTCGACACCAGGGTTTCTGGGCACACCATTAAGCCACCTGCTGAAGTGCCCAGGCGTAAGATCCGTGTCTGAATTCAGGCAGTGGCAAGTCAAGGTCATTGGGAGACTTCAATAAGCGTTTAGCACCACACTTGGCACGTAGAGGATGCTCAGCAAGGGAGAATCATTTCGAGTGTGATCACCCTGACTATCTCCTGCCCATCACCTGGGAGCTGCCTCAGCCCCCAGCCCCAGCCTGAGCCCCCTGCCCCCCCTGCCCCACCCCTCTTCTGTCTCCAGGAATGCTTCACACCATTTGTCAACGGCAGCTTCTTCGAGCACGACGGGCAGCCCTACTGTGAGGTGCACTACCACGAGCGGCGGGGCTCGCTGTGCTCCGGCTGCCAGAAGCCCATCACGGGCCGCTGCATCACCGCCATGGCCAAGAAGTTCCACCCGGAGCACTTTGTCTGTGCCTTCTGCCTCAAGCAGCTCAACAAGGGCACCTTCAAGGAGCAGAACGACAAGCCTTACTGTCAGAACTGCTTCGTCAAGCTCTTCTGCTAGGCGCGCTCATCCCTTCCTCTGCCCCGCTTCCCGGCCCAGGCTCCCAACTGCTACTGTGACCCAGAGGCCTCGCTTAGGGGTGAAGGGTCAAACCCGACTGAAACTGGAACCACGTCCTTGGCTGGTGCAGGATGGCAAGAGGGTCCTGAGGGCTCCCGCCTGCTTTTCTTACCCCCTGCCAGAGCCTCTGGGCCTCCTTCCTCCTCCTGCAGCTCCCCCCAGGCTGCCAGCTCTTCACCCTCCCCAGAGGCAGAGGCTGGAGGGCTCCACCTGTGTCCCCACGAACCCGCCTGGCCAGTCCAGCACCCCACACTGGAGCCATCTTACTCATATTTCGGCAGTGGAGCTGGGGGTGGGGGTGGGGAGGGCAGGCAGGGTCACATGGGGGCCTCTTTTCATCCATATCCCCCCCCCACAACCTAATTATCCTTGTTTTGAGAGTATTGGGGGGACAGCAGCTCCCTCCAGACAATGCCAGCATCCACCCATCCATCCATCCAAGGGCGGAAGTGTCCAAGGGGCCACGGAAGATTCCTTGTGCGCCTCCTGCCCTTCCAGTCTCCCCAGGCCTGGGCAGCTGCCCTCCGACCCCTGTAACTTCTCTGGTTCTACTGAGAATGGCCTCTCCAGCAATAATGTTTTATAATCACTTCCTCCTTCTCCGGGGATGGTGTGAGGTGGGGTTTCACCCCGTGCCTGGACACTGTACCAACTTTGATAGATTTCTACACTGAGGTTTGAATTCATATCGTCTGAGTTGCTTTTACTTCTCTATACAAAAATGATTTTGAAGAGATTTTAAAGACGTCTCCTTTTGTACCTTTCCCCCGTGTGCACTGCCACTGTCCTGTGTATGCCACGGTGGCTCTGGTATATGGGGTTTGCCTTGTACTGAGGGCTTGGAGGGGGTGAAGCAATTTGTATTTTATTTTTTCTTAGCACAAGCAGGTGAACTGGGAGCAGCTCTGTGACTGCCCTTCTTTAACTTCACAGCTCACAAGGACTGTTTTTTATAAACTGCTGTATTTTGAAACCCCTTCCTTACTATCCAGGCCAGCAAGCTCTTCACTGAAACCGGCCTTAAGGGTGTCTTGCCCTTTGGGGCCTAGAATTCCGAACCTCATCCGTCCTGTTCCTGAGGGAGGAGAAGGGGGAAGTACACTTTGGGGGTGCTGTTTCCTAAGTAATCCATTAGGAGTGTCCACTCCCCTGTGAACTTTCTGGCAACAAAGAGAACATTCTCGGCCTTCTCACTGCTTCTCTGGGGCTCTTCTGCCTCCTCAGGAAAGCTGGTGTCTGATTTTGACCATTAGTCTTGTTGATTCCACTGGGTGCATCCCTTCCCCAAATTTCCTGCCCTCCCTGGAGACTGGTGTCCTGGGGAGAAGAGCCCAGGTCGTTGGCTGGGGGCCTGCTAGGATTCTCAGCAAAAGGACAAGATCTCGCTGAAGCAACAGGAAGCCCCCAGAGTGTTCTCCCCCAAGGATGAGATAGGTAGGGCTGGGGTTCTGGGTTAGTGGAACGGGGTCCCAGTGTGGTCTAAAGTGAGGAAGAGCCAGACCACTTCGCTAGCCTCCTAGCAGAGGCTGGGTGTGCTGAGCCTCTCAAGGAGGCTTCCCAGGGAGGGAAGAGGGTCCCTCCTTGGTGGCAGGGCTGAGAGCAGCCCGGGTCTGGGGAGGTCAGCCAGACCCCGCCACGGGTCTGATGTCTCCACGTCTACCCACAGGCCTTATTGCTCTGTTTACAGTGACCCCTCCCCTAGAGGACCTGGGGTTTCAGAGGTCCACCCTCTGGGTCAATGGTTATTTGATGATTTGATTTTAATTTTTTTTCTCTGTAAACTTATAACCTGGCTTTTCCCCATTTCAATTCCTGTGATTTATGCCAATAAAGTTTGCCATTATTTTCACCTGTGCTAGTGCCGTTTCTCTGTGGTCTGGGATTAACAGCTTAGTCCCAGAAAAGATACCAAACCCTCCCCAGGCTCACAAGGACCACAGTTTGGGGGTAAATCATTGAAGTTCACTTACTTGAGGCCAAAGCCCTGGGGATGGGATCCCTGTCCCACAGGGCACTTGTGGTCCTCCTGGCTTCCTGCATGGGTCAGGCCCTGCCCACTGCAATTTGCCATGGATTCGCCAAGGGCATCCTTACATGGGCCTGGGGGTGGCCTTACACTCATGGATGGGGAAAGAGGTTCAGATAGAACCGACGTGCACAAGTTATCCTGTGAATGAGCACAGAGACAGGGTGTGAACCCAGGGCTTGTCTCTGTCTGTGTTCCTACATTGACCAGACACCACCACTCCCACGTTCCGGTACCACACGTCGGGTGTAAAACCTTCCAGTTGAAAGTGGCTTCACTTACAGTTGAGGATGGTTCTCGACTTCCCCCTGGTGGTCATGTCTGTATTTGCATGCTCCCTCGCTCTCGTCAGAGCCAGAACTCCAGTCCTGGGCCCTTGAGAGCTTCCTGGACAGCTTTGTAACTTCATAGTTTTCCTGTTGTTTGGAATGGTCCTCCAAAAGCTGCTTGTTGACTTCTAGTCTGAACCCTGACCCTTTCACAGTAAGCTCAGAAGTGAAAATCACCTTCACCCCTCACCCAAAGATAATATTTCCAGCCCATGTTGGATTTATTTCTATAAATGAACACAGTACACTTCATTGTAATTTGTTTTTTCACTCAATTATACTTTGTATTTAACCATGTCAATAAATAAATATGTGCATCATTTTTAATGGCTTCATGGTATTCCATTATATTGATGTACTATAATTAGAGACATATTTATATCATTAGAGCCAGGATGTCCTTGGGAAGTTACTATGTGAAAACGTATATACTTGGAAAAGTGCATTTGGAGGGAAACAGCCTTAAGGTTTGGAAGGGACTGTATAGCGTAGTGAGGCCCATGGGCTTTGAACTTGCTCCTAGATTTCGGTTCTGAAGCCACCACTTATCAGCTGATGGACTTGGGTGTATTATTTAACCTCTGTGAATTTTCTTATCAATAAAAGTGAAATACTAATACTGTACCTCCCTGGGGGATTGTTGCAAAGATTAACAGTGGTAATGTGCACAAAGTACTTAGCACAATGCTGAGCATGCAGTTATATCAATACATTGTCACTAAAAAGAGATCTTAGCAGTAATGGACTCCAGCAGTTCTCTATACAGGTTCATCATCAGAGGCACCAGGAGGCTTGAAAACAACATACCAAGGTTTCTAACTTGGTCAAGTGAAAAGGGTGGAGATAAGGAGAACCCCTCCCCACTTCCGACCTAGGATCTAAGCTCATTCATTAAAAACATATTTATTTTATTCTATTTATTTGGTTGTGCCGGGTCTTAGTTGCGGCAGGTGGGCTCCTTAGTTGTGTCTCCAGGGCTCCTTAGTTGTGGCATGTGTGTGGGATCTCGTCCCCTGACCAGAGATTGAACCCGGGCCCCCCACATTGGGAGCATGGAGTCTTATCCACTGTGCCACCAGGGAAGTCCCAAAAGATATTTATTGATGTAGCACAATTGTTCAAATAAGTGTTGAATGAAGGTGTAATAAAATAAGTTGACATCTAGTGATTTCCTCCTGTATTCCAGGAACTGTGTTGTCTTAAGACATATCGCTCTAGAATGTGAATACTATTATCCCCATTTTACCGATAAGGAAAGGGAAACAGAGGGTCAGCAAGGTGAAATCACTTCCTAAGATGACACAGCTAGCAAGTGGCAGAACAAGGATATGAATCCAAGGTTATCTGTCTGCAAACCCTGCATCCATTTATTCAACAAATATTTATTATAAGCTCACTATGTGCCAGGCACAAGGCAAAAATATCTGGAGAGAGACAAACAACAATGGAACAAATAAATTATATAGTGTGTTACAAGGTGTAAGTGTTGCCAAAAAGATAGAACAGAGGAAGGGGGGGAGTGGGAGTGGTTTTGGGGTAATTTTGAATAGGGCAATCAGGGTAGGCCTCCAGCAGGTGATATTTGAGTGAAGACTCGATGGAGGTGTGGATATCGGCAAGAAGGCTTCCGGGAAGAGGTAATAGCTAGTGCAGCATCATCCGGCTGGAAGGAAATGAATCAGTAGGCAAATCGGAGATTAGATTATAGGTGTGGAGGTGGGGAACAGATCATGTAGAGCCTTGTAGGCTATTTAAGTTTTAGGCTTTTTACTGAGGGGAAAATGGGGAGCCTTTAAACAGTTCTGAGCAGATGAGGAAATGATCCGACTTAGGTTTTAAAAGATTCCTTTGTTTCGATAGGGAGAAGAACAAACTGCAGAGGAGACAAGAGACCATTCTGTTTCTAAACCATAAGCAATTTTTTTTTCCTTTTTTTTTTTTCATGAGCAATTATTTCTCAGCTCCACGTCATACTCTTTAGTTGCGACTTGACCGGAAGAAACGTGGACTCAGCGCGCAAACTCTAGCGCCTACACGAGAGCGGCTCCAGCCCAGCAGAGGGAAGCAACTCTGAGAAAGGTCCTCCAACACACAGCAGTGCCCTCCTTTAACTACCTCGTTTAAAGGAAGCTTCCTGTTGGATGGAATGGCACCGATATCATCCAATGGTTGTCTGTATCAGTCCGGCTCCTCCAGACAGACGTTGACCCCAGCCAATAGATGGGGGCGCTGTCCGCAGCTTCTAATTGGCTGCTTCGTTCACCTATAAAACATGCAAGCCGGCGAGAGGCCTTTCTCTCCTCAGGCGTCCTGGAGTGAGGTTCGTTCGTGATCTGCAGTCTCGCCCGGGACTGGCGGCGGGGAGGATGCGCTTCTTCGGGGGTTCTTTGGGGGGGACGCTTCGGGACTGCAGGGTCTGGACCTGTTTGGTCTGGGCCGCGGCGGCGGCAAATGCAGCCCCGGGCCGGGCCGGGGCGGCGGGCGCCCGCGCGTGGTCTGCTCCACGTGTGCCTTGGGCTTGGAGCCCGCCATGTCTTGGGGACTTGTGTCGGGGTGTCTTGAGCTCCCTTTTTCTCTTCAGTGACATCGTCTTTAAACCCTGCGTGGCAATCCCTGACGCACCGCAGTGATGCCCAGGGAAGACAGGGCGACCTGGAAGTCCAATTACTTCCTTAAGATCATCGTAAGTGCGGGGTGGGTCCCAGCCGCCCACCGTGCTGCTTCGGCCCCGGGCACTAACGGAGACAATCAGCAGCCATGTGCTGAGTGCCTACTACCACATTAGGTCGTTTTAGGCAAATCTCATTTAATCTTCCCAGTTTCCCGACATGCGCGCCCTTTCTCCTCCCTTTGTTGCAGGTAAATAGGCTCAGGCACGTTAAGTGGCTCCTAGGGTAACAGCATTAACGCCCAGGTCTGTCGGCTTCCAAATAGCGCTCATCGTACTTTTACTCCCCTGCCTCCTTGTTTGGGAAGGTCTGAGGCAATGAGTGACTCATTATAAAGTCAAGTTGTTGCATATTCAGGTCCTATTAGTCAAGAAACTAAACTTTAAGTGAATGCTTTCTCTTGGATGGCCTTGAGTTGGGTCTTCCCCTGCCTAGAAATGCTAACCATGCTGCTCTTCAGGCATTAGGATGCGTTGTAGAGTTTAGTCCATTGTATTCTTCCCCATTCATTCAGGGTTTCAGACTCACAAAAAACTTAAAAGAATTGTAAAATCATATACCCGCAACTTGGGTCCTACAAGCAATATTTTACTGTATTTGCTTTATGTTGTATTTTGAATAATTTAAATCTAACCTTACTTGGAAAAGTATTTTTTTTGTATTAATGCAGCTGATTTGGTGAAACAGAAACATGCTTCATGGTTGGGAAAAATTAAAAATGAAAGTTACAAGTAAAATTTTTTGATTGAATGTAGAAACATAATTTTTACCATTCATACTCAGCAAGCAAATCTTTGAAAATGTAGCGTTGTTTTAACTCGGGCAGCTGGCAGTAAAAGGAATTGTCCCAGTCTTTGAGACATTTCAAAAGCATAGAAGAAAGGGAGTGAGATGGAAACCAGTTATTGTGGGATTTGGTTTCTATTAATCTCTTCCCTCTTTTGTCCTGTGAAACGTTGCTTGTTTGTGGCTTGTTTCTGTAGCAACTTCTGGATGATTATCCGAAATGCTTCATTGTGGGAGCAGACAATGTGGGCTCCAAGCAGATGCAGCAGATCCGCATGTCTCTCCGAGGGAAGGCCGTGGTACTGATGGGCAAAAATACAATGATGCGCAAGGCCATCCGAGGGCATCTGGAAAACAACCCAGCTTTGGAGAAGTCAGTTCATCCTCCTGGGCATCTTTATCCGCCCTTCTCAGTGTCCTCCTCCCTTTTCCTGGAGAAGAACGGTACTGAAAAGTGACTGTCTCCCATAAACTTCTCTTTGCAGACTGTTGCCTCACATCCGGGGGAACGTGGGCTTTGTGTTCACCAAGGAGGACCTCACTGAGATCAGGGACATGCTGCTGGCCAATAAGGTAAGGGGAGAATCAGGTTGGTTGGAGAGACCTTATTAATTTTGGCTCCTTAAAAGCAACAAAACTGACCGTTCTCAGGTTGTGTCTGTGGAGAGAAGACTTCTCACTGTTTCTCATTTTTTTGTTCAGGTGCCAGCTGCTGCCCGTGCTGGTGCCATAGCCCCATGCGAAGTCACTGTGCCTGCCCAGAACACTGGTCTGGGGCCTGAGAAGACCTCCTTCTTCCAGGCTTTAGGCATCACCACTAAAATCTCCAGGGGCACCATCGAAATCCTGGTGAGTGGACCTGGCTTGCCAGTGCTAGCCGGGCTCGGTTGCTGCCAACCTGCTGGATGTCCAGGTGTTAACTGCCAGCTCCCTTGTTTTTCAGAGTGATGTGCAGCTGATTAAGACTGGAGACAAAGTGGGAGCCAGTGAAGCCACGTTGCTGAACATGCTGAACATCTCCCCCTTCTCCTTTGGGCTGGTCATTCAGCAGGTGTTTGACAGTGGCAGCATCTATAACCCTGAAGTACTTGACATCACAGAGGAAACGCTGCATTCTCGCTTCCTGGAGGTACACGCTGTCCATTCCAGGCTCTTCTTGCATTAATAGTTGAGAGCGTGTCTAGCTTCAGACTGAATCCTGGCCATGCAGCTGACTAGCAGTGTAATAACCAGGGACAGTTGTTTAATCTGTACCTCAGTTTCCTTGTCTGTAAATGGCAATAACAATATAAGATTGTTGAAGGATCTAATGAATTTATGAATGTAAAGCCTTAGAACAGTGCTGGGCACATGGTAAGGGCTGTTATTCTAGGGAGTGCAGTAAGATGTGAGATTTTGAGTAGTGTCAGTGAGTCAAAAGAGGAATGAGAAGATGAGATAGTTAATACATCAGTGTTGCCAAGTACCCTGTCTTGGGAAGATGGACTCTTTCAGGGACTGTTATTGCTTAGTTTTTGCCACTAATATATCCTCTAGTTAACAAATAAGGTGGTAGGAGATATAATTCCTTTTTTATGGGATGAACGCAACATTGCAATTATACATACTCTTAACTCCAGTTACTTTTGGAAATCTCACTAGTGAATGAAATTCACATCTGGAACTCATTTAATGTTTTTCTCTCTTGGAATGCAATGGTTATGTTAATAGTTTATATTTTCACAAGATGGTGGCTTTTGACGTAAATGCCACCATCATGGTATAGGGAACGCCCATGTTGAGAATAACAGCAAAAAGCATTTATAAATTATTGGGTCTGAATTTCCCTGCCAGAAGCATTTGGTGTGAGGTGAAGTGTCCTGTGTGAGATTAATATACTAATCTAGCAAGTCTTGTTTGCTGTCGAGCTTTGCTTGGACTCAACAGCAAAGACATCACACCTGAAGTGTGATTTTTTTTTTTTTTCTTCCTTCCACAGGGTGTCCGCAATGTTGCCAGCATATGTCTGCAGATTGGTTACCCAACTGTTGCATCTGTACCCCATTCTATCATCAGTGGGTACAAGCGGGTCCTGGCTTTGTCTGTGGAGACTGATTACACCTTCCCACTTGCTGAAAAGGTATAAAAAAAAATCCACCAGGACCACAGCAGACCTGACAGTTATTAGCAGGAGGATAAATAGCTGCCTGTTAGTGTTTTTATAATAGTGTTTTATGTAGCAGATACATTTTTAAGAGTATAGAAATCCTAGGGGGACTCGTTCCAGGGCTCCCCACGGACACCAAATCCATGGGTGCTTAAGTCCCTTGTATAAAATGGTGTTACGTTAATTAATATTTCTAGGTTACTTAAAATACCTAATACAATGTGAATGCTATGTAAATGGTTGTAAATACAATGTAAATAATTGCCCCCGTGCAGAAAATTCAGGTTTTGCTTTTCGGAAATTTTTTCCTTTTTTTGATCAGCAGTTGGTTCAATCTGTGAATGTGAAACCTCTGGATACAGAGGGCCAACTGTATACTTGAGGTTGGGAGGCAGGGGAGGCGTGTTCGCGACTTTAGAAATTACAAGAGACTTAAAGGGGGCTTAGTTAACAGGTAAGAGCTGGGCCTAAGATCACCAGGCTATACCCAAGCTGTCCTGTCTAGTCACTTCCAGAATAAGATTTCACTGATACGGAAATTGGTCTTTAAAACTTTTGAGCTCTGCAGAGGCTGAAGGGTTGTGGGTAGTAGGGGGTGTAGATGGACTATTTTGACCATGAACTTTTCCCCTTGCTTTAGGTCAAGGCCTTCTTGGCTGATCCATCTGCATTTGTGGCTGCTGCCCCTGTGGCAGCTGCCAGCACTGCTGCTCCTGCTGCTGCTGCCGCAGCCCCAGCCAAGGTTGAAGCAAAGGAAGAGTCGGAGGAGTCGGACGAGGACATGGGATTTGGTCTCTTTGACTAGTCACCAAAAAGCAGCCAACTCAGCTGGCTTTATTTGTGAAACAAGGAAATAAAAGGCTTACTTCTCTTACAAGTCTCTGGATTTTTCATTTTGTGCATTTTGAGGTTATAGTTCTGTGTGCTAGAAACTGAAGCCATGGTAAAATCATAGAGCTTTATTTGGAGTTGACATTTGGTGTCCTCTTTTTTTTTTTTTTTTTTTTTTTGGCGGTACGCGGGCCTCTCACTGTTGTGGCCTCTCCCGTTGCGGAGCACAGGCTCCGGACGCGCAGGCTCAGCAGCCATGGCTCACGCGCCCAGCCGCTCCGCGGCATGTGGGATCTTCCCGGACCGGGGCACGAACCCATGTCCCCTGCATCGGCAGGCGGACTCTCAACCACTGCGCCACCAGGGAAGCCCTGGTGTCCTCTTTGTAAGTGAAGGACTGCTCTCCTAGCATGCTGTACTTTTTGTGGACCCAGCTTTAACTGTATTCTTATTAAATAGAATTGATTCCATGACCATCAGGCCACTATCCTGGGTCACTCCAAGATACTTTGAGTAGGTGTCATATTGAGATAAGCACTGGATGAGTGCTGCCAGAGTTTTTCAAACTGGGTGGTGATGTGATTAATGATGAGTTTAGTGGTGACCGTTATTTAAGGAGACAGAACAGCTGATGCTGTAGGTGTTGTGAATCTTAGGTTTCACTTATCGATTTGCACTGGGTCACCCAGTAATGTGCTAGTTGTAACCAGGACTCAAAAGTTTTGAAAGCCGTTGCTAACAGGGACAACTGAGCTGTGCAGACCGTATTTGAACTAGTTACAGAGTTGGCAGGTCTGCATGCTGAATAAAACTTAAGCAACTCTGGACCATGAGGCCCACTACCTGCAGCCTCCCACCCTGTGACCTTGTCTTAAGGAGCTGTCCCTGGGCAGGCTTTTCTCTCAGCTCCAGAGTCCTCCCCTGACTGCCAGGTATACCCCTGTTTTTAAACCCTCACATTGTCCACCGCTGGGGTACAAACTCTTAATAGGATAAGACACGAGTTGGCTGCCTGCCTTTTAGCGAGCTCAGTTCCTGTTATCAAGGGAACTCCTCCAGGAAGCATCTAGGACACACTTCTGTAAAATGGTTTTCACGCAGGAGAGGCTCACACGGGGGTGTCTGGGCCGGACCTGCGCACTCGTGGGTCGATGTCTGCAGGGCGGTCGCGCCGCGTTACAAACCCTCAGGGACCCCCGTCTCCCACGAGGCCGGGCTGAGAAAGGCCCTGGGGAGGAGGCCTTGATAGTCCCCGGCGCTCACCCCGGTACCCAGTCCAGTTTCCCGCCTCGAAGCCCAGGCTGCCGCGGCCGCCATCCCGCCCGGGGGCGCCAGGCCCCGGGCCCCAATACTATCCCGGCCTCACTCTGCGGTGTGGGCCCGCGCTGTGACCCGGAAGCGCTCCGGAAGCGGTTCCGGAGTCAGCGCCGGCAGGATGGCGGCGGACACGCAGGTGAGGCGGGCGGCTGCGAGGCCAACGCGGCCAGCGACGGGGCGCGGACGGCGGCGGTCGGGCAGGACTGCTAGTGCCGCTGGCGTAGGGGGCCGGGGGCCGGCGGCTGCGGAGGGCGCGGTCCAGGGGCCGCTTTGGGCCGGTCCTTCCCGGACCCGGCTTCGTCCCGGCTCCCGGCCCGGGTGGCGCGGACCGGCCGCGGGCTCGAGGAATCAGGGACTCCGGCCTCGGCGGCTGGAACCCGTCGGGCCCTCCCCGGTTCCGGAGCTGCCGAAGTTCCTCTTTCAAGGAGTCTCTGCTCCATTTCTCCGAAGCCCTCCAGCAGTGAGCCCCGGCCAACGCCAACTCCCTCTTAAACTTTGTGTTCAGCAAATATTTCTCAAGCACCTACTATGTGCAGGGATTTATAGCATATTCTTTGGATTCATACAGATCTGAGTTGGAGTCTTGGTCAGTTTCAGTTTCTCTGAGACGCTGGGCAAGTTTCTTAACCCTGCCAATTCTCAGTCTTTTCATCCATAAAATGGGGCTAAACTAGTACCTGTCGTGTAGGGTTGTTGTGAGGAGTCAGTGAAAGAAAGTAGGACTCCATGTTGATGGTTGTTATTAGGTGCAGCGTCAGATAAAAGAACTGTCACAATTCAGGAAGAGTCTTGTCACCTTGAGTGTTATTACCTGTGAAGTACCTCATAGTTAAGGGAAGAGCTGGGGAAGACCTTTTTCCTCCACCCCATCCTCCTTTTAGCCGTGTTTTAGGGTGAAAAGACAATATTATGGGAAAAGGAGATGGGTCTCTAAAGGACAGCATGGCTCACTTGGGTATCAGGGTGAGGAGATTAATTGATTTTGATAGGGAGGCCCTGAGACCAGAGAGTGACTCCTTAACCTGAGCATTCAAAAGATGCGAATTGGGCTTCCCTGGTGGCACAGTGGTTGCGAATCCGCTTGCCGATGCAGGGGACACGGGTTCGTGCCCCGGTCCGGGAAGATCCCACATGCCGCGGAGCCTGCGCGACCGTGAGCCTGTGCTCCGCAGCGGGAGGGGCCGTGACGGTGAGAGGTCCGCGTACCGCAAACAAAACAAAACAAAAAAAAGATGCGAATTGCGAGTTTCCTGTGCAAGGGACGGGCTGGTAGTTTTTTTTAAAAATACTTATTTATTTAGGCGGCGCCGGGTTTTAGTTTCGGCATGTGGACTTCTTAGTTGAGGCTCGCATGTGGGGACCTAGTTCCCGACCAGGGAACGAACCCGGGCCCCCTGCATTGGGAGCGTAGTCTTACTCACTGGACCACCAGGGAAGTCCCAGGGGCTGGTAATTTGTTCCAAGTTTGTTATAGTGAATCCTGGAAAGAAAAGCATAGTCTCCTGGGTATTTTGAAAAGGGTTGGGAGAATACACGCTGACTGTGTAACATTAAAACTCAAATGCAAAAAAAAAATCTCTCCAGTGCTGTGTTGTTCAGTATGGTAGCTAATTAATAGGCAAGCGGCTACTTAAGTTAGCTAAAATTAAATGAAATTAAAAATTCAGTTATTCGGTTGCACTAGCCACATTTCAGTGCACCGGTAGCCATATGTGGCTGGTGACTACTGCATTGTACAGTGCAAAAGAACATTTCCATCAACACAGAAAGTTCTACTGGACGGTGCTCCTCTAGAGAGAAACCTGTGAACATTTAAGCTCTTTGCATCTGATCTCATCAGCAAATGACTTCTCTGAAGGATCTTCCTCAGTTTTATTCTGACAGGATCCCAAGTGGGTAACATTCATTTTCTGATTAAGAAAAAGAAGAGCCTTGAACCTGAAACACTCTTTCATCTTTGGGGGAGAAACTATAGCCAGGAATTTAATATTAGCATGGAAAAACAGCTATGTGAGAATTTTAGGTAAAGGGTGGATTATATATATGCATCTATTTTTGCTATCTCCTCCAGCGTCACTAAAACTAGTAAAGAGTTGGAAAAAAAAAATGAGAATTGGAAGAATGGGGAGCAGACAATAGCAGCAAACTTTTGGAAGCTAGAAAGTGATAAGTGGTAAAGGGTTCAGCAGTCCCAAGGGAAATGAATCCTAAGCCAAGTTAAGAAAGCTGAGAACCAACCTGATTTACGTTGCAGAATCTCTGACAGCTGGGAATTGGTGGTATCAGCTAACCTCTGGAAGTGAGGGTGAGTGGGGAGGGGCTAAGTTAGGAGGATTGGTTGAAAGCCCTTTTCAGATGCAGTCAGAGCCCCAGCTTTCTTTCTCCATCTTGGCAAAAGCCTGAAAGTTTTCTCTCTGGAGAAAACTTGTTCTGTGTAAAACAGGACCACACAAAAGTGTGGGAGGTCCAATATCCACGGAAATCATCAACAGAATAATTCAACATACTTTCTGCGAACGGAAGCATGTGTTTTCAGATCAAAAATGCTCAGTACAATGGATGAAAACAGACTCACAACAAAGCACATTAATGTGAAATTTTAGAACCTTGGACACAAAAAGAAGATCTTAGAAACTTCCAGGGGGGAAAATCAGGTCTCAGACAAAGGATCAAGAACCAGAATGGCGTTGGGTTTCCCAGCAGTAATGAAAGCTAGAACTCAGTGAAGAAAGGTCTTCAGTATTCTAGGAAAACTTCAACCTAGAATTCTGTACCCAGACAAGCTTCAGGTAGGAGGCCAAAACATTTTCAAACTTGCAAGGACTTCACGAGATGGAGGATGTACTTTACCCAAACACAAGAAAGAGTACATTTTCAGGGTGATAGAGTCCCAGCTGTAGGAGATCACCCACCAAATTGGGGCAGGTAGGAAAGCACTGGGAGAGGCTTCTTCAGGAAAATGGAATTTGGTAGAATACCTGGTCTGCCTAAATGTATTGAGATTTAGACAAGTGGCAGAAAGTTTGAGATTGAATTATTAATTAGAACAGATAAAACAAGGCAAACTGAGGTGAGGAGGGAATGGGCATTGGGAGCCTTTATTTAACTCCAGGGTTAATTTTGAAAAAGCTGTGCAAGAGAGTAAACAGTTTATTAAATGGAAATTGAATACCATTTGCATATAATGTAAACTGAATTACTGGGCTAACCCATATTATGAAACAAAGGAATGGTGTCAGGGATATGGGGAGGGTCTCTGGTGCGGTTGAAGAGGGAAAGAGGTCTTTGGTAGAAAGGCAGAAGTAGCAGCACAAGCAAATTATTTAGAGATATGGCGATAACTACCGAAATAATCAGCCAATATTGGTGAAAGAGATTGTCCTTGTGTGTGAGGGCATGCGACTGATTTTTAGAGCAAACCTCCCAGAACTTTTTGACTCTTTAATTATATACGTGAATGACTATAAAAACAAGAGACAATATTAAAACAAATAATTTGTGTAGAAGACAGTTTTGGACATGATTTTATTCATTGCTAATAGAATTATAGCAGGGATTTATCTGTAAGAAGAACTCAGTATTATTTTCTCTCTCTATGCACCCTTGAGTCTTATTCTACTAATAAGGCCTGTCCGTGAAATACCCTCAAAAGAAAAAGAGGGCGGGTGTTACCCACTTGGGTCTTATTATGCCCTGCTCAACTGCTCATGTATCTACAACCTGCCTGCTTTGTAGCCTGTAGAATATTGTTCAGGAGCCAGATTTTCAGGAATATTTGCAAACTGCCGCTCTTTCTAGGTCTTATGCTTATGTCCCTGTGCAGGGGATGCAGTTGTGGTAACATGGATGGTGGTTGAAAGCTAAAGAGTTGTTAGCATCAGTTTTTAGACCTGTTGGTTTCAGGTTTAGTTTCAGAAATGCAGGTGCTGTGGCCCACAGGTCCAGTCTGAGCAGTGGCTTCCTCTCTGGGAGTTGGTTTCTTCATCATCTGTGAAATGGGGATATGGTGCCTGTCTGGAAGGCTTGCTGGTAGTAGTAGCTGATTTTGTGCTCAGGATGAGAGGTAAATGCTCTACATACACTATCTCATTTAGTCTCTGTTTAACAGTCATGAGGTAGGTGCTGTTGCCTGTATAGATGGGGAATCAGAGGGTCAAGGAAATGATATAATTTGACTGAGTTTCCACAGCTGGTAGGAGGCAGAGCTGGGATTCAATTTCTTGACCTTTTACCCGCTAGCCAACTGTGTTTATGAGTTGCCAGGATACTCCTTCTTATGGGAGGTTTACAAGAGATAATATAAAGGGAACATACCTGGCATTTAGTAGGCCCTTCCTAGATTTTGCATAGTTTGGAAGGGATATTTTCTGTCCTGAGGTCTTTGCCTTTGACCTTGCCTCTTTTTGTCCACGTTTAAATGAGGTATACTGAGTGGCTGACTGGTTGGGTTAAAAGCAGTACATCTCACTCAGCTGGGGGTGATTGTGTCCCCCAGGAGATGTTTGACAATGTCTGGAAACAGTTGGGGTTGCCGCAGCTGTGGTGGGAGGATGGGGTGCTGCTACTGGTGTCCATTGGGTAGAGGCCAGAAACGCTGCTCAAAATCCTACGATGTATAAAGGCAGCCCCCAAAGTCAGGGGTGTGGAGGTTGAGAAACCCTGGGTTAGAGAGCTTCACTGAGTTCTGCACCTCCCACAGCTTGCTCGCTCTGTTTCCGCCCCCCCGCCCCGGCAATGTTTTGTAGTTTGCTGAAATTTTTCTCTGTGGGCTTGGTCTTCACAGGTTTCTGAGACACTAAAGCGTTTTGCAGGGAAGGTGACAACAGCCAGTGTGAAGGAACGGAGAGAGATCCTCAGTGAGCTGGGGAAATGTGTTGCTGGAAAAGGTATTTTTTTTTTTCATTTCATTGATTTCATTTCAAACTAAATTGGGTTCTCTGTTTAGAACCATGGCCTTCTTTTCCCCTCACAGCAACTTCTGTCTTCACTGTCAGTATTTGCTTGTTATAATCTGCACTGAAGCAGTTGGGTTGGTGGAGAGTTTATCCTTCTAGGCGCCAAACCTTTTTACCAGTTTTAACCATTTGATTGGAAATAGTTCTAAAAGATACCAGCAGTCTTTCTTAAGTGATTTATTGGATGGAAAAACATTTTCTTTATGACCGGGGGCACCATTTTTCCCAGTCAGTGTTCCGTGAAAACAAGCAAGATGGTATCAAGTGATTGGCTAGTAAAGGATTCCAAGATCATGCAAGTTTGTGAGATGTCACATTTTATTTCTTTTATTTTTTAATTTATTTTATTTATTTTTGGCTGTGTTGGGTCATCGTTGCCGCGCGTGGGCTTTCTCTAGTTGCGGCTAGTGGGGGCTACTCTTCGTTGCGGTGCGTGGGCTTCTCATTGCGGTGGCATCTTTTGTCGCGGAGCGCGGGCTCTAGGCGCACAGTCTTCAGTAGTTGTGGCTAGCGGGCTCTAGAGCGCAGGCTCAGTAGTTGCTCCACAGCATGTGGGATCTTCCCGAACCAGGGCTCGAACCCTTGTCCCCTGCATTGGCAGGCGGATTCTTAACCACTGCGCCACCAGGGAAGCCCAGATGTTACATTTCAATCCAGTGTTTCCTTGAAACTCATTTTTGCCAAAAACCTGTTCAGGATCTGGGCACCACATTTTGGGAAATGCTGAGCACATGTAGTTACCCTGATTCTGTACCATAACCCGAGAGCTCTTGCTGCAAATTATGGGGCATGTATAAGACTAGTGTGCCTTCAACCAATAAATGCTCATTAGTTTTGAGTTTCCTTTTGGTGTGTTTTTACTATACAGCATTGGTTCTCAGAATGTGGTCCCTAGACCAGCAGTATCAGCATCACCTGAAAACTTGTTTGAGATACGAATTCTCAGCTCCACCCCAGAGACTCAGATTCACCAAAACCCTGCAGGTGGAACCCAGAGTCTGTGTTTTAACAGGCCCGCAGGTGATTCCTGTGTTTGCTGCAGTTTGAGAACCATGGCGGTATAGAATTGGGTCTCCGTTTCTGTCAGCTTTCACTTGTTGTTAGGAAAAAGCCTACTTCCTACCACCCTCTCACCCCCATTCTCATTCGCTGCTTCTGATCTACTGTTGCCTGGTTACATACCCAAGCTTGTTAAAGTAGTGTGTAAATTAAGTAAATTGCTGTTTGTGAGCTTCTGAGAGATTCTCCTGTGGATCAGAACTTCAGCATATGAGTGTTATGGCACCTTCAAAAGTCTTTCTGGTCACTTCTGAACAGAGTTCTAGTTAGAAAAGGCTGCCATGTGACAGATGCTAGCTGGACTCCCTGAACCATAATGGCTGACTCCCTGCTAAGTAACAGCTGAATACTACACTTTTCCCCATTTTGTGGAGTAAGGAGTTCGACATGTGTGGGTGAAGTTTATGAACTACTCAGGGCCTTTTCAGGGTGATTCTACTCTTCAGTCACCCTGAAATTCTACAATTCAGGGTGAATTACGTTTGTAAAATGTTTAGTAGTCTTTGATATACAAGTTGATTGGGGGAAGTTAACCTCCCATATGAAATTGTTAATTCTCAATTTCCTGATTTTGAGTCTAAGGAGGAGTCATTGCATAGTGATAACTCTTCTGGCCTCTCCTTTTGTTAGGGTAGCAAGCAGGTCACCAGGAGAGTTCATCAGAGGTGGTGCAGTGGTGCAGGGTGTTTTCTGCCAGGGCGAGGAGTTGAAGTCTTCCTCAGAGCTGTCGATGCGGATGGTCGGCCTGGCTCAGCCCAGTCTGGCCCTGAGGCCTCTGATGCTCTCCGCAGTTCTGCCTCGCTGTACTTGAAGCCTGAGACTCTGAGGTGGTGTCTGCTGTGCCTGTTCTTTCCAGTCACAGGCGTCTAGTGCAGAGTCAGAGGTGAAGGGCTCTGCGTTCTAGCCATGACTCTGCCACTTACAGGCTGTGGGACCCGGTTCAGGTTACTTAACCTGTGAGCCTGTCTCCTGGGAGTGAGGAGTGAATGAGAACACATGGGGACGGTGCTTGACTCGGTGCCTGGCTATGGTCAACGCCTAGTGTCTATTAGCTGTTATTACTACTGTTCTCTTAGCCACAACCTGTTCCCGGCTCCAGTCACTCTTTTCCTCCGTTACTGAGGTAGCCTCAAATCAGATGGACCAATACCAGGCTCAGGGCCCTGGGGGAGCTGGGTGCCCGCCCCTCCTTCATCCCCCATGCCCCCATCGTTCGGGTGCCTGAAGTGTGAGGCCCTGTGCAAGCCCTTTGTGGGCCTCCTGCTCTCGGTGCCTCCCACGCTGGTCAGTCTGACACTCAGCCTACATTTCCCCCGTCAGACCCTCCCCTCTTTGTCTGCGGGCTTCAGTCTGGCATGCAGAACCTGTCACAGGTTGGCTCTCCGTTATTGAGCACTATTGTTTCACTAGTTTCTCTTTCACTCAGCTGGCGTGCTTGGTTTTCCATGCCTTGGTTTCTTCATCTTAAAAATGAGCTCAATTGCAGTACCCACCTTACAGGAATTGAGTTAATGTATATAAAATGCTTAGAGCAGGGCCTGGTGCCTCATGAACACTGGTTAAGTGTCGGGTGTTGTTATTCCTCCTCCTCCTCACGCGCCCTGCACAGGCATTGTGCCTTCTTATCCCGTGCACTTCTGCTCATGTTGTTAACACCACTCTGCATGCAGGCCCCTCTTTCCGTTTGTCCACAGCCTACTCATCTGTTAGGCCAAGCTTCTGTGTCCTTAAAATCTTCAGAAACCTCTCTGTTATAGGTGTTCTTCTCTTTTCTGATCCCTCATAGTACTTAAGTTTTAAAACCAATTATTAGAACGTACATAAAGAAAAGTACACATACCATAAGTGAACAGGTTGCTGAATTATCACAAACTAAACACAGCCATGTAACCAGCACCCGGATCAAGAAGCAGAACATTTCCTGTACTCTAGCACCTCCACTCGAAAGCATGTTAAATTTCGAGGGCACTTGTCTTGCCTTAGTTTCATTCATTTAACAGATGTTTGTCCGAGAGCCTTCCCGTGCTAGATGTTTCTTTAGAGTCCTATTTTGTCATTACTTTTTCCTGTTGGGAATTCTATCTCAAACGCCTGGGGAGTGTCCAGTGGGCAGAGGTCATGTCAGCAGAATGCCTGGCTCAAGCAGATGCCCAGGAAGTAGATTTTATTGAGTAGATTTTATTTTATTAACCTCTGTGTAATCTTTGGTTTTAGATCTGCCAGAGGGAGCAGTGAAAGGCCTCTGCAAATTATTCTGCTTGACTCTGCATCGATACAGGTGAGTCCCGATAAAAGGCCCAGTGTCCAGAGCAGTTTGTGCAGAAATGTGGTATAGGGTAGTGGTTAGAGCCCAGGCTTTGGAGCCAGACTGCCTGGGTCCTGCGCAAGTTACTGAACCTCTCTGTGCCTCAGTTTCCTCATCTGCAGAACAGGGATGTTGCTTTTACCTACCTCATAGGTGTTTGTCAGTAAGAGTCAAGTTCTTGGAACGTTGCTTGCCACGTTGAGTGCTCAGTCTCTATGCTGGCACCGGTCATGTGTGTAAAAGCACTTGGCCTAGTTTGAGGCCTATAGTAAGTGTTCCCTAAAGGTAGATGTTGTGCTTACAGCCTTAAGGCTCATTTGCCCTTATTAGATGCTTCCAGAACTCTCAGATGAGGTAGATTTATCCAGTTACTTCCTAATCCCATCATCTATGACCCACTGGAATACAGTGCAGTCTAATTTTCCTGAGAAAGACCAGGCTTGGCCTAAGCCCCCCACCCCTGCCCCGAGTCCACATGCTCACCTTCCTCTTCTTTCCTCCTCCTAGAGATGCAGCCTCACGCAGGGCTCTGCAGGCAGCAATCCAGCAGTTGGCTGAGGCCCAGCCAGAAGCCACTGCTAAGAACCTTCTGCACTCTCTGCAGTCTTCAGGCATTGGCTCCAAAGCAGGTGTCCCCAGGTAAGAGGTAAAGGTGGTGGCCCACTGGGGGTTGGTGGAGTCCTACTCGTGAGAAGCCGGTGCAGATGAGCAGGCGTGAACATGCCTGCCCCTTTCCCCTTTGCAACTCTGAGGGGTGCCGGCAGTCTGCCTTCTGTATGGACGGAGAAGCCAAGATGTCAGGCCCAGCGGAGAAAACACTTTCCTGAGGAACAGGGTTGGGAAACCAGTGGAAGTAAGGCCATTTTAAGGAGAAACCAAATGCCCACTAGGCACTGAATGGAGGAAACCATCCTTTTGATTTATAGTTGTGAGTGCTAAGAGGTGGGAGTTTGGCACTCCTTGTCCTGAGTTGTCACAGATGATTTGTGGGGAACAAGTTTCCAGTTCCAGTTAGGTCAGTGGAGGGTCTTGCATAGCAGGCAAGGCCTTGCGGTGAGCATTCGTCCTCAAGATGGAGGCTGCTGCTCTGACCTCATCCCTCCCCTCCCCTCCCCTTTCAGTAAGAGCAGTGGCTCGGCTGCCTTGCTGGCCCTGTCCTGGACCTGCCTACTGGTGCGCATTGTCTTTCCCTCGAGAGCCAAGCGGCAAGGAGACATCTGGAGCAAACTGGTAGGTTCCCCGGGTCTTTGCAGTCGTGCTGGTCAGCTCTTTGCACAGAGTTGGGACATGTTTAAGCACCTTCTCTGGCCAGTGCTCTTAGTGCTGGGTGACCAGGCACTTTGAGTTACCCTGAGGTGTGTGACTTTGGTGGATGGGCATGAGTGCAGCATAATAACATTCGTCTATTTATCAAATATCTTTGAGCTTTCCTGGGTCAGGCATGGTGCTAGACCCTGGGAATACAGTGATGAGCAAGAGAAACGTGGTCCCTGCCTTCATGGCATGTGAGGAAGACGTGACAGGCCAGAATGGGGAAGACAGGCAGAAAACAAGTAACCCAGAAAATACCAATTCTTTCCTCCTGTTCTATGCCTGCTCCTTCCACATTCCCTATCTTGCCTTTCAGCATGTCTGCTAACCAGAGATGGCCCAATAGGCCAGGTTGGGAGATTCTTTTGAATGTCTAGATATGCTTAGTGGAGGGCAAGAGGGATGGTCTTACGGTTTAACAAAAAAGGAGTCTGAGGATCTTGGTATGGATTTGACTCTTAGCTATGAGATTTGGCCAGATACCTAATTTCGGAGCCCATTTCCCATTGCTGCAAAAATGGGGAAAAGTACCACTCACCCATCCGCCTCAAAGAGTTGCCATGAAGATGGGCTCAGAAGAGGTGTGAAAAGGCTGTAGAAACTTACAGAGGGCTGTGCAGGTAAATGAGGAGTGAGCACCTCTGCCTGACACAGCCAGCTTGTAAGACTTATTGAGGCCTTATCCCTGGGAGCTTATCCAGCATACTTCTGGGGATGACCATAGATTGGCCATCAGCAGTTGATGGAAGGATAAGAACACTGAAACCTCACAGGTAGTGGATATGCTGGAAAACCACCTTCAGAGTGTGGGTTCCATTGTTACCAAAAGGCCTTCTTGTAAGATGGTTTATCATGGGCTCCCTCACTAACATGTCTCCAATGAATTCTTATAACCGTTATCCAAGGTAAGTCAGTGTGGGTTAGTGAAGGGGAGGGGTCAACCCTGGAGTTGTGTTTATGGGACAGGATGCATCAGGAGCTTGAAACCGTGGTGGTGGTTTCTGTGTCTTGAATCTGGGTTTTTCCTTTGCTCATTGCTGATGTTGACTATACACATAGGAGTAGTTCATTCAGTCCCTTAAGTATTTGTTGAGGGCCCCCTGCGTGTCAGGTGCTGTTCGAGGAGCTGAGGCTGAAACAGGGGACAGGTGAGAGGACCTTACTTTCTCATAGCTTTCAGTTGTGGGGAGAGGGTGGACACAAACAGGTCCACATATAAATGACAAGGTGTAGAGTCGTGCAGCAGAAAAGCAGGCAGGAGGATAGAGAGAGTGGGTGGACGGTGATGGTGGGAGGAAGGCCTTTGGAGGAGGTACCATTTGAGCAGGGACCTGAAGGATATGAAAGAAAAAACCATGCCCAGATTATGGGTTAGAACGTTCCAGGAAGGAAGAACAGCAATATAGTTCTGAATGTGATATCAGCAAGCTTAAAAAGCTATTTTAATAATAATTTTTTAAAAAAGGTTCAGTATTCAACAGGTGTAGAATGATATACCAGTTTCCTTCCCACCCCTTCCCTAGCCATCTTGGTCCCCCTCTATTACTAGTTTCTTATGTAGTAGAGGTATTCTCTGTGTATATGACTAAATAGACCTTTTTATACAAGTGGTAGCATACATACAAACTTTTTTCTTTCGCCTTGTGTTTTTTTCCTTAACTGGATTTAGATTTGTTCCAGAGTATTATATAGAGTTTCTCATTCTTTATGACTATTTACTAATCCTTTGAGTGGATGTACCACGGTATATATATAACTAGTTCCCTGTTTATGACCACTTATGTTGTTATAGTCTTTTGTTATAAAAAATTGTTGCCATGAATAACTTTGTACATCTGCCATTTTGTACACATGCAAATGGAATTTGGCAGACGTCTTAAGCATGCCTTTTTTCTCAGGGTGGCAGTCCACTGCTCACCAGTGACCTTGGGTGTTCGTGGCACATACAGTCTCTGTGAGGCTTTTTTTTTTTTTTTTTTGCGGTACGCGGGCCTCTCACTGTTGTGGCCTCTCCCGTTGCGGGGAACAGGCTCCGGATGTGCAGGCTCAGCGGCCATGGCTCACGGGCCCAGCCGCTCCGCGGCATGTAGGATCTTCCCGGACCAGGGCACGGACCTGTGTCCCCTGCATCGGCAGGCGGACTCTCAACCACTGCGCCACCAGGGAAGCCCTGTGAGGCTTTTTAATTGAGCACCTATTAGGTGCTTCACTCTGGGTTGGATAGTGGGCCCCCCTGCAGGCAGGATCAGCATATCAGTGTTCACTTCTGTATCCACAGTGCCTAGCATAGTGCCTGCCACTTCATCAGCGTTCATTGCTTGTAGAATTAATGAAGGAATAGTCAAGGCAGATGAAGAAATATATGAAACAAAATGCTTATCCTTTTCCCACATGGCACTTAACCTTCCTGGAATTATGTATTCATTTGTGTGTTTATTTGTTTAGTATCTTTTTCTCCCTCTGGACTATGAGGTGCATGAAAGCAAGGACCGTGTCTGTCTTATTCTCCAGGTGTTTTCGTTGTCTGACTCATAGTAGGTGCTCAACAAATACTTATTAAGAAGTGCTTGAGTGAACAGATGTAATTCCGGGACAGGGTTAAGTGGCGGGGGGCAGGGGGTGGAGGGAAGAGGATCTGGCTGGAACTGAGTGGGAGAGGCCTGGCGGAGATGACCTCAGGTTCTGGCAGGCCTGACGAAGGTCTTGGGCAGGCTATGAGGGCCATGGGGTCTCCGCTCCCATTTTACGTCCGGACCTGAGCCTCCCTGTCCCTGCAGGTAGAGGTGCAGTGCCTGCTCCTGCTGGAGGTGCTAGGCGGCTCCCACAAGCACGCCGTGGATGGTGCTGTGAAGAAGCTCACCAAACTATGGAAAGAGGTGACAGGAGGCAGCAGGGTGGCGGTCATTTCTTCTTCCGTACCACCTCCACTGCCGTCTGATACACCTGCTTTACCCGTTCCTCTTCAGAACCCGGGACTGGTGGAACAATACTTGTCAGCCATTCTCAGCCTAGAACCCAACCAGAACTATGCAGCTATGCTGGGGCTGCTGGTGCAGTTCTGCACGAGCCACAAGGAGATGGACGTGGTCAATCGGCACAAGGCAAGTGGACTCTCTGGAGGGAAGGAGGGGGAGCTTGTTTTGCCCTGGTGGCCCCCAGCTGCTGGCCTTATCTGAAGTTTGTTGGTTTTCTCACCTGAGACCCCGGCCTTTCATGGTGATATATGAACTTTGAGGAGCTGGAAAGTTTCCCCTCCAGTTGTGGCTTGGGATGGATCCTGCCATAGTTAACGGGATGATGATTTGCCTGTTCATGCAGTCATTTATTCACCCACACTGAGCATCTGCCTTGTGCCAAGCTCTGTGCCAGGTGTTGGGGATGCAGCAGTGCGTGAGGGAGCTGTGATCCCTTCCCGGGCGGGACTGAATCTGAGGAGGCTGCCGTTAGACATATCGTCATCTCATTATCTCTGTGAGACATGCTGCAAAGGAAAAGCGCAAGAGGCTGTGATACTCTGGTTGGGACTTGTCTTAGGCTGTGGGTCAGGGAACACATCTCTAATGAAGGAACTTAAAGGGTGAATAGGCGTTAACAAGGTCAAGAGGGGAGGAAGGGCATTTTGGGCAGAGAAAGCGGCGTGTGGGCAGGAATGTAGAGGAGGCAAAGTGCGGTTGGAGGGGCACGTGGGTGTCTGGGTGAAAGAGGGTAGCAGGTAGGCCTGTGAGCCATGCCAAGGACTTGGACTTGCTCCTAGGAGCCATGGAAAGCTGTGGAAGGCTTTTAGATGGGGAATGGAGTGATCACTGGGATCTTCATGCTTGACACCATGACATTTGGGGCACTGATTGGTATTTTTTAGAAGCAGTCCCACAAGAGGGATCTCAGAACGTCAGGGTCTAACCAGGTCTCTGTATTCCCTAGAGTGCCCTGCTGGATTTTTATGTGAAGAACATCTTGATGAGCAAAGTAAAGCCTCAGAAGTATCTGTTGGTGAGTGTGAGGTGGCCCTTACTCACCTGGGCAAGCTAAATCCCATTTTAAATTCTGTGATTCAGAACCATCCTTTATTCTTGGTCTGTTCCCACGAAGGCTGGGTGCCTGACCCCTTTCTCTTTGTAGGATAACTGTGCCCCTCTGCTCCGATACATGTCCCACTCGGAGTTTAAGGATCTGATATTGCCCACCATACAGAAGTCCTTACTGAGGAGTCCAGAGAACGTTCTTGAAAGTAGGTTCCTGCCAAACAGGACGGTGGGAGGGAGGTGAAGTTGCCTGATAAGCCGGGTCCCCACTACTTGGCAGCAGGAAGTGCTTGGGGCCGGGGGAGATGTATTCACTGTTTACCTCATTGGGCCCTTGGGAGAGAGATCAGGGACCCTTTTGAGAGTATGTTGAAAGTAATGGGCCCTCTTGCTGGAAGAATGCACAAAAGTATACCCACTTAAAATACTGCATACATTTTTAGAGGTCTAAGAACCTTCCGGAAACCAGGTTAAGAACCTCTGCTCAAACCTCTGTTTGACCTTGGTGTGGAGGTGGCACTTGAAACCATAGGATATGAGAGTTGAGTCTCTGTCTCTTTTTATCTTGGTAAGAGGTGTGGGTGGAGTGTCGGAGGGGCAGTTTTTTGCTGATTGGGATGGGGCAGTATACAGCTTTACAGCAGAGCTGTGGGACAAAGGTGTGACCACCATGTGACCATACAGAGATGAAGAGTGGTCATGTCCTATGTGTCTACACAGCAGGCCTGAGCACTGGCTGGGGAGTCAGGCAGAAACGGGCATTTCCCCTGGAGGCCAACATGATGCATGCTTTCTGTCCCCCTCAGCTATCTCCAGTCTGTTGGCATCAGTGACTCTCGATCTCAGCCATTATGCCCTGGACATCGTGAAAGGACTGGCTGGTGAGTGTCCCAACCCCTCTCCAGCCCCTGGAATGGCACCTTGGGTTTCGGTTGTACTTATCCCTATTGTACACAAAGGGGTAGGAGACAGCTCAGAAATAAACTACAGTTGTGTAGTTTCTTTCCTGAGATCCTTTATAATGAGAACACAGAGCCAGGATTGAAGAGTTGGGAGCAGGGAAGACAAAGATGAGAGCCTGGCTACCCAGCTCTCAGCAGCTTCTGAGTTGCGGCTCTCCGTGTCCAGGCCAGCTGAAGTCCAACAGCCCCCGCCTGATGGATGAAGCCGTGCTGGCGCTGCAGAACCTGGTCCGCCAGTGCAGTGACTCCTCGGCGATGGAAGCCCTGGCCAGGCACCTGTTTGCTATCCTCGGAGGTGGGCAAGTCCTTCCCGGGCATGCGGATGGCCAAGGTGTGGCCTCTGGCATTCCTTGGGCACTGGGACCTGTTGGGGGCTTGGTGCTCTGAGTTTGCTTGTGTCAAGAATGAACAGAAAGAAGCATGTGCAGATCAGTGTGGATGGGGGTGATCTCAGTTTTAAGCATAGGCATTATCGTTTGCATAGGGGGAAAAAATAGAGGGAAATACACCAAAATGTTAATAATATTTTAGGTAGTGGGAACATGGGTGATTTTTAGATGTTGCTTTTATATTTTTTCTATTTGTCACATTTTCTGCAAGAACATATTATTTATTTCTTTAGTTAGAAAAAAAAACCAGTACATGTGATGTTAAGCCCAGCTACATGATAGAAAGGCTGCTTCTGGAATCAGAAACTGTATCTTGATGTCACACACATGACTACCTTATTCACCCCCTTGGGAAATGTGGCAGATGTGAATTTTGAATCTTTGCTATCTCTCCTCTCAGGCTCGGAAGGAAAACTAACTATTGTAGCCCAGAAGATGAGCGTCCTCTCAGGTACAGAATTTCTCTACGGGTAGTAGGAAGTGTAGTAGTAGTAGTGTAACGTAACTGTTAGGTAAGGTGAGTCCATTGGATCTTGACACCTCTGACAGTTTTGGACATCCCAGTCTGGCTGCCGTAAAAGGCAGGACGTCTGATGGGGGATTGAGTGGGGGGTCAGTCATGGCCAGAGGAGAGGCATGGCTGCTGGGGAGGTGGGCAGTGACAGGAGGACTGGTGTGTTGGCAGTTTTGTGCTGATGAAGGGCTGAGCAGGGAATCCCCTGCCTTCCAGGGATCGGGAGTGTCAGTCATCACGTGGTGGCCGGGCCTTCCAGTCAAGTCCTGAGTGGGACCGTGGCTGAGCTGTTCATCCCCTTCCTCCAGCAAGAAGGTAATTGTGCACCATGGTGAGGGTGCAGCCTGGACCCATCCTTGACCCCCGGTTTTCACAGTTGGAGCCTGCCATGAACCCCTTCTGAGGGCCCTGCTTCCTCTCCCTGAAGCATCACTGCTTCCTCTCCCTTTACTCCTACTTGCTTTCGCATGCAACTGGCAGTGATGTGATGTGGGTCTAAGACATAGGGCTGACTGGACTTCTGCTTCTTGCCCTAGTTCACGAAGGCACCTTGGTGCACGCCACCTCTGTCCTGGCTCTCTGGTGTAACCGGTTCTCCACAGAAGTGCCCAAGAAGCTCACTGAATGGTTCAAGAAAGCCTTCAGCCTTAAAACCTCCACCTCTGCAGTGAGGCACGCCTATCTGCAGTGCATGTTGGTCTGCTTCCGAGGTGAGATGCTTCCCTCACAGAGGTGATCGAGGTGATCTTCAGGGCGTCATCACCGTTCCAGGCTTTCCCTTTCGGTCCAGCTTTTTTTGCATCATTTCCTCCTGAGCCACTGGGAGCATCTAGCTTAGTCATCCATAAACCCTAGAATCAGAGCCCAGTCTTCACAACAGTTTCTGGCTTCTCCTCCTTATCAGACCTTCAGAATACAAAGCTTTATTCAGAGAGGAGCCACAACCAGAACCTGTCACTCTGTTTTCTGAAATCATGGAGAAATGATTCTGATAAGACTGATTTATAAGGTGTAAATTATATAATCTTTACACTGGACCTATTAGAAACAACAACTGCCCTCGCTTCAGTGCTAACAAACCTGTCATTTGGGCCTGAGCATCTACCTCCTTCCCAAGCACAGTGAGGGGAAACTTCAAATCTGTAGGAGCTTGATCCCCAAGGTAAAAATCTCTAATATTGATGTCCACCTCTGAGATGGGCTCATATTTCACTTAAAGTTTAAACTTATGATGACTGGGTTTAAAAAAATGTTTAGGAGACTCCAGAGCTGCCCCTAGAGAGGTGACCCCTTTCTGTACAGTGTCTGTACTTGTGTATCAGTTTGCAGTTTTGCTGCACTGATTGAACTTGATTTTAGATTGAGTTCTAAATAGCCAAGTCTTGGTTTAACCTAGTCTCTTTAGCTTGAGCTGGTTCTGCTTAATACTTTAAAAACAATCATAAAATAAACCTTTAAAATATACATTTCTTGGATTCAAATCCATGGCATCATCCAAATGAAATACTTGTTTCACTGTGAAATACTCTACATACCAATTTAGTAATTAAGAAAACATGGGTTGGGACTTCCCTGGTGGTTCAGTGGTTAAGACGCCATGCTCCCAATGCAGGGGGCCCGGATTTGATCCCTGGTCGAGGAACTAAGATCCCACATACTGCAACTAAGCCTGTGCACTGCAATGAAGACCCAGTGCAGCCTAAATAAATTATACATACATACATACATACACACACATACGTGGGTTTAGCTATAGTTTTAGTAGGTTTCTACTTTTTTTTTTTTTTTTTTTTTGCGCGGTGTGCAGGCCTCTCACTGTTGTGGCCTCCCCCGTTGCGGAGCACAGGCTCCGGACGCGCAGGCTCAGTGGTCATGGCTCATGAGCCCAGCCGCTCCGCCGCATGTGGGATCTTCCCGGACCGGGGCACGAATCCCTGTCCCCTGCATTGGCAGGCGGACTCTCAACCACTGTGCCACCAGGGAAGCCCTCTACTTTTTTTTTTTTGAACAGAGTTTAGTTCATAGGTCAGCAGATTGGTTCTGGTTTTGGGATTTGGGTCTGGAGGTTGTCTGGTGTGGGAGAAGAGCCCCAGAGAGAAATTAGTCAACTTGAGGTTTGCCCTGGCTCTCCCTCAACCAGCTGTGTGGCCTTGGGCAACTCACTTCACCTCTCTTGGTCTGTTTCCTTATCCATCAAGTGAATACCTGGACTATTGGACTAGTAAGGACCCTTCTAGCTCTAGCTTTATGGTTGTAGAGTTTGATTTAAGTCCTAGATTTTACTTCCACTTATTTGAGATATTTGAAAGGTAACTGAAGGGTGTTAACCATTCAGACATGGGTGAATAACTCCTTTCTCAAGTAATCTTGCCTCCTTGCGATTGGGGTGTTCTGTAAGGTGCTGGTTCTATCTCCACAGGTGACACACTGTTGCAGGCCCTGGACTTGTTGCCCTTGCTCATCCAAACAGTGGAGAAGGCAGCCTCCCAAAGCACTCAGGTTCCCGTAGTCACCGAAGGGGTCGCTGCTGCCTTGCTGCTCTCAAAGCTTTCGATGGCTGACTCACAGGCTGGTAAGAGTCCAGAGATGTCCAGGATGCTAGCAGACAAGGGCCTCTTTCAGAGTCCTTGGGAGGAGTGCCTTGATATTTAGGATTTTACAGGATTAGCTTGGCCACTTACCACACTGGGCAGTCGTAGGGCCACTTGTCACCTGCAGGGATGAATTTTATCTACAAGCCCCTGTCCTGGAGCATTGGAGCAACAGGGCAAAGGAGGACAGTGACAGAGTCCCCTGGCTGCACTCCCGCTGCACAGTGCAACACTGAGGCTCATCCCTGCAGATGATAAGTGGGATGTTGCTTTTAATTGGTTATACGTTTATAGGGTATAACATTAAAAGCTTCCCCTTAGCCATCCTGTCTTCCAGCCACTAAGTTTCCCTCCTTGGATAGTATTATCCAGTTTCGTGTCTAGAGATGATCAATGTGTAATTGCCAAAACATGCTGGGTGACATACTATACATGCCATATTGCGTACTGAACACATCTTGGAAAAGATTCCAAAATCAGTACAACAAAAAGAGCTTTCCTTTTTTTGTGGCTACACGGTATTCTGTGCTTAGTCTACATCCTACTCTGCATGGGGACATAGCTGAACTTCTTCCTGTGGTTAGAAATGGAGTTCAGCTCTTTTCATATATATTATTGTGTGCCATCTGACTATATACCAAGGCACTCGGCTACTTCTGTGGCGAGGAGGCAGAACATGACCCTGTTTCAGCAAATTTTAAGCTGCTTTACTCTACTGGGAGAGAGGATATGCAAAAGTTATCTGTTGTTTAAGGCAAAATGTGGCATAAGAGCAGTTTTGAAGGGGGATTTCTTTTAGTTTAGGGGTTGGGTGTCAGGAAAAGCTTCATGAAGGAGGGAGCATTTGAACTAGGGCCCTGAGGGCTAGAAGGGTTTTCACTAGCTGGCCCAGTGTGAGTTCAAATGAGGGAAGGGCGGGAAAGCACCACATGTGGACCTCAAGTAGTTCAGCCTGGCACCTGGAACAGGTGAGAATTCCAGGTGGGAAGCAGCTCATCTGGGCTCCTGTGGGCTGCAGAGAGCCACCAAAGCTTTTCATATAGGCAATGCCACCAGAAGAACCGGTTAGTTCTCGGAACCGGAGGACAGTGAGCCTGGGAGTGACCCGCCCCCGCTGAGGGAGAACTCCTGCCTGCTGCAACAGTGGAGAGTCTGTCAGCAAAGCCAGCCCCCGCAGCTTCAGCATGGCGGGGACTAGCCCTGGCATGTGGGGGGCTGTGTGGTAGAGTGACCTTTTGTTTCTTGCAGAGGCCAAACTGAGCAGTTTCTGGCAGCTAATTTTGGATGAGAAGAAGCAGGTTTTCACTTCTGACAAATTCCTGCTCATGGCTTCAGAGGATGGTGAGTCACTACCCCCTTAGTTGAAGTCGAGTTTGGGGCTGAGTCTCTGGTGGGTCTTCAGAGAGGATCCTTCCCTGACTGCCTGTTGTTTTGACCAGACAGCTCAGCAAAAACCTGGAGCAGAGTGATCTGGCCAACAGCTCAGCTTTTGTGGGAATGAATGTACTCCTGTGGGATGTGGAAGGCTAGGGAAATGGGAGAGAAGTGGGAGATTTGTGGAGACAGCACTCTAATAGTTGTGGAGCTGTGATATTAGGTGTAATTATAGTCGACTGGGTAATTGGTGCTGTCGTAGAGGTTTTCGTGCACTGAGAGGCAGCTGAGAAGCTCTGGCGAAGTGTGGCTGGCTCCACCCACACCAGGAGATAGAAGAACTACTGGTTTCTATCTTGGCAGAGAAGGAACAGTTGATCTTTAAACGTATGTTTAAAATTCTAGGTTGCCTTAGAAGTATCTGCCGCTAATTGGTGATTGGAAAAGCCTTTTGACTGACAAATCACAACATTCTCTTAATGAGCTACAACTGTTAGTCACTTCCTGATGTTTAATAAATGTTTAGCTAATTTTTGAATAGAAGATATATTCACATAATACAAAAAAAAAAAAAAGACCCAAGAGAGTCTACACTGAAAGTTATACCCTTGCTTTGATCTCTAGCCACACAGTGTCCCTGGCCGTGGAGAACCAATTTTATCAGCTTCTTGTGTATCTTTGATATTTTATATTTATACCAATAAATAACCTTATGTATCAGTTCTCTGCCTTTTTTACACAAGTGTTAATATTCCTACTGTATGCATTGTGCTGTCTAGATTTGGAAATAATTTCACGTCAGTATATGATGAGCACTCTCATTCTTTTTTAGAACTGCATAGTAATTAAAAAAAATTATTTTATTGAAGTATAGTTGGATTTACAATGTGTTAATTTCTACTGTACAGCAAAGTGATTCAGTTACACGTATATATACATTCTTTTTCATATTCTGTTATGGTTTATCACAGGATATTGAATATACTTTTGCTTGTTCCAAAATACACGTGTGCCTATGGAGAACAATATGGAGGTTCCTTAAAAAACTAAAAATAGAACTACCACACGACCCAGCAGTCCCACTACTGGGCATATACCCTGAGAAAACCATAATTCAAAAAGAGTCATGTACCACAATGTTCATTGCAGCTCTGTTTACAATAGCCAGGACATGGAAGCAACCTAAGTGTCCATCGACAGATGAGTGGATAAAGAAGATGTGGCACATTATATACAATGGAATGTTACTCAGCCATAACCAGAAACGAAATTGAGTTATTTGTAGTGAGGTGGATGGACCTAGAGTCTGTCATACGGAGTAAAGTAAGTCAGGCAGAGAAAAACAAATACCGTATGCTAACACATATATATGGAATGTAAAAAAAAAAAAAAAAGGTTCTGAAGAACCTAGGGGCAGGACAAGAATAAAGGCGCAGATGTAGAGAATGGACTTGAGGAAGTGGGGAGGGGGAAGGGTAAGCTGGGACAAAGTGAGAGAGTGGCATGGACTTAATATACACTACCAAAATAGATAGCTAGTGGGAGGCAGCCGCATAGCACAGGGAGATCAGCTTGGTGCTTTGTGACCACCTAGAGCAGTGGGATAGGGAGTGTGGGAGGAGACACAAGAGGGAAGAGATACGGGGATATATATATATATGTACAGCTGATTCACTTTGTTATAAAGCAGAAACTAGTGCACCATTGTAAAGAAATTATACTCCAATAAAGATGTTAAAAAAATACACGTGTGTAGTTAGCAAAAAAGAAAATTCATTAGATACATGTATATGTATAACTGAATCACTTTGCTGTACACCTGAAACTAACACAACATTGTTAATCAGCTATACTCCAATATAAAATAAAAACTTAAAAAAAATTCTAGTGAACTGTAACTTTCCCTTTACATTTTGGTGTTCATTTTCCAGCTCTTCCCAGTTCTTTCTGGATGTGTCCTCTATTTTAAAAACACTTGTGCTGTTTCTGTCCCCCCCGCCAGCCCTCTGTACCGTGCTGCATCTGACAGAGAGACTCTTCCTTGACCATCCGCACAGACTCACAGGCAACAAAGTTCAGTACGTGGGGCTCGTTTACTTTTCCCCTTTGGCCAAATGACACAAACCCTGACAGGAGCCTGAGACGTGGCGGTGTGTGAGGGGTGGAAGGCTGGCTGTGGAGAGCCCCACACCTGGCCTTACCCCAGGACGCCCTGTCCCTCTGCTGCAGGCAGTACCACCGGGCTCTGGTGGCGGTGCTCCTGAGCCGCACCTGGCACGTGCGCAGGCAGGCCCAGCAGACGGTTCGGAAGCTGCTCTCTGCTCTCGGGGGCTTCAAGCTGGCCTACGGACTCCTGGAGGAGCTGAAGACTGTCCTCAGTTCTCACAAGGTCAGGGCATCTGGGCTGCAGAACTGGGGCTCTCAGACCCCCTTAGCTGACCCTGCTTATGCTGTGGGATTTTAACTAGACTGCTCCTGGGCTGTTCTCACTCACTCAGACTCTGTGTGATGCCAGAATCTTCTGCCCTGGAGTTTGGGTAACACCTTGTTTCATATAATTCTTTTTCCTTTTCAGATGCTTTTCTTTCTTCCCATGTTTTATGACATGTAGCTCAACCTTTTTATTCTTGAGTAATGGAAAAACACTTCTTTTTTTTTTTTTTTTTTCTTGCGGTATGAGGACCTCTCACTGCTGTGGCCTCTCCCGTTGTGGAGCACAGGCTCCGGATGCGCAGGCCCAGCGGCCATGGCTCACGGGCCCAGCCGCTCCGCGTCATGTGGGATCCTCCCGGACCGGGGCACGAGCCCGCGTCCCCTGCATCGGCAGGCGGACTCTCAACCACTGCGCCACTAGGGAAGCCCGAAAAACACTTCATTTTTAAAGCACTTTATAATTTTTAAAGTGTTTTCTACCCATTGTCCCTTTCAGTTTTTCACAATGCCTTTAAAAGGCTGACAGGCTTACTATGCTTATTTTGTATGAGTTGTCCAGGGTTCCGGTAGCTGAAATGACTTGCTCAGGGTCCCCCAGCCAGTGGGTGGCAGAACTGGGAGTTGACCCGCAAGACCCGGCTCCTAGTTTCAGTGCTCTTTGTGCCCTGTTTCACTGCTTCCCTCCTTCCCTAAGCCTGCTTGAGGGATGTGGGCCAGTGACAGACTTGCAGTCTCAGGGTAGGTCCCCTGGACCAGTGTCTGTTGCCTTCTTTCCCCCTGTGGGCTGTTTTAGGTGCTTCCTTCCAGGCCCATCTCATAACCTGTGGGTCCCAGTGCCGGGCACTGGGTGTCAGTATCCACACCAGCAGGGAGCCCAGAGAACAACATGAATGAGAGGCAGCTGCCTCCCTGGCATCTTCATCTCCTGTGTGCCAGGCCTGCACGGGGCTCTGAGCAGTGGGGCTCATGTGTTGTCTCCCCACAGGTGCTGCCCTTAGAGGCTCTTGTGACCGATGCTGGGGAGGTGACTGAGGCGGGCAAGGCCTACGTGCCTCCGCGGGTCCTGCAGGAGGCTCTGTGCATCATCTCTGGGGTGCCAGGGCTGGAAGGTGATGTCACCAACACAGAACAGCTGGCCCAGGAGATGCTGATCATCTCCCACCACCCGTCCTTAGGTGCGTGCCTGGGGCGGGTATTGGAGGGGCGGGGACTGTGTTGTAGGAGCAGGCCGGGCAGAAGGCCTCAAAGAGCTCCCCTTCCCTTCAGTGGCTGTGCAGTCTGGCCTGTGGCCAGCACTTCTTGCCAGGATGAAGATCGATCCGGAAGCCTTCATTACTAGGCACCTGGATCAGATCATTCCCAGGATCACCACACAGAGCCCCCTGAACCAGGTAATTGGCGTGTGAGCTGGTTTTGGTCTCAGGTCAGAGTCCAGATGGGAGATTCAGAGAAACAGGTGAAGGTGTGATGAAAAATGGGTTGAACCCTTGGGTTTCATGTGGCAGAAAGTGCAAACTAGTTTGAACACAAGAGGGAACTTGCTTGTTTCCTCATCTAACTGGTAAGACCCAGGATGTGACTGGACAGGGACTCAGGTGTCTTCAGGACCTTGTAGGTGGTGTATCTCTTGCTCTCTGTCCATCTCTCTGTCTCAGCCATCTGTGTCCCATCTTTGCTTTCCACGGTATGGGCTCCATTCTCAGTCTCCCCTTTTTAGTAGCAGGATAGCTATTCCAGGCTTCTTGTCCCCCATCAGCTCCAGTGGGAAAAGCTTGCGTTTTCCAGTCATTTCAGCTGGCATGGGGACTTACTGCCCTGCTTGACCTGACTTGGGTCTTGTGCTTATCCTGAGGCCCATCCTGGTCTGGGTCACGTGCCCACCTCTGGAGAGGGTGGGGTCAGCTTCACCTGAACCACGGAGATTGAGATTGGGAGAGGAATGTGTCCCCCAAATCAGGGTGCTAGTACCAGGTAGGTACAGCTCGCTGAGAAGGCAGGCACACACTATGCTTGTCCACTCCAGTAGGCAGTGCTCAGGAAGAGCAGGCAGTGGCAAGAAGAAGGGGAGCCATTGCCTGGGGCATTTAGGCCTGGCAGGACCCCTCTCCAGTGCCAGCTGTGGTGCTCACTGACCATGTCTGTGTTCGTCTGGCAGTCTTCCATGAATGCCATGGGCTCCCTCTCCATCCTGTCCCCAGACCGGGTCCTCCCTCAGCTCATCAGCACGATCACCGCTTCTGTGCAGAACCCAGCGCTGTGCCAGGTGACACGGGAGGAGTTTGCTATTATGCAGACCCCTGCCGGGGAGCTGTACGACAAATCCATCATCCAGAGGTGAGCCCCCACTCATGGGCTCAATAGCCCCAAGCCTTAGTTTTCTTTTTTTTCTCTTTCCTTTTTTTTAAAAATTAATTAATTTATTTGGCTGCGTCGGGTCTTAGTTGCAGCACGCGGGATCTTTCGTGGCAGCATGCGGGATCTTTCCCTGCGGCACGCGCCCTCTTGGTTGCCGCGCACGGGCTTCTCTCTAGCTGTGGCACGTGGGCTCTAGAGCGTGCGGGCTCAGTAGTTGTGGTGCTTGGGCTCAGTTGCCCCGTGGCATGTGAGATCTTAGTTCCTCAACCAGGGATTGAATTTGCGTCCCCTGCATTGGAAGGTGGATTCTTAACCACTGGACCACCAGAGAAGTGCCTGTCAGATGGAGACTATGTGTCCTTTGTAGGGTCTTGTGAGGAGTAAATGAAACAATCTATCTGTTGATTGGAGGAGTGCTTGCTGTGTTCTAGGCACAGTACTTAGGCCTGGGATACAAGAGCATGTAGAGTATCCAGCACTTTCCTGGTGCATATGACTTAAAAACTAGCTGGGGTTTTATGGCTGGTGGGAGGCTGAAGGGCCTGGTGGCTGTTTTGAACCTGGCTGATCACCTGCTCTGGTGTTTCAGTGCCCAGCAGGACAGCATAAAAAAGGCCAACATGAAGCGAGAGAACAAAGCTTACTCCTTCAAGGAGCAGATCATCGAGCTGGAGCTGAAGGAGGTGGGTACATGGAGGCCTCACACACGGGGTGGCCTCAGGCGGGTCTCTTGGGTCATCCTGACCCATGGCACACTCCTCCGACCTCCCCACTGATCCTGGGTCCTCCTGCCACACTCTTTATCTGCCCTTTCTCAGGTAGCTTTCTCTATGCCCAACTCAAGGAAAACAAATTTTTCTCTCTGCTGGCAGTAGTTCATGTATTTCCTCTGCTAAGTGGTGTTGCTTGATTCCATGCCTGTCCCCGCAGCTCCTGGAAGGCCGGGACCTATCTGTCCTCTTGATAGTAGGCATAGGGCCTGGCACAGTGTAGCCGCTGGGGCATCGTGGTTTATCGCTCTATTCGGCAGTGACAGAACTGGTTCTGACAGGAGCAAAGCACACAGGGCTCTTTCCTGTCTCAGAGCCTTTGTTTGCTCCTCCCTCGGTTTTTTGTTTTTTGTCCTCCCTCAGTCTTTACAAGGCTGGGTTCTTCTTGTCTTTCACGTCTCTGCCCACATATCCCCTTCGCGGAGAGGTGACCCCTCTGCCCACCCTATCCAGAGTAGACCCCGCGCCTCTTCTCATTTGCCATGCATCATATTTATTCCTTTCATAACATAGGTCATGATCTGAAGTCACCTTGTTTATGTATCTGTTTCCCTGTTCGTGGTCTACCTGCACCCACTAGATTGTCAGCTGAGACTTGGTCTTGTTCTCACGGTCTCCCCAGCATCTAGAACAGTGCCTGGCACCATGTAGGTGCTAAGTAAAGACTTATCAAATGAATGAGTGCTCTCGGTCTTTGCAGGACTTTAGCTTATACTGGAAGACAGTGTCTGTAGGGCTGGCAGGAGGGGAGGCTGAAGCTGCATGGCTACCAGAATACCCTTTTTAGCACCTGGAGGGACTTTTCTTTTCTCTAACGTATAAAGGCCCTTCTTGTGTTTGTTAGTAGAGAATCCAGCAAGAAATCCCCTCTCTACTGCTCTCTCTGTTCTGTAGAAACCAGGTGGCTGTGGACTTGTGGGAGTAGGGGAGGCCACATGGCAGGTTGGGGGGCCAGGTCACAGACATAGAGCTGTCCTGGTGCTGACTGGGGAGCTGAGCGTGCCCTGCTTGGTGGGAGGGAGGGAGTTCCCTTCCCTGGAGATGGATTTGCTTTGCTTGTTCCCTTCAGGAGATAAAGAAGAAGAAAGGCATAAAAGAGGAGGTGCAGCTGACCAGCAAACAGAAGGAGATGCTGCAGGCCCAGCTGGACAAGGAGGCGCAGATCCGGAGGCGGCTGCAGGAGGTAAGCAGTCGCTGCCACCACACGCCTGTGCCACGAGAGTGTTGGGTTGCCTGCTCCTCGCTGTCCTGGGGCAGGGGCCCGCTGACTGGCCTTCTGGGGTGACTCTGCTTACAGCTGGACAATGAGCTGGAGGCGGCGCTAGGACTGCTGGACACCATCCTGGCCAAGAACCCGTCCGGCCTGACCCAGTACATCCCTGTCCTGGTCGACTCTTTCCTGCCCTTGTTGAAATCTCCCCTCGCTGCTCCCAGGATCAAGAACCCTTTCCTGTCCTTAGCTGCCTGTGTCATGACCCCTAGGCTCAAGACTTTGGGTTAGTCCTCGTTGGCTGGCTGTGGGCATGACCCCGGGGCAGGATGGGTGTGGACAGAGATGCCCCCGAGTGCTCGTGGGGAGGCACGCAGTGACCTAGGCTACTGACTTGTTTTCCTATGGATACAGCCTCAGGCATCTCAAGCAGTATCCTTGGGAGCACACAGTGCCGCCTCCTCTCTCCCGTTTTATGTCTGCTGAGTCTTCATTCTGAGGGCCAACTTTTAGATGCTAGTCGGTGATCTTTCTGTAGCAGTGTTTTTTTTTAATAAATTTATCTTATTTATTTATTTATTTTTGGCTGCGTTGGGTCTTCGTTGCTGTGCGCGGGCTTTCTCTAGTTGTGGCAAGTGGGGGCTACTCTTCTTCGCGGTGCGCAGGCTTCTCATTGTAGTGTTTTCTCTTGTTGCAGAGCAAGGGCTCCAGACGCGTGGGCTTCAGTAGTTGTGGCGCATGGGCTTATTTGCTCCGCGGCATGTGGGATCTCCCTAGACCAGGGCTCGAACCCCTGTCCCCTGCATTGGCAGGAGGATTTTTAACCACTGCGCCACCAGGGAAGCCCTGTAGCAGTTTGAAATTCAGTGGCAGTGGGATGGTTTGGTGCCACGTGGCCTGTCTGTGTAGCCCAGAGCTCCTGAGCAGCCACATGTGGATGACCAGAGGTCTCTGTGGCCTTTAGCTTTCTGTTGGCTGTGGAGAAACAAAGACCAAGTGGGGTGGCTGGGAATTGTGGAGGCCTCGCTTTATGGGTTGTTTAATGACCTTGAGGGTGAACATACCTTGAGCCTGAGGGGTATGTTCCCTTCAGGGTGAGGCTGGAGTCAGGCAGTACACATAGAACCTGCCGGAAGTATTACCTGGCTGGCTGTGCTGTTGCATGGAAGGTGGGAGGACCACATGGATAGAACTGAATAACTCCCAACTGAATAACCCTTGGGTGGCTTATGCCTCCTCTCAGCGCACTTTTAATTCCTTAGTGTCAGAAGGGTATCTCCTTGCCGGCCTGCCTACCCTTTGGCACTGTCCTAGAGATGAAATGAGAAATTAGGTTGAGGATACTTAGGCAGAGCAGAATTGATTACTATTAAGTCAGAGGGACATGGCATCTCTGCCCTGGGTCCCTGGTTTGCACCTGGGCCAGATTCTGTGTCTTTGCGAGGGTCATCCCCTGCTGGGTCCCTTCTCTTGGACACAGGAACTTTGGTGAGCCACGTGACTCTGCGCCTGCTGAAGCCAGAGTGTGCCCTGGATAAGTCATGGTGCCAGGAAGAGCTGTCGGTGGCCGTGAAGAGGGCGGTGACCCTGCTGCACAGTCACACCATCACCAGCAGGGCAGGCAAGGGAGAACCAGGTAAGGGACAGGACGGACAAAGGGCATGAGGCGGTGTGAACCGTGCAGGGATTGCACGAGCTATGGCGCCCCGTACCCCGGGGCTTCCTGAGGCTGTAGCCTCCAGTGAGTCTCTTCCCTCCCTGGCCTTGATTTCCTCATCTGAAAAAGGGGGGATGGACGATTTTTGAGTCTGGTCCCTGGTATTCTGAGTCACTGTGACCCCCACTGAGGGTTTAGTTCTTGCCATTGGAAGCTACTTGTCTGTTTTAACTCTCACATTGTGGAACTGGGCAGTGTCTGGGGTAGGAGCAGGATTGGCTTTAGAACTGGGCTACTGCCTGTCATCCCTCTTGTCATGCCACATGCTTCAGGGTGTCAGGGCCTCCAGCCTTCCCCCCACCCACTTGCCCTGAGGATGGACACTGAGGCAGCCGTGCTCGGGGTCCTGCCCAACCTACAGGATCCATCTGCTTCTTGCTCTCACAGACGCCGCGCCCCTGTCCGCGCCAGCCTTCTCCGTAGTCTTCCCGTTTCTGAAGATGGTGCTGACCGAGATGCCCCACCACAGCAAGGAGGAGGAGGAGCGCGTGGCCCAGATTCTTCAGATCCTCACCGTCCACGCCCAGCTGAGGGCCTCACCCAGCAGCCCGCCAGGGCGTGTGGACGAGGTTGGCCCGGGGAGCTCGGCTCCCTCTCGGCTTGAGGGCGTTGGGGAGGCAGGGGCTTCTGACGCTTCCCATGAACAATTCTGGGGGGGAGGTCGTGCAGCATATACATATACCTATAGCAGCAACCATTGGTGAGGAGAACCCAAATGTTCTATTCAGTGTGGTTGTCAAGACCTCACAGAAGCTTATGGGTCTCTTGTGTCTGATAGTTTCTGACCCAAAGAAGTTGAAGGATTTTGTATTAATTTATTGTTTTGTTTCTAACTCAGAAGATAGTTCTGATCACTCTCTCTCCCTTTGACTTGCTTATGATTGTGAGACTGGAGCTCATTCATTGAGGAGTTTTCTTTTTAATAGATTATGTTCTAAAAATTTGCCAAAGTAATGCATGTGTAAAATTCCAGCAGTACAGAAGCAAAAAGAGAAATGCCACTCCCTAGAGGTAACTGTTGCTAACAGTTTGGCCTATACCCTTGTGGACTTTTTTTTTTTTAAGCACATTCAAAACTCATACCCACAAACACAGTAAAGCAAAAATGGATTGCACTGCTTCTTTCATGGGACGATATTCTGTGGGTCTCCTCCGGTGTCCGGATCCATGTGATCCACGTCACATGGATCTAATTTTACAGGCTGCGTGGGGTTCTATGCTGTGGGTTCACCATGGTTTAGTTAACTTTTTACTTGTTGATTGATATTTTAAGGTTGTTTCTAACGTTTCCATATTTTGAACATCGCTGTGGTGTGCCCCCTTGTACATTTATGTCCCTTGCACACTGTGTGAACATTTCTATAGGACAGATTCTTGGGCATGGAATTGTTAGGTTCTGTGACATGTTCTGAGCTATACCCTCACTGAGTGTTTTCTTTTCTCCAATCCTAATACAACCTCACGTAGTGGTAATCTTGCCAACGATGGGTGAAAGAATGGTGTAATGTTTTATTTCACATTTTTTTACTTTACTTGTAAAGTTCAGTATCTCTTCATATGTTTATGGGCCACCTGTATTTCATATTCTGTGAGTTTCAACCAAGGTTAAGAGTTTATTTATTTTTAGTCCCTGAAGATCTGGTTGACTGGGGTTGGCTCCTGTGGATTGAGTTGTAAACCTGACAGGGTTTCTACAGTGGAGTCAGCAGTATGACCCAGAATGTTCCCCTGTGGGTGAGAGGGTGCTGCTTCATGTGCCACCGGACTTGGTTACAGACCTTCCCTGGAGCTTCACCCTGACTTACCTTCTGTTCTCCCTTAGAATGGCCCAGAGTTGCTGCCTCGTGTGGCCATGCTGCGCCTTCTGACTTGGGTGATCGGCACAGGCTCTCCCCAACTGCAGGTGATCTGGTTCCCAGTTGGCTTTTGCTGTGACTCAGTTCATGACCCCAACCTCAGGTTCTAGTTCTTCTCTCAGCCCTCAGTTCTGGCCTTGGGCAGAAGGGCTGCTTTTGAGAGCCAGCCTGACTGTTCTCAGCTGGTGAGGGGTTTTGCTTGGGTCCTGCCACTGGCCTTGGCCTGGCGCTGGGGTCTGAGCCCTAGTACGGCTGTGGGGTGGGCGTTCTCAGTTCAGATTCCTCCCTGGGCTCCTCAGCCCCATCACCTGGCTCCCCTGCCTGGCCCCATAGTAGGAAAACAAATTTGTGGAACTGAGCCCAGCAGATGGATGTCTTCCTCAGGTTCTGGCTTCAGACGCCCTGACCACCCTGTGTGCCAGCAGCAGTGGCGAGGACGGCTGTGCCTTTGCAGAGCAGGAGGAGGTGGACGTGCTGCTCTGCGCCTTGCTGTCCCCCTGTGCTAGTGTGCGGGACACTGCGCTCCGGGTGCGTGCCCACTCCCTCTTGGGGCTACCTTGGCGTCCCTTGTCCCTCAGCGTCCCTGTTCGAGCTGCCCTGATGGGAGATGCCGCACATATGCACCAGCATGTCCTGGAGGCAAAGAGAAGAGGTCACAGAGTGTGGTTTGGGGTCATTCTAGGAATTGGAACAGCTAAGCAGTTGTCATGTATCACTGCCTATTTTTTTCTTCACCTCGGAAGACTTCACCTAATTTCTAAAACGGAATGTGGATCTTGGTACTTTTATAGACAGATATAACTCACAGGATTGGTTCATTTCTTCAACCTACTACCTTATACTTGCTTTCTCTTTGGGTGCACTCTTTGGGTGCTTTGGGACCCAAAGCTAAAGGATCCCCTTGGAATATGAGACATTGATTCCCAGATGCCAGACTGCAGGCTCCTGCTATTGCTCTGTGACAGAGTTTGCACTGGTCCTTGGTAAAAATGTGAAAAACAATGGCAATGTGGCAGATAGTTCCTAAAACAAAGGGAATGTCCTTTTTCTGAGGTTTTGTCTGACTTGCGTGTTTAGAGTTAAATTTTTAAATTTTATGTTAGAAAAGATTCTACCGCTATATGCCATCATTTCATGAAAGAAAAGCTCTTTGAAGAGCAGCTAATGAGCTGAACTGACTCATGGCATTCCCTAACCAGTGCTGTCCAGTGGAATGTTCTGCAGGGCTGGAAATATACATCTGTGCTGTCCAGTGTGGTAGCCACCAGCCAGCATATGGCTGTTGAGCACTTGAAATGTGGCTGGTGCAGCTGAAAAAGTTAGAGTTCGTTTTAAATGATTTCACTGTGGAGACCCACGTGCGGCTAGTGGCTACGTCTTGGACGGTTCAGCCCTAGCGGGAGGCAAGGTGGTGGGAGGCAGGTCAGAGGCTCTTCCCAAAGGTCATGCCTCACACGGTGTGGTCCCACCCCCTCTCAGGGGCTGTTGGAACTCCACATGGTATTGCCAGCGCCTGATACTGATGAGAAGAATGGCCTGAACCTTCTGCGGAGGCTCTGGGTGGTCAAGTTTGACAAGGAGGAGGAGATCCGGAAGCTGGCAGAGAGGTGAGAGCCGTTGGAAGGCTGGTTTTCCTGCTCTGTTCTCTTTCCCCTCATGAAATAACTGGACCCAGCGTGCTCAGCCTACAGAGGGAAAAAGGATCGGGTGGTCGGGTTTGGCAGAGCCCGTGCTGCAGATCCTTGTCTGACCAGCTCCGCCTTTGGTCTGCTACAGGCTCTGGTCAACCATGGGCCTAGATCTGCAGCCAGACCTCTGCTCCTTGCTCATCGACGACGTCATCTATCACGAGGCAGCTGTGAGGCAGGCCGGGGCCGAAGCCCTCTCCCAAGCAGTGGCGCGTTACCAGCGGCAGGCGGCGGAGGTTATGGGCAGGCTTATGGAGATTTACCAGGAGAAGCTCTATGTGAGTCGTCTGTGCACCGCGATGCAGTCTGGGTGTGTAAGGGTGGGTTGGACCATTTTCAACCTCCCACCTGCTCCAAACAGGAGCCATACTGTGGCTCAGGGTGGCTTGTGCCTAATCTCCCGTCTCACCTGGGTCGTTGGCTTTATTGGAGAGAGCACTGCAGTGCATTGATCAACCTGTCTGTTGCAGCGGCCGCCCCCGGTGCTGGATGCTTTGGGACGAGTTATCTCAGAATCTCCTCCAGATCAGTGGGAAGCCAGGTATAACAGTTGCTTCAGCCTTGTACCACTCAGTGCTTTCTGAGGTGTGGCGGGTTGGCTGGGCTGGGTGCTGTGAAGAGGCAGCATGGGATAATGGATCAGCAGAGGGAAACAGCAAGACCTCCCTCTGAGTCAGAGACCTGAGTTCAAGTTCTGGCTCTTCCTGGCTAGCTAGACGACATGTTTCTCCTTTCCTCCGAGGGACTGTTTCTGTAGAGGTCCCTGGGCCCCTCCTTACTGCTGTAGCTGAAAGAATAATAGTACTTAGCCTTTGTAGAGTATGTCCACTTCTGAATGCCTTCACATCTGGTTCCTTCCCCTCCCTTTCCTCCTCCCCTGGAGGGAGAGGGGTAGGTGATGCACTCACACATGGGGAAACAGAGGCAGAGCTGGTCCCCTCCCCAAGGTCACCCTGTAGGAGGTAAACTCTGGACAGATAGGAGGTCTCTGTTTTACAAGTGGGCTGTTGCCACACCAGTGGGCACAGCAGTGGGTAAGCACAGGGCATTGGGCTCTGTGTTGTGCTCTGCCCCTGAAGCAGTGTTTGCTGTTGGCAGGCTCACTCTCCTAGTGACATACTGGGATAGGTGCCACCAGCAGGGGAGGAGGCCTCTGGCTTGCCCTTGCCCCCCTGACATGCTCCCCCTTCTTTCCTAGGTGTGGCTTGGCTTTGGCCCTGAACAAGCTCTCCCAGTGTTTGGACAGTTCTCAGGTGAAGCCACTCTTTCAATTTTTTGTCCCTGATGCCCTCAACGACCGAAACCCAGATGTCCGGAAGTGCATGTTAGATGCAGCCCTTGAGACGCTCAACACGCATGGGAAGGTAAAAGATTTCAGCTAGCTGAGGAGGTGGGGAGAAGGCTGGGCCAAGGTGGGCTGAGCAGTGGTGCCATAGGGATGCTGAGTGCTCGAAATCCTGGCAGGGCACTAGCCCCCGTGGAAAATTCCATTTGTATTTCTTTTGAGTCATAAAGACTCCCCCAAAAGGGTGTTAAATTCTTGTAAGTCTGCTGCAGTCCTGCCAGAAAACTGGGAAACCCGCTGGCACTGCTGGCTAGCTTGTTAGGATGCCTGTCCCAGAGCCAGACTTGGGCTTGGTCCTGGGGCAGAGACCGTCATCCCCAGGCACAGCCTATGGGCTGATGTGAGGCTCCAGGAGCTCTTGGCTTTCCAGGAGAACGTCAACTCGCTGCTGCCGGTGTTTGAGGAGTTCCTGAAGAACGCACCCAATGATGCCAGCTATGACGCTGTGCGGCAGAGCGTGGTGGTCCTGATGGGCTCTCTAGCCAAGCACCTGGAAAAGAGCGACCCCAAAGTGAAGCCTATTGTCGCCAAGCTCATCGCCGCTCTCTCCACCCCCTCCCAACAGGTACCTGCCCCCTGGCCTGGGGCCCCAACTGTGGGTGGGCAGTGGGACGCTAGGGACAGAGTCGGGTATCAGGGTGCAGAAGGCCCAGTTCTCTGCGAGGAGTCATCTTGTCTCGGGACAGCCTGGTTTATAGTCAGGAATACTCACCTCTGGAGGGGGAGTTAGTTTGTTACTTTGTTCTAGTAGACCTCTTAGATGTTTTCATTTTTTTCTACTCATTTTCTAAGAGTCATTTTTTGCATTTAGAGTAAACCTGTCCCTGGGGATACAGAGGTTTAAAAAAAAAAAAGAATCGTTCTTGTGTTAGCCTTTTCCCGATCCTCTCCCTGTATTAGTTATATGTTTTGGGGGCCTTGTGATGCAGCCTCCAAGCCACAGTGCAAAGGATTTTTTTTTTCTCTTATTTAAAAAACACATTTACATGTATTTTCTGTTCTTTGCATTTCGGACAACCCAGAGTGTCCTCCTCAAAGGCACAGTTGAAAACCACAGGTTTACTGAATTGTGGTCAAATAGTCTGTCAGAGTACCTGGCCTCCCAAGCTTCCTGCCCAGGCCCCTGGCTGCAGACTGCCTCGCTGCCCTGGTTGGGCTTCATGAGCTGTGGCTGGAAGACGATTGACAGCATCTTTTGGGACTGCTTGATTTGGACCTGGCCCTGTAAGGCCCAGCCCCATTTCCCTGACTGACAAATTTGAAAACTGAGAGACTTGGGTTGTTTTTAAGGAGGCACAGTAGCATGCTTCTCTCTGGATCTTCCTCTGTGAGTGGGTTTAATCTTCCTGAGGTTTTACCCCACCTGCCCAGGCCTAGGTTCTCTCTTCAGACGAGAAATAGCACCGTAATGGCTGATGCTCTCCTGGCTAACAGATGTAGCGTGCACCCTGACGGAATGCAGGTCAGGCATGAGCTTGTACCACCATCTGCCTTTCCGATGCTCTGTGTGGTCTGACAGGCGGTGGCTGAGATGGGGCTGGGGGACGTCTAGGGGTGAGGTGCTGCGGAAGACTGCATCGGCTGCCAGGGCCTGGCTGTGGTTGAGCTGCAGCACTGACGCGGTGGGCCCCTCCCCCAGGTCCAGGAATCCGTGGCCAGCTGCTTGCCGCCACTCGTCCCCGCCATCAAGGAGGACGCTGGAGGGATGATCCAGAGGCTGATGCAGCAGCTGCTGGAGTCAGACAAGTACGCTGAGCGCAAAGGGGCTGCTTACGGGCTGGCGGGCCTGGTAAAGGGCCTGGGCATCCTGTCGCTGAAGCAGCAGGAGATGATGGCTGCGCTGACTGATGCCATCCAGGACAAGAAGAACTTCCGCCGCCGAGAGGGTGAGTGTCTCCAAGCTCGGTGCCGCCCAGCGTGGGAGGTCAGTCCCCATGGCTGCCAGAGGAGGGAATCTGGCTTTTCCTCTCCTGCTGAAGGCTGGCGTTTGTGTGTGTGCTGCAGGGGGGGCAGCTGTCTGTGAGCCATTCCATCCCATCCTTGCTGATGCGGCCCGGACTTCCCTTTTTTCTAACTCAGCAACACCCTCAGCTGAGAGAGACTTGCCATTCTAGCTGTTAGTGCTCCCTGTTCTCACCTCCTTTCTGCTCAGGGGAGGCAGAGGGGCTGCTCCCTCACGGGGCAGCCACTTTAGTCCCACAGCTGCCCTGAGTGTTTCCAGAGGGTGAGGAGGTGGTGGGGAGCTTGTCCTGTGGCTGCCCCGAGAGGACATCCTGTTCCCAGCCGTCCTGCCTTCTCCCCCAGGAGCGCTCTTTGCCTTCGAGATGCTCTGCACCATGCTGGGGAAGCTCTTCGAGCCGTATGTGGTTCATGTGCTGCCCCATTTGCTGCTGTGCTTCGGGGATGGGAACCAGTACGTGCGTGAGGTAAGTCCTGAGGCTGCACTTGGGAATGGCTGGCAGTGGTTCGAGGCCCCTGCTGCTGGCAAGCCCTCTGCCCGCATCTTGGACACTGGTTACTGGTACGGACTCCTCCGGTTCCCAGTGAAGTACTGAAGCCCTGTGAGGTGAGAAACCATGTTTCTCTTGCTCAGCTGTCTCTGCGGGCCTGGGCACAGGGTCTGACGCAGTAGACCCCCCCAGTGAGCGTTGGTCACCAGGAGAACCCTCGGTCCAGCATCAGGCCTTGACCCTTGCATAGCCGAGGAGGCCCCTGAACATCTTTTCTCCTCCCTTGAGGCTGCAGATGACTGTGCCAAGGCTGTGATGAGCAACCTGAGTGCTCATGGGGTGAAGCTGGTGCTCCCCTCCTTATTGGCTGCCCTGGAGGAGGAATCCTGGAGGACCAAAGCCGGTAAGGCCGCTCCCTCCCTCCCTCAACTTCCTGTTCTGAAAACTGCCCTTACAGGGGTCCAGAGCCACAGCTCTTGTGCTGTGTGTGCTCCCCAGCCCAGGGATGAGGCCAAGACTCTGGTTAGGCAGCTCATTCCTTTATTAGTTTGTTGCTTTCTTGCAAAGAACAGGCCTCTCACAGGAGCCACAGACCTAAGTCAGGAAATCGCAGAGCTTTAAGGCTTGTTTGTGGCTAGGTCTGTGATTTTAAAGCCTTTCCCCCCACCCCATTAAACCGCCTTTTTTTTTTTTTTTTAAAGAATCAATTTTTATTTTATTTTTGGTGGTGTTGGGTCTTTGTTGCTGCGCTCGGGCTTTCTCTAGTTGCGGCAAGCGGGGGCTATTCTTCATTGCAGTGCGTGGGCTTCTCACGCGGTGGCTTCTCTTGTTGTGGAGCACGGGCTCTAGGTGCGTGGGCTTCAGTAGTTGTGGCACGCGGGCTCAGTAGTTGTGGCTCGCGGGCTCTAGAGCGCAGGCTCAGTAGTCATGGCACACGGGGCGGGCTTAGTTGCTCTGCGGCATGTGGGACCTTCCCGGACCAGGGGTTGAACCCGTGTCCCCTGCGTTGGCAGGCAGATACTTAACCACTGCGCCACCAGGGAAGTCCCGAAACCCCTTTTTAAAAAATGTAATCTTATTTGGAATCCTAATTTGTAAAACAGAGTTGCTCAGGTTTGGGGAGGGTCAGCATCGGGGCTTCCTCCTCAGTCCTTCAGGCTTCCCCCTACATCTTGAAAAATCACAATCTTAATCAGTCTCCTCATTTGTGGATGAGGAGACTGAGGCCAGAGAAATTCAGTGAATTGACCTTGGATCACTGTCAGCTCTAAGCCAGGTCTGGCCACTCTCCCCAATACTGCCCAGCCTCTCGCCCAGGCTCAGCAGGCCTCAGGAGCATTTTGCTCGCTTGGCTGGAGCCCGGCCCTGTGCCCTCTTCCCGGGACTGCTGGAGCAGTCTGCAGAGGAGCAGGCCGTGTGTCCCTTGCCCGGGCAGCCAGCCCAGGCGACTTGCCAACCTGTGCTCAGTGATTTCATGCTGGGCGTGTGTCTGCCGTCTGCAGGGTCGGTGGAATTGCTTGGGGCGATGGCGTACTGTGCTCCTAAGCAGCTGTCGTCCTGCCTACCCAACATCGTGCCCAAGCTCACGGAGGTGCTCACCGACTCCCACGTCAAAGTGCAGAAGGCCGGACAGCAGGCGCTCAGGCAAATTGGCTCCGTCATCAGGAACCCGGAGATCCTGGGTACGCCTCTCCCACGAGGGCACTGGCCCCGGTTCCTCCTCCTATCCCTGGACACTGCAGGGAACATGCACCCATTCAGCTTAGGCCCTCTGAGGACAGATATGTTCACATTGAGGTAACCTCTAAATTTGGGGGAGCCCTTTTCCTACGATAATAAGTGGAAAGTAGTTTGGAAGTGGTCTGTTTTCCTGTTGGTCTGGAGCAGTCATTGACTGCTCAGGTAGGGAAACTGAGTTGTTGGCCCAGAAATAGCTTGACTCTAAGGGAGCCTTGAGGTCAACAGATAAATGACAAGCTCTGGACCACATCTGCATCATCCAAAGTGTTAGGTTTTGGGGAACTTTTCTGTTCTCTCTCATTCCAGGAGGCCTGTGATAGAGGGAAGGTTAGGGAGCTTACTTTTTAGTGTGGTTATTTCTTGAGTAATTAGGGAAAGATTGATTTCTAGAAACAAACCCCAGCCAGCTACCTTGACCAGTACTGTACTTGTTAATTTTTAAGCTTCAGCATAGAACATCGGTACCCATTCAGTGCCTTTCAGCCTGAGTATTTCCAGACTTGTTTTCATTCAGAAAATGATGGGTTTTTGTTTTTGTTTTTTAAGGGATGAATAAGTAGATGTGGATTTTGTTGTTGTTTACAATGTCCAACACCCCTGGGGATTTCTAAGGCCCAGAATAGTCTCATCTCTGTCAAATGAATGCCTTCATTTTCAGAATCCAGCCTGGGGCCTTTTTTTTTTTTAATTGACTAGTTTGTATAATGTAAAATTCACTTCTCAAAAATGTACAACTTAGTGGTTTTTAGCATTTTCACAAAATTATGTAAGTATCACTGCTGTTTAGTTCCGGGGCATTTTCATCATCTCAGAAAGGAACCCCACACCCACCCATTAGCATTCACTCCTCATTGCCCCTCCTACCTCTAGCCCCTGACAACCACTAATCTATTTTCTGTCTCTGAGTTTGCCTATTCTGGACACTTCACGTAAATGGCATCATACAGTGTGTGGCCTTTTATGTCTAGCTTCTTGCATTTAGCATTATGTTTTCAAGGTTCATCCACACTGTAGCATGTATCAGTACTTCTTTCCTTTTATGGCCCAATAATGTATTCCAGTGAATGAGTATACCACATTTTGTTTATCCATTCATCAATTGGTAGATGTTTGGGTCGTTTCCACTTTTTGGCTGTTAATATTGCTATGAACGTCTGTATCCAAGGTTTTTTTTTTTTTCCCTGTAGGCATGATTTCAGTTCTCTTGGTTAGATACCTAGGAATGGAATCGCTGGGTCATGTGGTAACTGTTTACCTTTTTGAGGAAGTGCTAGACTGTTACCCCACGCGGCTGTACCATTTGACATTCCCGGCAGCAGTGTATGCGAGTTCCAGTTGCCACCTCTGTTATTGTCTGTCTTTTTGGTTACAGTCATCCTCGTGGGTGTGAAGTGGCATTTCATTGTGGTTTTGATTTGCATTTCCCTAATGACTAATGATGTGGAACATGTTTTCATGTGCTTATTTTTCATTTGCATATCTTCTTTGGAAAACTGTTCAAATCCTTTGCCCATTTTTTAACTGGGTTATTAGTTTTTTGTTGTTGTTGTTTTCTGTTGTTGTTTTTTTTGGTCTGCGTGCTTGGCTTGCGTGATCTTAGTCGCCTGACCAGGGATTGAACATGGGTCCTGGCAGTGAAAGCACCAAGTCCTAACCACTGGACCGCCAGGGACTTCCCTTAAAAGTCTTGACCAGCATGTGTCTTTGTAGTTGTTGAATTCCCTGGGTTTGTGGAAAAGATAAGCCAGGTATTCCTCTTGGAATTCCTACTGCTGGGCTGATGGTGCTGAACTTTTGAGAGCTTGTTGTACCTGGGCTTAGCTGCTCTGAGTATTGTGTGCTTCACTCCCACCACTGGTTCAGGGGCCTTTGGTGTCTCCAAACAGTTTTTTCACAAAACCACTTTGGGTTGCTGCTTCCAGAATAAGATCCATGTTGTCCAAGTAGCTCTCCCACGGAGGCCCAGCACTGAGGCTGCAGCTCAGTGCCATTGAAGCTAGCCCACAGGTGCCCCACCGGACCACAACTGTGCAGTGCAAAGGGGTGATGGCTGCCGTCCCCACACCGCTTCCTCTTGGGGAGCAAGAATAGAATTGCTCTTTGCAGACAGGCTGGCTTCCTCAGTTGGCGATTCGCGGGGCTCTAGGGAGGGGTGACCTTGGACTCCCTTCTCTTTTGGCTCCCTCTAGTGCTGGGGATCCAGCAGATTTGCCACACCATAGACTTGTACAAAGCAGCCTCTCTCTTGTTTGGACATGCAGCCATTGCCCCAGTCCTGCTGGATGCCCTGACGGACCCCTCTCGGAAGACCCAGAAGTGCTTGCAGACCTTGCTGGATACCAAGTTTGTCCACTTCATTGATGCCCCGTCCCTGGCCCTCATCATGCCCATTGTCCAGAGAGCCTTCCAGGACCGTTCCACGGACACACGGAAGATGGCAGCCCAGATCATTGGCAACATGTACTCCCTGACAGACCAGAAGGTATCAGCCTATCTGGGGCTCGTACAGGACAGACTAATGGATGCTGGTTTAGGGCACAGAGTCCCTACTGACAGTAGACACAGGAGAGCTATGAGCATTTGGCCCCTGATTATATTTGTGGGGAGAAATGGACCATTTGGGGGTGGAGGGTAGAAATCTAGGCTCTCTGGGCATCTTCCAGAACATAGCGATACAAGTCCTTACTAGCTCAGACCCCAGGTGAGGCCTGTCCCACTGGGCTCCTTTTATAGATTGACAGGGAGGAAAGGTCCAGCCTTGCTTTTGACGACCTTTCAGGAGTGTTGGGAAACCGGCTGCTGCTTTGACTGCTTGCGGTGTTTTCTTGTTGAAAGCATTTGCTTCTGTAAGCCTCTCAGAGGAAATTAGCCTAGTTTGGGAGATTGACTTTGTTTGTTTACTTGCTCCTAGGGGCTTGGATGTGTGATCTCACTACCACAGCTCTGCTTTGCTTGCTGAGGCTATGGGCACAAGAGATAAAGTGGGAAAGTTAGTCAATCCTAGGAAATTTGGGATAGTTGGAAAACCAAAAAATTTTATCCATAGCCCTCCAAAAGCTAAAATAATTATTGTTAATGTTTTAAAATTACATGTAAAAAAATGATATTTCCGGGCTTCCCTGGTGGCGCAGTGGTTGAGAGTCCACCTGCCGATGCAGGGGACACGGGTTCGTGCCCCGGTCCGGGAAGATCCCACATGCCGCGGCGCGGGTGGGCCCGTGAACCATGGCCGCTGAGCCTGCGCATCCGGAGCCTGTGCTCCGCAATGGGAGAGGCCACAACAGTGAGAGGCCCGCGTACCGCAAAAAAAAAAAAAAAAAAAAAAAAAATTTCCAAACATAAATGTATTTGTAAGTTATAGCAAGTTATTCATAAAACTGAGTTTTTAATAGTTATGTAATATTCCAACGAGTTTATATATCATAACTTATATAATTCTATTGTTGGTCATACAGTGTCCAAGGTTTTTTGCTATTTTAAATGATGCTGCAGTGAACATAAGGCATTTTCTATATTTAAAACTGTTTCTGAAAGCTGAATGCCGTATCAAGAGACATAAACCTTTTAAGGTGAAGAGAGTGAAAAGATGATAATGCAATTCTGAAAGGAGTGCCAAAAGAATTTCCTAGATTCCCGAGTCTGGGCAGCCCTTGGTCCCAGGAGGAGGAAGAGCATTGAACTGCATCTGGGGGCTCACTCGACCTCTTGAGGATGGGCCTGGGGTCCCTTGTAGGTTTCCCTGAGCAATCACATGGGCCTTCAAGGAACCGGTGGGAGTGATGGGGGTTCTTTGCCAGTGACAAGCACCCCTGTGAGCGCTCCTAGTCAACAGAATGGTGTGGTCAGGGTCCACTGTGAAGCAGGGCTGGAGAAAGCCGGAATTGGGCCTCCCCTGAGCCACCTCTTCTGTTATTGCAGGACTTGGCTCCTTACCTGCCAAGCGTGACGCCTGGTCTGAAAGCTTCTCTTTTGGACCCTGTACCTGAGGTGAGTCTGGGAGGAGAGGGGGCAGGAGCTCGTTATTTTAGCCCAGTCCCAGAAAATTGATTCCTAAGAATTCCCTATAAGCTGCATTTGCATCTGTCTGGTAAAGGGAAGGAGACCCTAGGGCACCCCACCTTGCTCCTGCATGGTCACCTGGTCTTGAGCCACATCTCCTCACCATCCCTGCTCTTGGTTACCTGACAGGTGCGGACGGTGTCTGCAAAGGCTCTTGGAGCCATGGTGAAGGGCATGGGGGAGTCATGCTTTGAGGACTTGCTGCCGTGGCTGATGGAGACACTGACCTATGAGCAGAGCTCTGTGGATCGCTCAGGCGCTGCTCAGGGTGAGGCAGGGCGGGCCCAGGGGTCAGACCAGCAGTGCCCTCTGGGGACCCTTAGCTCTGATGGGCTCATTCTGTCCTTTTCTTGCAGGGTTGGCCGAGGTCATGGCTGGCTTGGGGGTGGAGAAGTTGGAGAAGCTGATGCCAGAAATTGTGGCTACAGCCAGCAAAGTGGACATTGCACCCCACGTCCGAGATGGCTATATCATGATGTTCAACTACCTGCCCATCACCTTCGGGGACAAGTTCACTCCTTATGTGGGACCCATCATCCCCTGTATCCTCAAAGTAGGCACCAGCGACAATGCTGAGGATAGAATTACTGAGGAGGGCAGGACACATGCGCTCTCCCAGAGAGCTAGGGCTCCCCGCCAATTGGGGCTGGGTGGCAGGAGTCCTCATCCTGCTCTTCAGGGAGTCCCATTTCCTCTTAGGTTTGGGTGCCTAGGGGGAGGCAGTTCTGGCTGACCCACCCTCTGTGTGCACAGGCTCTTGCTGATGAGAACGAGTTTGTGCGTGATACCGCTCTGCGTGCGGGCCAGCGGGTCATCTCCATGTACGCCGAGACGGCCATAGCCCTGCTGCTGCCCCAGCTGGAGCAAGGCCTCTTTGACGACCTCTGGAGAATAAGGTGAGAACTCAGGCGGAAAGAGCCAGTGGCCATAGTTCTGTGTTTGGGGAACTGAGAAATGAAAAGCAAAATGCTGCGAAAAACTCTCAATTTTTCCAGACCCTCACTTTTAAACATTTTGTAACTCCAGTATCCCATAGCAGTGTCTTCAATTCTAATTCTCTTCTAAAAAGTTTTCTCTATTCAGTCCTTCAGTTTGTGTCAAAATTTTAAATGCGAATGCTTTTTAATCTGAAAATTCTACTTCTAGGATTTTATTGCAAGGACATATTTAGTCAAGTGCTTAAAGATGTATTTAGAAGGATGTTTGTTGCGGTATTGTTTATCATTTGAAAAACTGAAGGTAGGTTTACAAAAGTCATCACACATCCACACCATGAACTTTGATTTGGCCATTACAAAGAATGGCATAAGGACTATGTCAGCTGACACAGAAAGCTCCTCGACCTATTGTTGATGGAAAGGTGCGGGCCGTGGCCCGGTGTATGTGGTGCAGGCCCACTTCACACATGGTATGTGTGGGAGAGTGATGTGTACAAGGGTGTCACTGGAGTGTCAGAGTGGTTGCCTGGGTGCTGGGAGTCTGGGTGATTGTTTACACTCTCTTTATATTTTTTTTGTATTGTTTGAATTTTCAATTTCAATATGGTATTTCTGTAATCATTAAAAACAATAAATCTGGGCTTCCCTGGTGGCGTAGTGGTTGAGAGTCCGCCTGCCAATGCAGGGGACATGGGTTTGTGCCCCGGTCCGGGAAGATCCCACATGCCGCGGGGTGGCTGGGCCCGTGAGCCATGGCCGCTGAGCCTGCGCGTCCGGAGCCTGTGCTCCGCAACGAGAGAGGCCACAGCAGTGAGAGGCCCGCGTACCGCCAAAAAAACAACAATAAATCTAATTTAATTTGAAGAGAAACAAAAGTTTATCCTTCTAGGCCTCTCCTTATGTCTGTAGTTCTGATGATCCACATTCCTGGTTTCTTGTTAATACTTCCCTCTGTGCTCTCTTATCTCTTTTTAATAACTTTATTATAGAAATTTTTGTATCTGCTTTTAAAAAATGTTCTTTTTTATTATTAAAGTAATGTGCATTAGTAGATAACTTGGAAGGAACATATGTGGGAGACTATAAAGAAATGAGTATCGTCTGTGACCTCTCCTGTTCTATGAGAACTGCCATGAGTGTTTTGGGTACATTTCCTTCTATTCTCTTTTCTGTCCAGTGGCTTGGTTGTGCACTGAGACAGCCTCCTGTGACTGTGTGACTCTGTTCTTGGCCTCCTCAGGTTCAGCTCTGTTCAGCTCCTTGGGGATCTCCTGTTCCACATCTCAGGAGTCACAGGGAAGATGACCACAGAAACTGCCTCTGAAGATGATAACTTCGGAACTGCCCAGTCCAACAAGGTGTGTGCCTTATTTTGATTTTCCTCCCTCTGCTGATGGTAGGGAGACTCCCTGGCACTCACACTGTGGAGGCTTCACCACCTCATGTTCTCTGCTTCTTTCCACTGTTGCAGGCAATCATCACTGCCCTGGGGGTAGATCGGCGGAACCGGGTGTTAGCAGGCCTGTACATGGGCCGCTCTGACACCCAGCTGGTTGTGCGGCAAGCATCCCTGCACGTCTGGAAGATTGTGGTCTCCAATACCCCCCGCACCTTGCGTGAGATCCTGCCCACCCTCTTTGGGCTCCTGTTGGGTTTCCTGGCCAGCACGTGTGCAGATAAGAGAACGGTAAGTTTCGCAGGCCTTGCTTCTGACCAAGCAGCCCCTGATGCCTCTGATGCCTGCAGAGGATGGGAGAGTCCCTAGGGTCCCCTATCTAACACGGGAGCATTTATTTATTTACTTAATTATTCAACAAATATTTATCATCTACTATGTGCTAAGCAGCGGCCCAAGACCTGGGGAGATAGTGGAGAAGAAAGGCAGCCTCGTGGAGCTACAGTCTGGTAGAGGAGATGAATGTTAATCAAATAATCACAAAAACAAATGGAAAATGCAACTATGGCAAGTGCTATGTGGCACTGCTAATGCTTATAACAGGTCAACCAGCTGGGGGTCAGGGAAGCCTTCTCAGAAGAAGTGATGCTTGAAGATGAACGATGAGTGAGCATTAATGGGTGGGGAGGTGATGAAAGACTGTTCCAGACCAAGGGACTAGTGCTTGAGATACCAGGATGGGATGTGCACAAGCCATGAGGTGGGCGGGAATGTGGCCAACAGCAGGGGCTGAACGAAGGCCGGTGCAGCTGGAGGAGAGGCCCACCAGGGCTGATGATCGCTTCTGCCAGTCCTCTTTGGCCCACCCCCAACCCCCATCCCTGGCAAGCAGATGTGTATTTGGCTCTGAAGAAGGGTTTGCATGAGGCCTCAGAGGAGATGAGTTTTTTTCCTTAAAGTGATTATCCCAAATTCAGGGTCCGCTTTCCTGGGCAAGAGCATGAGGGTTAAGTGACTTCTAGGCCCCAGTTTTTGATCCAGGGAAATCGGCCCTTGACTGGGCAGCACATGATGAGTTTCTTGGTCATATATAAGGTGCCAGCTTTTGCTTTAGGTTGTGTAGGTGTGTGTGACGCAGAGAGATCATTTTATTTTGTCATGTTTTGCAAGCACCGTGGGGGCTCTTCAGGGGTAAGAGCGTTTGGGAAAGTTAAGTCTGGCTCAGATAAAGTCTGGGAGGTTCCAGGGCCCTCATTCTGGAGTTGTGCATGGGGTGCCCTGGGGTTTGCAGGGAGTCGATGTCCTGACTTGAGCTCTGCCGACAGATTGCAGCCAGGACACTGGGAGATCTCGTCCGGAAGTTAGGGGAGAAAATCCTACCTGAGATCATCCCTATCCTTGAGGAAGGCCTGAGGTCTCGGAAGAGTGACGAGAGGCAGGGAGTGTGCATTGGGCTGAGCGAGATCATGAAGTCCACCAGCCGGGACGCCGTGAGTATCTCTGCAGGGCCCTGCGGGTCCTGCACCTGACTCAGAGGGCCAGGGAGGTTACAGGACAAACTGCACCACTAGCGACACTTCACCCTCAGGGACATGCGAACCTCGCTCCAGAGGGCATTGCTGGCAGCGGGGTGCCGGCAGGGCCGCAGTGCATTGGAATTTCCCTCTCAGCTTTCCCATCAGTTTTACAGGCTATAAGACCTAAGCGATTTAGAGGCCTGGAGTAGCTTTTGGAGATTGGAGATAGTCTTTCCCTCACCACTCCTGAGGTTGCTCCAGAGTAATCCTTTTGTGTCACTACATCAGTTCAGTTAACACGTGTGGTGCACTTAGCGGAGAAAGGAGGTGCGCGTGTGTGAGTGGTGGAGGGCGGCGGAGAGCAGGAGGGTGTGCTCGTTCTCAGAGGGAGCGGAGTAGATGAGAGTGAGTACCCAGTGGGTGGAAACGCATTGTCTCCAGCAATGAGACTGTTTCCATAGCAGCTACATTCAAGAGGGTTGGAGTCCTTTTCACTGACCCTACTTTTCTACGGTAATTGATCCTCCAAACATTGATCCTCCCCAACGTGGGGAGTAGGTTGAGAGTAGGCATAGAGCTCTCGATTGGGATGAAAGCACCAAAGCAATGAATGGGTGGCGGGTCAGAAATTCGAGCACGTAGCCAATTGCTCAGCCTGAAAAGCCTCGTCTGATTTACAGGATTCTTTTCCTCCGTGTGTGTCAGTATACGTATTACATTTGGGGTTTTATATTTGCATTTTTCAAAGAATAAAGGTAAATTCTGTCACCAAAAGAGCTGTGATTCATTAAATAGTAAGTGCCCCAAAGGCTGAGGCCTTGCTGGTGGCCATATTCATATTCAGTCCTTAGATTCATAGGGGGCGTTGCTTTGGTGGAATTGCTTGCAGAGGAAACAGAGCTGTCATTGGCCCCGTTGCAGACGCAAAGACTTCATAAGGAAGCAAGGTTTTTTCAATTTCAATTTTTATTTTATTTTTATTTATTTATTTATTTATGATTGTGCTGGTTCTTTGTTGCTGAGCCAGGGCTTTCTCTAGTTGCGTCGAGTGGGGGCTACTCTTCGTTGCGGTGTGCAGGCTTCTCACTGCAGTAAGAAGCTTCTCTTGTTGTGGAGCACAGGCTCTAGGCATGCGGGCTTCAGTAGTTGTGGCATGCTGGCTCAGCAGTTGTGGCTCGTGGGCTCTAGAGCGCAGGCTCAGTAGTTGTGGCACGTGGGCTTAGCTGCTCTGCGGCATGTGGGATCTTCCTGGACCAGGGCTCAAACCCGTGTCCCCTGCATTGGCAGGTGGATTCTTAACCACTGTGCCACCAGGGAAGTCCCAGGGAGCAAGTATTTGAGTTGAGACTTGAAGAAGGACTCGGAGTTTCCTATGAAGATGAGCAAAAGAGTCTGGGGAGTGGAGGCCACATCACTAGGGTCCTTGACATGAGAAGGAGTTTGAAGTTCCTGTAGGAGACCAGAGTATTTGGAGAACTTGCCGGAAAAAATCAGGCTATTAATTATTAAGTCTGGTGAAGGCTCCTTGGGAGTAGATTACACAGCCTCTCTGCTTTTTCATACTTGTGCATTTCCACAGAAACCATCTAAGTTAAAAAAAAAAAAGTCAAGCCCAGGGAGCAGCGGTGGCCTGGCTGGGCCAGAGGTCCTCACCGCCCCCCTGCTGATTTCCTCTCCCTCTGCCACGTCGGGTTCAGTACACCTGTACCGTTGCAGGTGCTGTATTTCTCTGAGTCCCTTGTGCCCACGGCAAGGAAGGCCTTGTGTGACCCGCTGGAGGAGGTCAGAGAGGCGGCGGCCAAGACCTTTGAGCAGCTGCACTCCACCATCGGCCACCAGGCTCTGGAGGACATCCTCCCGTTTTTACTGAAGCAGCTGGTGAGTGGCTCTGCCCCACACCTACCAATCGGGCTTTTACCATCTCTGTAGAGGCAACACGCGGGGGGCTGATTCTGCCAAGGCAGCCGCAGTGTGGGCCCCAGAGGGAGTGGGTGCACAGGATGGGATTTGGCTCTGTGTTTCTCCTTTGACAGTCAGTCCATGTGGGTGCAGAGGGAGGAGGGGAGGAGACTGGAGAAGGACGTTGGCGCCGGCTGGTCCAAGACAGTGGAGGTGGAGACAAGAGCCGGCTTCTGAACATTGCCCCCATTGCCCCTCTGCAGGATGATGAGGAGGTGTCAGAATTTGCCTTGGATGGTCTGAAGCAAGTGATGGCCATCAAGAGCCGTGTGGTGTTGCCCTACCTCGTGCCCAAGGTAAGTCCCAACACGTGGCAACCCTCTGGCCCAGAAGCCACAGCCACATCACTGTTCCCCGGGCCTGCGTGAAGGCCAACTCTGAACTCAGATGCTGGGAGAGGCTGGTGACTCTTGTAGTGGGATGGGATCTCCCAGAGCTTAGCGCCGCGGCCAGCACAGGGCAGCACCCATTGAGTTGCTGTTAATCATTCCGCAGCTGACGACCCCACCTGTCAATACCCGGGTGCTGGCTTTCCTTTCATCTGTGGCAGGCGACGCCCTGACCCGTCATCTTGGCGTGATCCTCCCGGCGGTCATGTTGGCCCTGAAGGAGAAGCTGGGGACTCCAGCTGAGCAGCTGGTGAGTGTCACAGTCACTCCTGCAGGCTCTCTAACCCTGCCCCATCCTGTCCTGTCCTGGAGGAGCTGTGCTCAGCCGAGGCATCCCCTGTGGTTTTAGGAGATGGCCAACTGTCAGGCTGTGATCCTCTCGGTAGAAGATGACACCGGGCACCGGATCATCATCGAGGATCTGTTGGAAGCCACCCGCAGCCCTGAAGTGGGCATGAGGCAGGCTGCTGCCATCATCCTCAACATCTATTGTTCCCGCTCAAAGGTGGACTACACTAGCCACCTGCGGAGCCTGGTCTCAGGCCTGATCCGCCTCTTCAACGACTCCAGCCCTGTGGTTCTGGAGGAGAGCTGGGATGCCCTGAATGCCATCACCAAGGTGAGGAGCTGTGGACCCCACAGCCAGCTTCTGGTTGTGGACAATTCCAGGCGCTTATAAGACTAGACTCCTAAGGCACCCCATGTACCTGTCACCTAGCTTCAGCATCTGTCGATTCGTGGGCAGTCTTATCTATACTCCCACCCACACCTTTCCGCCTGCTATATTATTTTGAAACAGCCTTGAGAGGGTTTTACCTAGAACTCTGACATCCTCTCTGCTTTTTCCCGGCTTCCCACAGAAACTGGATGCTGGCAACCAGCTGGCACTAATTGAGGAACTACACAAAGAAATCCGGCTCATAGGGAATGAGAGCAAAGGCGAACACGTGCCAGGGTTCTGCCTTCCAAAGAAGGTAAGCCAGGGCCCGTGCAGGGTACGGCAGGCATGCGGTCTTCCTCCGCCTTCCTCTTGGGTCCCAGGAGGTCGGGCCGCTGGAGCAGCCCGTGTGTTAATCTGGCTTAGTGCTTGCTCTAGGTGCCATTCTGCACCTTCACAGGCAGCGTGCTTCTTCCCTGTGGTGACCCCTTGGGGACAGCGTTCATCATCTTCGGTTTAAGTGGTGGAAGCCACCTCAGACAGAGTGAGTGAGTGACAGCAGTGCAGGTACCCTGTGTGGTAGGCCTGCTGGGACTCTGCTCTTCTTGTCACTGTCAAGACTGTTCCCCAGCCAGCACCATCTCAGGCTGCGACCCTGGCGGCCTGAATCGATCTCTCATGGAGTTGAGGAGAGATTGGCTAACAGGAGCTCCTTGCTTCGGGTGGGAGACACCTGGGCCCAGAACCTTTGAGATTTGACTCTCAGGTGTGGTTCTCTTGTCAGGGAGTAACCTCCATCCTTCCAGTGTTGCGGGAGGGCGTCCTGACTGGCAGCCCAGAACAGAAAGAGGAAGCAGCCAAAGCTTTAGGCCTGGTGATCCGCCTGACCTCAGCGGACGCCCTGAGACCCTCCGTGGTCAGCATCACTGGCCCTCTGATTCGCATCCTGGGGGACCGGTTCAGCTGGAACGTGAAGGCGGCTCTGCTTGAGACACTCAGCCTTTTGCTGGCCAAGGTGAGTGACTGATGAGTTCACACTCTCAGTCCATTCAGGCCTTAGAGAATGGATTTGTGTGTAGGATGCTGGCACGCGGTGTCCCGTAGAGGCGGGGTGACAGCTTATCTTGGGGAATCGGCAGAGCAGAGGGAGTTAAGACTTTGGAGTCAAGACGCACTGCACATGGTCAATTCCAGGTCCGCCACTTGGTAGCTGTATGGCCAGAATGACCTTGGGAAAGTTACGCAGCCTCTGAGCCTGTTTCCTCACCTGTGTTTTGAGAGTACTAAGACTGCTTGCCTCTCGAAGGGCGGTGTGACACAGGGCTCAGATAAAATAACATCAGGCACGAGGCCTGACACATTCTAAGCACTCGACACACCAGTGCATGTTAATTGCTATTATTTATAAATGGGTCAAAGGACAAAATCCAGGGCCATGTAAATACAATTAAAACCTTGTTCAAAAACATTTCCCTTCTTTATGACCGCCTCATAAATGAGGTGAAAAGAATCTGAGGAGAGAATGAAAAGGAGGTCTGAGAGCAACTGCAGTTAACTTCAGTTTTTGCCCAAAGTGTCAGAAGCAAAGATTGAACACATTAACTGTTTCTGATGTTTTATAGTGTAATAATTAAGCCCTTTGGATTTAAAAAAGCATAAACAGCCAGGATTTGTTGTTGTTAAAAAAAAAAATTTCTTACTTGAGGTTTGGGAACAAAAGCTTAAGATTTGTAGCTTTTTCCTTTTGGGAGAAAAGTGTGGGGAGCATCTTCCCAGATAAAAAATGGGATCGTGGGCATCAGCCTCATTCTGTAGGAAATTGAGTCTTTTTTTTTTCTTTTAAATTAAGTATCATCTTTACATTCTGTGCTGTTCTTTTCTGTGTGTTGTTTTGTTTTTTTAAACTCTGTATACAAATGGAGCCCTTCCCTCCTGGAATTTGTCCCTTAGGCCACAAGCCAGGTGCCACCCATAGGCAGGTGGTTCCCGCCGCAGGTTTGCCAGCTTCACTCTGTGGTCTGCCTCCCAGCTGCCTGCAAAACCCCGACCCCAGTATCTCCAAACTTTAATTGGCATTGAACCTCCAAACAGCTACTTTGATTTTCCCATTTAGCAATAAGTAAATCTTTCATCTTGGACTTATCTGTATTTTGTCACAAATGTGCCTGTTTTTCTATGTGTGGTCGGGGATTAGAATGGATTGTTAATGAGGGGGCGCACATGTGTACAAGGATGACCTTCTGAGGCTGTTTCATAGGATTGTTCTGAAGGCTGAATGTTAAATGCTCAGTAGATGGTACCTGCCCTTACACACCTGGTCCATTTCCCTGTCTTTGCACTAAAATGTTCTTCCATGGTACTGACAGCGTCTCCCAGCCTGCTCTAGTGTATTTGGAGACAAGGGTTTCGAGTCACTTGTCCACGTGGACAGGGCTTCACTAAGCCAAGTCCACGGCTCCCTTGGTGGTGGTGGTGGTGCTGGTGCTGCTGGTGGTGCTGGTGGTGGTGGTGGTGCTGGTGCTGGTGCTGCTGGTGGTGGTGCTGCTGGTGGCGCTGGTGGGGGGATGGTAGTGGTGGTAGTGGTGGTGGTGCTGGTGGTGTCATCCTCCCAGTGCAGCGCAGGATGCTGAAAACGGAAGAGGAGACTGAGTGTGACCTCTCTGTGCTGGGCGCCCCTGCCTTAACGGGACATCTATTCCTGGCCTATGTGTGGGAGCCAGGGCAGCTTATGGTGGTTTGTGATCATTTGTTTTTGTGCCTATAGTGCACTGTGGCCCTGGACTCCACCTCAGCTGTGCTTTTGGGTGTGGGTCTCTCAAACAGGTTGGGATTGCCCTGAAGCCCTTCCTGCCCCAGCTGCAGACCACTTTCACCAAAGCCCTGCAGGACTCTAACCGGGGCGTGCGCCTGAAGGCTGCTGATGCACTAGGGAAGCTCATCTCCATCCATATCAAGGTGGATCCTCTCTTCACAGAGTTGCTGAATGGAATCCGGGTCATGGAGGACCCGGGTGTCAGGTAAGGCCCTGGTGGGGAGAGCTGTGGCCGTGGGGAGGCCGGGCAGCTCCTGAAGCAGCCCGGGCCCTGCCTGTGCGGCGGGAGCATAGGTGAAGCAGAGCCAGGTTTTAAGTTGGGTGTACTGGTTCTGTAGGGACACCATGCTTCAGGCCTTGAGGTTTGTGATTCAGGGAGCAGGGGCCAAAGTGGACGTGGTTATCCGGAAAAGCATCGTCTCACTCCTGCTGAGCACGCTGGGACATGACGAGGTACAGCGGCAGGTGGACGTGGGGCTGGGGGGCTCGGCTGGTTTCCCTTCTCTTTCCTTTGGTTAGCATCTCTGCTTTGTGTTAGAAGAACTTGGTCAGTAGTGATAATCACTCCCGACATTCGTATCACTCTGTGGTTTACCACGCCTCTGGTAGTGAGGGAGACAAGGTGCGTCTTGATATCAATATTGATATCGATGATGTGTTGTATAGATAAGGAAAGTAAGGTTTTTAAAGTCCCAGGTCTCTCATTCATTTGTCCTCTAGTCTTAAACAAGTCATTTTCCCTCTCTGCCCCTCATTTCCCCAGTTGTAAAGTGAAGAGTTTCGTTTATTGGTTTAGGAAACATTTGCTGAGCTGAAGGGCCTAGCCCAGAGGTGAATGAAGCATGGGCACAGCCCTCAGGAAACTGTCTGGTGTCTGTCCAGGTGGGAGGGCTTAGCACTGTTTGAGAGGGTGAGACTCACTTGGGGCTGCACCCTAGCAAGTGGTAGAGTCAAAACCAGCACCTGAGCCCCGTGACTCCTGGTTCTGTTCTGATGCTGTTACTGTAGCCCTTCCTGACCCCGTCTAGAAGCATTTGTGAAGTACCCCTTGACAGCCCAGTGCTGTAGCGGGCCCAGGAGGGCTTGAGCCTCTGAGAAGAATTTTCTCTTTGCCCTCTGACAGCCCTCTGCTGCGTGGCCAGGTGTGCACTGTGGGGCTGATCTCTGGAGAGAGGCCCCTGGGTTCACATGGAGCTACACCCCGTCGTCTGCCCATGCATGGGGCCGACTATCACGGCCCTCTAGCCTTCTCTGGGGTACAGATGGGAGACTCCACCTTCTTTTGGTCACAGTCTGTCACGGTTTTTATAGGGCCATGCACAGTGCAAGCAAAAGTTAGTATGTAAACCAATTTGCATTTCACCACAATGGAGCTTAAAATAGATCCAGAGTGGAGAGAGTGGCTGTCGTGTCAGAGAGAGCCAGCTTTAGCCTTGCTTGGCACCTGGGCAGGGAGCTCAGAGGCCCAAGGTGCTGGCCAACCACCCTCTCCCTCAGAACTTGCGCTGGATCGAAGGTGGCAATCCAGAGTGCCAGCCCAGCTGATGCCTCCCCATGGGCCCTTGAGGCTCTGGTTGTTTGTTTTGTTTTGGGGGAGGCACGCCAAGTTGGCACTTCCTAATACTGTAGCACATAACCTGAATCCACTGTGTGGTGTCCCGTAGTTAGCTGGCAGGGAGAGCAGCAGGGCTTTTTATGTACGTGGCTTTGGTTTTGACACAAAACACTCGGCCTTTACCTATTGCCTTGGGTTGATCAGCTCTTCAGTTTAACTTCCCGGGACAAACCTGAGTAATGTCGGGGCAGCAGGGAGTCTCTCTGGACATAGGCGGACACATGAGCGGTTCGGGGGTGGGTGTGGGGTTGGGGGTGGAGCTCCAAGTGGTCCTCTGACCGCCTTTCCTGGGCACTGTGGGCGGGAGCTTGCGCCCCTCCCCGCCTCACAGGGCTGTTGATAGTAACTGAGACAATAAATATGAAGCATTCAGGCTTGTAAGAAGAAAGGTGCTATGTAAATATAGTTATTCTTGCTATTACGATGATGATTAACGTATGCACACAGGCTGGAGTTTTCTAAAATTAAGTGCTGGGTGAGTAATTTTTAACACGGCACCAAGTGGCAGCTGCAGTGAGTGGCAGTCCCGCTCTGGCGGTGGGAGCGTGGAGTGCCTGGAGGGAGGACTGGACTTAGGGTCCGCCTTCCTTCCAACGTCGTTCCCGCGGAGCCCGTGTGGGCTTGCATCCCCATTCACTGCCTTCTCTGCTCCGTCAGGACAACACTCGCATCTCCTCAGCTGGGTGCCTGGGGGAACTGTGTGCCTTTCTGACGGAAGAGGAGCTCAACACTGTTCTTCAGCAGTACTTGCTGGGTAGGCCTCTTGTGTCCACGGGGGGCTTTCTTTTCAGGGCCTCTCTGTCTCCCCTTCCCCTCAGAGGGTCTTCTGACAGTGGGACCACCCTCTCCTTGGAAATTCAGCTGTTAAAACAAAATGGAGTTTCTGGGGGTTCTGCAGCCCCGAGTGTTTCGGCTCCAAGAACACAAGCCACAGTCTGGAGCAGTTTGTGAGGGATGGCTGCTTGACGTCCACTCGGGGCAGGGAGGCCTGTGTGCAGCGTGGACTGGGGTTTCTGCCAGGCTCTGAGCTGCCACATGAGTCTCAGGTTGGGGAGGTGGGCTTCGTGGGTGGTGGGCCATGCTGTGAGGTACAGGTTGACCCCAGTGTGTCCTTGCACCCAGCGGACGTGTCTGGCATCGACTGGATGGTTCGGCACGGGCGGAGCCTGGCTCTCTCCGTGGCTGTGAATGTGGCTCCCAGCAGACTCTGTGCAGGCAGATACAGCAGTGAAGTTCAGGACATGATCCTCAGCAATGCCATGGCAGACAGGGTAAGGCTTTGGGGCAGCCAGACTTGGTGCTCAGAGACCTGGGTTCAAATTTTACCTTTGCCAGTAACTTACTGTGCCCTTGGACTAGTACTTGATCTCTCTGGGCCCCAGTTTCATCATCTGAACAGTGAGGAGTTTGGGTTGGAGCATCTAGAGGTCCCTTCTAGGTCAGAAGGTCTCTGATTCCTGACCTGGGAACTAGTGACTCGGGTTTGGTTCATCTGCCTCACAGCCACGGCAGACGCTCTCCATGAGAGCTGCCGGGGGGTGGGGACTGGTGGGGAAGAGGCAGGGTCCCTGGAAAGTCCTGGGGAAGGGCTGGTGCCTGGCCCTGCTGCCCCGAGGACGGAGCCGGAGGCCACCCCGTCTAGCTCTCTCCTCTCTCCACAGATCCCCATTGCTGTGAGCGGGGTCCGGGGCATGGGCTTCCTGATGAAGCATCACATCGAGACAGGAGGAGGACAGCTGCCAGCCAAACTCTCCAGCCTGTTCATTAAGGTGAGCAGGGCAGCCAGGCTTGTGAGAAGGACCCGTGACCAAAAAACACTAGAGCTGTGTCCTCTGTATTCTAGGAGCTCTCCATGGATAGCCTGCGGCATCTCTGAGCCCATAGGGCTGGAATGCAAAAGAGTCGTGTGTGAGCTTTTCTCTGGAGGAGTGCCCAACTTTTTGTCAGGATGTCAAATAGACCTATGACCCCAAATCACGCTAAGAACCTCCATTTTAGGCATTCTTTCTAGGCACACCAATTTTGCAAACTTTGGGGCAGACCTGGGTTCAAATCTTAATAAACCTCCTCTTCCCTGCCTGCCTTTAGCAGGCATGACACTTACTAGTATGGCTGTCGTGGTGGCTGTTGTGGTGGCTGTGAGACCCAAGGAGGAAAGCTGGGGAGCCTGATGGCGAGGCCCCAGCCCCTGTGTAATAGAGCACACTTCTCAAACGGTTGTGTGCACACAAGACAGAACCAGAGTCTGCATGCTAAGAGATGCGGCCGAGCCTGAGACCCTGCCTTTGTAACCAGCTCCCAGGCAATGTCAGTGCTGCTGGTGCGCTGACCTCGCTCTGAGTAGTGAGGTTCCCAAGGCTGACTGCACCACCCTGCAGGCACCCACAGTGGAGGGTTTACAGGGCCCCGATTAGATTGAGCCTGTATGACGGCATCACCCTGCATGCAGCTTTTATCAGCGTTTATTACTGATGACCTGCTGTGTGCCCAGCCGGGCTAGACCCTGAAGGTGTAGAGGTGAACAGGGCAGACAGGATCTCTGGAGGTGGAGGTACACAAAAAGCCTGTGGGAAGGCTCTGATTTAGATGGGGCTGTCGGGGAGACCTCTAAAGGCTGACGTTTGAGCTGAGCCCTGAAGGATGAGAAGGAACCAACCAAACGAGGATCTGGGCCAAGCACGTCCCAGGCAGTGGGACCAGCCAGTGCAGAGGCCCGAGGCAGGAAGCAGCACGGTGTGTTTGCAGAAGCTGAACGCCCACGTGGGCCGAGAGTGGTGAGCAAAGGAGAGACTGGCATGAGATGAAGTGGAAGAGAATAGGGTCCGAATCACACCTGGTTATTACCCTCCCACAGTGGGGATGGCATCGGAGGGGAGCAGTGGGGTCAGTTTCCACGATGAAGAGAGTGTCAGGGCAGAGTCTGGGCTGCTTTGAGAAACAGACTGGATGTGCCTGCCTGAAAGCCTTGCGCTCCTCTTCATAGTGTTTGCAGAACCCATCCAGTGACATCAGGCTGGTGGCTGAGAAGATGATCTGGTGGGCAAACAGGGACCCACTGCCTGCCCTGGACCCCCAGGCCATCAAGCCCATCCTGAAGGCTCTTCTTGACAACACCAAGGATAAAAACACCGTCGTCAGGGCCTACAGCGACCAGGCAATCGTCAACCTCCTCAAGATGAGGCAGGGAGAAGAGGTGTTTCAGGTGGGAATCTGGGACTGGCGTGCCTCCCCTGGGCGTCTGTGGGCACTGGCCTTGCAGGCCTTCTGCATGACAGTGTTTAAGCATCACTCTTCACTGCCACCCCGTCCGTATGCATGAGTGTTGACAGGCAGATTGTAGTCGAGTGACAGGTCTGGTGCCTAAAAACACATTCCTCTACTCCTGAGGTGTTCAGACGTCTTTCAGCAGCAGAGTCCCTTCTTCAAATAGACTTTCACGTGGCACACAGCCCTACAACAGATCCCACAGTGCTGCCCGTTGAGGCCCAGAGTCCTGTCACTCAGTCCCCTGCCCGCTGAGCAACCTTTAAAGCACTGAACAATACCTCACCACGTGAAAGGCGTGATGAGTGGTTGACTTGGCTTTCCCTGGATCCATCTTATTCCCTTATTTTGCCAGATTCCACCTCAGTGGTTCTAGTCCTGGGTTAACATTCATTTTTGTCTTTGATTGGAGAAATCTGAAGCCATATTTTCTGACTTCGTCTCCTTGTTTCCATCTTCCCCCCAGTCCCTCTGCAAGATCCTGGACGTGACCAGCTTGGAGGTGCTGAATGAATGCAACCGAAGGTCTCTGAAGAAGCTGGCCAGCCAGGCCGACTCCACGGAACAGGTGGACGACACCATCCTGACCTGACAGACCTGGGCCTGTCCACTGGGCTCTGCATCAGCATTTCAGCTCCACCTCTTTGTTCAATGTTTTCATTTTTGGAAATACGTTTGTTCTGCTGGGGAGCTTAGGAGATGGCGTTCCCAGAAAGTATTTTAATATTATCAGCAGACCACAGCCAAAGCCTTAAATCAAACCCACACACAACTGAAAATTGCCTCCTCCATCTCTCACCCTTTTCTTTGGAGACGAGAAGGAAAAGCACATTGGTGAGCCTCACCCAGTGGTAACCAAGAGCTGCTTGTCCGTTCTGCATGTAGGTCTGGAACAAGGAGGCTCAGACTTCAGCTTCCTGGTCTCCTGTGCTTGAGCTCTGGTCCCAGGGCCAGTGCTGCCAACCTTTGCCTAGATCCTGAGGGGCACAGAACCGTGGAGGCGTGCCCAGTGTGGTGTGCCTTGGTGTGGCTTTTCAGCATTGTGTAGCCCAACTGGATCTGACCCTCCAGGTGACAATGACACACACATAGCCCTAGCAGTTCGCAAGTCAGGAGAGGGGTATAGGTTTAAATGCAGGTGGTTTGAAGGAGGGATGTTTAATAAAGGCTTTGATTTAATCTTGATAAGCAGATTTTAAAAAATCTCCAAACATCCACTAAACATGAAGCTTCCTGCATCAGGAACAAGGCAAGACTTGCAGCTGTTTTCATAAGCACAGTCAGCAGTCTGATTTCTGGGCATCTCTCTCCTGCTCTTGGAAGTCTTGTAGATATCTACAGACTTCTCTGTCCTGAGGTCGGGTATCAAGGGGGGTGCAGCCAGGCCTGTGTTCTCACCTGCTGTGGAGGTTACAGGGGTCGAATTAGCCACCTCCCTGCTCTGTCCTGACTCAGACCGGTAGGGAGCTTCTGGGAGTCAAGTTTTAAAGAGAAACTCTTCCCCTCTGTGGAATAAGAACAAACCACATTCCTGTAATCAGAATTGCCAGAGGAAACCAAAGTTGCGGTTCAGCATCTGCCTCCTTTATGAATGACTTCCTTCCTTCTAGTTCTTGGAAGGCTCGTGATCCAAACGTCCTGTCTGATGGAGCACGCTCCTCCGGGCCCAGAGACGCAAGTGTTTCTGGGCTGTTTCCCTGGTCACGATATGGAACAAACTTCTATCAAAATTTCTGGTCAGAGCTGTAAAAGGAAGAAAAATTGAACATGGTGGTCGCAGACTCACTTTATAAAGGGCCTGAAGTGCTATACCAAAAAAAGCAAGGCTTTGCTTATTAATGATGCTGCAGAGATAGAAAGTAGCCTTGTGACTCAGCACTTCTGATGAATAAGACAAGGTGACCTCTGAGATAATTGCTTTCTATGCCTGAGCCGTATATGTCACAGGACTTCCTATTTTCTTGCAGCAGACACGGTCTCATCAGGCTCACTGTAAATGTAGAATCCCAGGGCTGGAAGGGACCTTGAGAGGTCAGCTGAGCTGATCCCCATAGCCAAGGCAGCCAATAGTTACAGCTCTTGGTAGCCATGGTAACTGTTCTCTGCTTCTGGGATTCAGATGGTCATCAGCATCCTCCCAGCTGCCTGGGGCATATGTCCAGCAAGCCGTCTGCATATGCAGTCACCTCTGCCAGTTAGCTGTGGGGAGGCAGATGAAGTTCCTATGTGAGGGGGCGTGGGCTGGGAGACCTCTTTTAAGCCCCTGAGGTAAGTCTTCAGTGTTTCCTCTAGAATCTTAGAGGCTTATGTCTACCTCTGGTGTTCAGTCCCCAGTCTGAAGTTGGGAGGGGAGCCTGATGTACTTAGAGGTGGAAGACACTCAGTAAGCAAAATCCAAAGGAAAAACACCAGTTCCAGTTCCAGAAACTGGAGGAGGATGAGATCTCTCTGTTCAGGATAGACGGATAAAGGTTGATTTACAGACGGAGATGACTCAGAGGCTCCCCGAACATACTGAATTGTATTTCCTGAGTCTGGAAGGAGGGTGTGAGCTCCCAGGAAACGAGCTGTGAAGGGCTGTCACAGCCATGATGATGGAGCAGGCAAAGGGCACCCCGTCAGGCCAGAGTCATAGCAGTCCTGAAAACAGCTGCCCAGACTGAACGAACATCCTGGAGGAAAAATGGAGCTTAGCTGCAGAGACCAAAGCTATTTGCCCTGGTGGTTGGTTTAGCCTTGGACGAGTCACCCAACGTTTCTAGGCCAATTTTCTCATCTGTATAATGAGGAATTTGGAGTGGAAGCTCTCCATATGTCTTAAAGTTATCTTTTGGGGGTTAATAGTAATTAGATGACATTTGGCATTTTTTTCACTTAATCCACTCAACCTACGGAGTAGTTTCTCTTATTATTGTTTTCCTGAGGAGGAAATTGAGGCACAGAGAAGTCACAAGGCTAATAAGTGGCGGTCTGTCCCCAGAGTCATACATATCCTTAGCCTTTCTCTTATTCCTACTGAACTGGCTAGTTGGGCACAAGCACCTGCCACTCTTTAGGCCGGGCCCTGCAGGCCTCTCACATCCTGCAGCACATGAGGTAAAGTGCTGAGGCGGCTCCAGGTGACTGGCCCGGGGCCTGAGCCACCCCAGGCCTCCCCCGGCAGCTCTGTGGGCTGAGCCATACCTAACCCCACGTACAGGACCCTTGCTGTCTTTAGAAAAGACATTTCTAAGACTTCCATGATCCTCTAGAGAGGGGACTCTCATCTTTCTCTGCCATGTGTTTGAAAGGCAGTGACAAAATGGTGTGCCTTTAGCTAATCCAGGGAAAACTAAACAGCATTCTCAACCCTTTAACTCTAGGAGCCTCTGGAATCATGGGCGTCAAGACTATTTTAAAATGTTGGGGAGTGTGACATGGTTCATGTCCCTTCTAGGAACCAAAGGTGAGTTCCCTTGGTCCCACTGCTGTGATGCCGGAGGGCTTGGGAGAAGGGCAAGGGACCTGCAGGGTCAACACTATTTTATTGGCAGGGATTTGGGGACGTTATTTTACTGAGAGCTGATCTCAAAACAAGACAGGCAGTTGGGAATGTTTTTCTTCTGAGTACAGTTCTGTGCAGACTGGTCTTTAACTGCTACAAGCCTTTCTAAATAAGAACAATAAGAAAAACAGGAGCCAGCCTAACTTAAAGATCTAGGTTCTAAAATATTTTTAAGGAAACGCAGCTATTGCTTTAGAAGTCTAGTACAGGGAATTCCCTGGTGGCGCAGTGGTTAAGAACCCGCCTGCCAGTGCAGGGGACACAGGTTCGAGCCCTGGTCCGGGAAGATCCCCCATGACGCGGAGCAACTAAGCCTGTGCGCCACAACTACTGAGCCTGCGCTCTGGAGCCTGCTTGCCCCAACTAGAGAAAGACAGCATGCAGCGACGAAGACCCAACGCAGCCAAAAATAAGTAAAAAAAAAAAAGTCTAGTACAGAGCGCCCTAGTGCAGCTGCACAGACTTGGAAGTCAGGTTTAAACCATGACCACTACATATTAAGCCAGAGCATGTCCCCTAACCTCTCTGAGCCCATGTCCTCATCTGTACAGTGACAGTGCAGTGACAAGCCTCACAGGCTTGTCTGGAGTGAATGAGGTAATGCCCTCCATACATGGCTGGGCACGCAGGAGGTGCTGCATATGTGGAAGATGTGATTAAAGTGAGGTATACTGACAAAAATGGACTGAACAGTGGGCACCTAGTACCATTTAAGGTGTGTCGCAAGTGCAGTGCTCTTATCCAGGGGGTAATTGCTGGACCCAGAATTTACAGATGTTAATGTTTTGAGCCTGAAGTTTGAAAAGCTATTAACTTAAAATCAGATTTTTCTTGCAGAGTGATTACTGCATTTGAATATCTAAAACACTGAAAAAGAGGTGTGTAAGCACATGGTTGGGGCTTCACTGTGCCTGGGCTGGAAAGCACTCCCCTGTCATTGCTGGAGCAGTGCTTCCGACAGGAGAGGCCAGGAGCCTGTCCGTTTTATGAGTACAGTTGAGGTATGGAAGGAAAGGAGCGTCTCTGAGGTTGTGTGGCCAGTTGGCTGCACAACTGGAAAAAACCCACATTTCTTGATAACTCTGGTCACCACGTCCCAGGGCCATACTATAAAAATACTTTTGGAAGGTGAATTTAACAAAGGAAACAGTCAAGTTCTTGGCGTGTGGCTCTCTGGAGTGACTAGGTTTCACCTTTCAGAAGAGGTGGAGCTCAGTTATTTCACTGGGTGGTTCTGAGCTGCTAGGAGGGTTCCCTGCAGGCCTCCCTGGTGGAAGGGTAGTGTTGATATTAACAAAGCTTAGGAAACTAGAAAAACTGGTCCAAGGATTATTAGCTCAGTGGGATTTCTGGGTGAGACTCCTGAGTGTGTCTGCATGGAAACACCGGTCACTTTGTGATGCTGCTCTGAGCTCTCTGGTTGAGATGGCAGCCTGGTCATAAGCTACGTTAGATCTTTCTTACCATTTAGGTTCCCATGGAAAAGGGAGGTGGGAAGCTGGGTGCAGCAGTATCTAACCCAGAGTTGCTCAAACATTTTGCTTCAAGGCTCCTTCACACTGTGAAAGATGATAGAGGACCCAAAGAGCTCTGGCTTATATGTAATTTGCCTACTGATACTTACCATCTTAGACAGCAAAACTGGTCAACTATAAAAGCTTTATTAATTCGTTTAAAAAGAATAAATCCATTACATATTAGCATAAATAACCATAACAGATATTTTTTCCAAAACAAGCCATTTTATTTATATTTAAAATTTTTTAAATTTATTTTGGCTGTGTTGGGTCTTTTTTTTTTAACATCTTTATTAGAGTATAATTGCTTTACAATGGTGTGTCAGTTTCTGCTTTATAACAAAGTGAATCAGTTATACATATACATATGTTCCCATATGTCTTCCCTCTTGCATCTCCCAAAAGCCATTTTAATGAGGAGAGTGGCATTGCTCTGCATTTTTGCAAGCCTCTTCACTTCTGGATTCTCATGTCTCCTTCTGCATTCAGTCTGCTGCAATGTCACATATCATGCAGGCGCTGGAAAACTCCACTGTACACTTGTAAGGAATGAGTGGAAAAGGCAAATGACATCTCAGTATTGTGAAAATGTTTCAACTTCACAGATCCTTTGAAAGGGTCATAGGGAGTCCTGGTGTCCCCAGCCCATACTTTGAAAACCGTAATCTCGAAGATGGGAGAAAAATCCTACTGAAGGGTTTAGTGGGAGGGGGTTTGACCCTGATAACGTGACAGACCCCAAATTTGGCCCACTCCTCACAGAAAGCAAATTCCAAGAGAGTTCAACCAGATTCTTTTTTTTAAACTGGATTATTTCTGATGTTCCTTCTAACTCTTTAAATTCTGTGTGTGGCTTCACTTTAACTGAACAGAAACCAAGTGCCTACCATGTGCTAGTCCCCAGCGGATATCAGGATGGTCAAGGATCATCCTGCAGTCAAGGAACTTCATGGTCACTTGATTTGAGGGGGCTGCCGAAGCGCAGGGCAAAGCGATTGCCAAGTCTCTTGATATGGCCTCAGGCATGCAGGTGAGGGGGTAAAGGGCCAATTCCCAGTCCCATCAAAGGGAGAGACCAGATGGTTCCCTTTAGTCCTTCCCTCTTGGACCAGCATGTTGGACGGTGCCCCATCCCACTCATTTGAAGTCCGACATTCAGCGTACCTGCCCTCTCAATTCTTGTTTACACCGAATTCCCCCATTACATGATTGCAGCATATGCTTCCTCCTTCGATACCTATTTCAGCAACTTTAGAATCCATTGCTGACCAGTCTGAATTGTGGATTTCACAGGTTGCCTCCAGGCCTCCGCCACACTGGCCCTCATCTCTCCTACTGCTACCCTGAGGCACCTCAGGCATGAGGGTCCCTCTCCTTTACCCTCAGCCTCTGACACCACACTTCTTTACGCTCCTCTTTGCCAGTTGAGCTTTTTAAAGTGCTCTTAACCCATCTTCCTTCTACCCTTACTGCTCAGTCCTTACTGTTCACTGGCTGCCAATCCTCTACCTACGCTATCCTGAAAAATACTTTATTCACCCCACTGTTCTCACCAGCCACTCCATTTCTCTTTTCATTCACAACCAAACTTATTGAATGAACAGTATATACCCACCCCTCCACGGCATCACTTTCTGTTCTGTAAACCTGTGTACACTCCTGTCCCCCTTACTCCTTGGTTTTTCCTTTTAACACATATTTGCATTCTCAGAATGTAAGCTCCACAGAAGCAGGGATTTTAAAGCTTTATTTACTGCTACATCTCCAGCTCCTCCATCAGTGCCTGGCACACAGTGAGCCCTCAAATGTACGTTGACTCATCTTCCCCAATTGTACCATAAGCTCCCCGAGGGTGGGGCTTTGTTTTGTTCCTGTTACATCTTCAGTGCCTGGCACCTAGTAGGCACACAATACTTACTGAATTAGCAAAGGAATCCAGTTGTCAGGTAAATTTTGTGATTTTTATCTTTTTTTTTTTTTTTTGGCTGTGCCACGTGGCTTGTGGGATCTTAGTTCCCTGACCAGGGATCAAACCCGGGCCCCTGCAGTGGAAGTGCAGAGTCCTAACCACTGGACCACCAAGGAATTCCCTATGTGATTTTTTAAAAAACACTAATTTGGTAGATATCGTTTGCATACTATCTTTTGCATCTGTCCCTTCCTTCTGTTACCTCACACCTGGGCTTCGGCAGTAACCTTTATAGCTCTGCAGCTGAAATCCGTCCTGCATGCTTGCACCAGATAACTTTCCCCAAAGATTTTGATATTGCTCCTCTGCTCAAGAACTTTCAATGCTTCCCTATTGTAGTTTCTAATGTATGAACAGGTGGTACTGCAAAGCTCATCTGTAAGCTGGCTGTTCAGAACAGTGGAACAAAGTTTCCCATCAGTGGCACATAACTGCTACTTACCTCAGATCACAAAAGTTTATGTCTATTTCTAAATATAGACTTTATAATCTAGCTACCATAACATAGCTCCAGTCATTGAATTGTAGTTTAGATAATTTAAAACAATGTTTCTAGAGAAAAATGTGCTCACAGTTTCATTTTTGGGAGCCAGGCACACATCCTGGCCTGCAGGGGATTCTCCCTCAAAGCTAAAATAGATGATCCTTACGGCTGTGACAGCAGCTATCTAAATACACCCGCCATTCACAGCTCTCTAAATTCCATCATGAAATCTTTATGATGAAATCCTTTCCCCATCATTCTAGCTGAAAGTGATAGCTCTCCTCTGAAGTCTAGGCTGCTTGACAGCTATTTCCTCTCTTGTATTGTCTTGTATATTTTATTTCTCATGAGTGTGTCTTATCTCTAATGAGACTGAAAGCTCCTGGATTGGAAAAGCTCTATCCTATAGTCTGTGGCACATAATAAATAGTGAGTACTCATTAAATGGCTACTTGAATAAATGAAGGAATTAATGCCTATTGCTTTCCAGAAGGCAGGCAAGTCAGGAGTCTGGATAATGGCCAATTCTGTTCTACTTCTTCAAAGTATCCTACAGTCCTGATATCAGGAGGCTGCCTTGGGCATGTGTGCTTGAGTCTGCAACAGGAAATGGCCGAAAGCATGAATGAGTCAGTGGAAAATGACCTTGGTTTAACAGCATTAGTTACTGTTTATCACATGCCTATATGAGCCAGGTAATTTGCAAACATATCTCTAATCTTTACAACTATTCTGAGGAAACTGGGGCTCTGAGACATTGTGATGTGACTTTTCCAAATCTCGAAGCTTTTAAGAGATGGAGCCAGGATTCTAAAGCATCTGAACCAAAGTCTCTGATTCCAGAGCAGGTTGAGAAGATGATCTAGAGTGACCTGCCTCACTGGCTGGTCAGGGGAGGATGTGCTTGCCTGGGGAATACTCTGAGGCTTCTTTCTTCCCTTATATTTCCTAAAACTGTTGGATCAAAGGCGATCCCACTAACCTTTCCCAGACCAAGAAGCATTTTTTTCAGTGATCATATGAATAGCTCCCCTCCCAGCTAGTACTTTTGGATCCCAAGTCCATGTTCTTTTGTCATCACCAGGCTGATTCGCAGCTCCTGGAAAAACAACTCAAAGTTTGAGTCAGACACTCCATGTGCTGTTCAAGGATCTTCCCTGCAACACTGTTTGTAATAACAAGAAATTATAAACATGAATGCCTATCAACAGCAGAGTGGTTAAATACCACCATATGATGGAGTGCCAGTACCCCGCTGCTGTGAAATGACAGAAGGTTTAAGTATGTTGTTAAAGAGAAAAGGCAACTTACATACACATGTGATTGCACAGGCAAAGAAAATTCATTGAAGGACATTTATGCATTCAGAAAATATTTGTTAAGCATTTTAAGGTATCCAAGAAACTTATTAACAGGGGTTACCTGTGAGGAGTGGGTCTGAGGGAAAAACAGTAACTCGTGCTTTTTGGTAAGCTTCTGTACATTTAAAAAAACTCCACAAGCAGTATTCTGTATAAAGTCAAGATAAAAAGAAGTTTGAGAAAACAAGTAGAAATATCCAACAGGTACTTGACTAGAAAGGGACAGGGCTGTACAGAACTTATAAGTAACAATTTTTTTCCCTTCTACAAATGAGGATGGCGGTAGGCGCGTCCTACTTTTAGTGCAGGAACTTATCTAAAACGGGAAAAGAAAAACCCCTAGGGCTGATGATAAACCGAATACCGTTTAACCTCTGCGGCCCAGGTCTTCCTACCACGCGATCTGGAGAAGTATTATCTGTAGATGGTGTGCAACTGAAGCCGCGGGAGCTGCTGCTGTCGATCCCAGGGGTGCATCTTACACGCCGGGTCATTCATCTCCCAAGTTCTGCGTCAAGCTGGAAGAGACGCTGAATCTGGAACCACCCACCCAGCTTTACCAACGGGGCAACTTAGGCTTCAAGAGGTCACAGGGCTGGGATGTGACTTCGCCCCAGCGCTGACGTCAAAGGCCACACTCCTAACACACTACGTCCCGGCTCCTGTCCTGTAAAACTCCGCAGCCTCCAGCCGCCTAGGCGTCCTGTCCACAGCCCCGGGACACGGTGGAGGGCCCGGTGCCAGCACCCCGGAGGCAGCGTCCAGACAGAAGGGAGCGAAGTGTCCGAGTCCCCAGTCCCGAGAAACCGGGAGTTCGGCCTAAGAGCCGCCCCGCCGGTCACTGCCTGCCAGTCTTTCTCTCTCCGCAGCGCTTGCGAGTCTTGAAGATGAAGAAGCGAGTCCGTCCCGGACCACGGCCCGGCTTCTCCGGCACTCTCCGCTTCTTACAGTTAGGTTTCGACCGCAGCTCCGCTCTCCGAGACTTCCGGGCAGGGGGGCGCGGAGGGCTGGCGGCGGCGACGTTCACAGACGGGACGCAGGGAAGACCGGTCAGCGTCCGCGAGACCCTTCCAGAGCGCATGCGCAGTGCGTGAGCGCGGAGAGGGCGCGGCTGGCCGCGACCGCGGCTGCGCAGAGGCGGTGCCAGGCGCTGCGCCTGCGCAGTGGCGGGGCGGGGCGGGAAGGAGGGAGGTGGTGGCAGCGGCGGCGGCTGCTGAAGAGGAGGAGGAGGAGGGGGAGCGGAGGGAGGTGTTTCTGTCAGTTCCGGCTGTTTGTTCGGGAAGTGGATCCGCCGCTGCCGGAGCGCCCCGGAGGGAGCTGCGGATCGCGAGGCCAGCACCGACCCCGCCCGCTAGCGCTCGCCTCCCCCGCCCGCCATGGCCCGGGACTACGACCACCTCTTCAAGCTGCTCATTATCGGCGACAGCGGTAAGGGCCGCAGCGGCCGGAGGCGGCGTGGGCCCTGCCGGGCGCGGCCCGCAGGAGCCTCGGGGAGGACAGGCAGTCGGGGAGGTGCCGGCCCGCGCGGGGCGGGTGGGGCGGCCGGCGGCTCCAGGGGCGCGCGGAGAGGCTCCGGGCCGCGCCGAGGTGAGGCTGGGGTGCCGGGGTGCGGAGCAGGGTGCGCGAGGCTTGGGGCTGGGCGCCCGGTCCACTCGCCGCGCCGGTCCCTGCCTCACGTATGACCTTGGTCAAGTCGCGCGATCTCTGGAGTTGGAGAGACCTGGGTTCTAGTCCTGGGGCTACCAGCTTGCTCACTCTGACCTTGGGCGAGTTGTTTCGCCTTTCCGAGCCTCAGTTACCTCATCTGAGAAGTGGGGACTTGCCTCGGTGGGTGGTGTGAGTATTGGATGAGATACAGCTGGAAAAGTGCTTAGTACTCGACCTGGCAGAAAGTGAGCTCCAGTTAGATGTTAGCTGTTGATGTGTTATCAGTAGCCTTTGTAAGCCTCGGTTTCTTCCTCTGTAAAATGGGCATATTCCCAGAACATGCCTCATGGGATTCCTGTGAGGTTTAAATGAGGTAAGACAGGTAAAGCACTTTGTGCAGGGCCTGGTACATTCCTGCTGCATTATTACCTCTGTATGGTTCCATTTCCTCATCTGTAAAATGGAATAGTAATAGGATCTACCTCACTGGGCTGATTGAGTATTCAATGAGATAATGCACACACAGTGTTCAAAACAGATCCGGGCACATAGTGAGTGCTCAGTGTGTGTTTGCTGTTACATACTGTCTGCTGCTAGACGGGTGTTGGAGGTGGGTTGGCCAACATTACAAAAGTGCTTTGACCATTTATACACTCCTGTAGAGTTCCTAGCTCCCTCTCCAGTGCCTAGTGCAGTGCCTCACACTCAGTAGATGCCTAATGTATACTTATTGAATGAATGAATGAATATCAAGTGTCTTAAGATAGGCTGGTTTCTGAGAAAGAGTGGAAGTTTTTTTTTTTTAACATTTATTTACTTATTTAGTCTGTGCCAATTCTTAGTTGTGGCAGGTGGGCTCCTTAGTTGCAGCATGGGAACTCTTAGTTGTGGCATGTGTGTGGGCTCTAGTTCCCCGACCAGGGATCGAACCCTGGCCCCCTGCATTGGGAGCGCGGAGTCTTACCCACTGGACCACCAGGGAAGTCCCAGGGTGGAGGGTTTTAGAAGTGTTTGGAGTGTGGCAGGTAAGCAGGTTTATGGGGTGACCAAGGGGTCAGGGAGGCAGGCCCCAGGAGGTTTATGGGAGCATAGCTGAGGTGCTGGGATTTTATGATGGGGAGGGAGGCTTGGGAATGTGCCAGACTTATAGACCAGACCTGAGTTGAGTGTTGGCTGCAGTGTCATGTTACTGGAGGCAGGGGCCGGGTTGGTGGTGGAACCCATGGATTGTTAAGAAAAGAGGGGACCAAATCAAAGGGGTTGTCAGAGCCTGATGTGGGAGTGCTGTGACGGTGTCATAGCTGGACCAGGAAGGTGGGTGGGTCGTGGTCTCACCGTGGAGCCGGGTTGGGACGTGGCTGGTGGTTTGGATCAGGTGAAGGGTGGCTGAGGCTTCTGAGGCTGCTGGTGGAAGGGAGAAAAGTTAGGGGCTAACTAGGGAGATAAAGAGTAGCTGTGGCTGGGGGAGGAGTTAGAAAGGTGGAGGATGGATTCCTTGTGGTTTGAATGAAAGAAAACCAGACAAGCTATGTAGCCTCGCTCTTGGAGATGGCCTCGGGCATTTCACGGGGTCCTGAGGCTTATGCCTTTCAGGTTTTGATTTCAGCCCTCACCTTGGTTCTGAGGGGCTGGCACCAGGGTGATTTCTCTCCTTTTGGAGTTAGAGTCAGGCTACCATGGTCAAGGTCCCTATCCCTCTGCAAGACATCTGGGGCCTGTGTATTGATATATAAAAATGAAAAGCATAAGCTTAGCCAGAAGATGCACCCTATTGGCTTTTCTCCCTGGTGAAACCCAGGGGATGGTTTTGGCCCCTTTCTCACTGTACATTTTGCATGGTGTATTGATTTTTCACTCAGAAGTTAGGTGTGGGAGAAGACTCGCTGGGTCAAGATTTATGTGACCTGGTTCCTTGTTCAGTCCGAGCGTGTAGGACTACGTTGTGTAGAGGAGATGGATGTTTTACAGTTTAATTTCTCCTGACAGTGAGCTGATACTCAAAGCCCAATGCTTATGAGGCTGGGAGATGGTAGCCATGGAAGTTCAAACTAAGCTTTGGCAACTGAGCAAGGAGACTAACATCACGCCCTCCCCTGAACCTGGCTCCTTATGTGATGCTTCCTTAAGGTTTTTCAAACGATTTCATAGACACTCTCTCATTTGATCCTTACACGTTGCCTGTGTGGTTTGTCAAATAAGGAAACTAAGGCTCAGGGTAGCTGACTGTCTTGCCCCAAGTCACACAGCTCTTCAGAGGCAAAGCCAGGAGTTAATGCACATGACGCTTTGTGAGCAGCTGGTGTGGGGCCTGGCACACAGTAGGCCCTCAATGAGTGTAAGTTTCTTTCTGTATAAATCTAGAGCTCTTCTTCCCACTCTGCCACATTGTACACGCTTCTGGAATACAACCCCTCAGCTTTTGCAGCTCTTGTTTGTGCCTAAGATTGTATACTCTCTCTTATGCTCTTCTGACATTGGCTCTGATTTGTAACAGCATTTCGTCCGATCCATGGGGCCAGCCAGACTCATCCTTAGAACCTGGAGGCCGCAGTGGCTGTTGAAGGTCTAATTGAAGCTTTCGACCTCACAGATGAGTGAACTGAGGCTCGGGGGTGCGGTGTGTGTGTGACCTGTCTGATCCTATACAGGGAATTAGTTCCTGAGCCAGGATTAAACCTGAGAACACGTTACTCAAAGGTCTAAGGGTTTCCAACAGTCTAGAACCGAAGCAAAGAGGGATGAGGGAACTAGAGAGCAAGGGAGGAGCACGGCCAAGGGTGGGGGCTTCTATGGAGGCATTTTGAGGACCAGAGCATCTGTGTAGGGCAAGAGGCAGAAGGCAGGGGCAAGAAGGAGTTTGATGCAGGGAGAGCAGTGGTGACTGAGAGTGGGGGGTAAGGTTTTTGCAGAGAGAATCTGTCTCCGGGCTACCAAGAGGCATCAAGGGCCAGGGCCTGTGCTCTCTGCAGGGTTGAGGGTGATGGGGCTGGCCTGTCGGGGTGCGTGCTGGATATGGCCCTTGGAAAGCTGCTGACTTCGGCTGTGGTGAAGGCAGATTGGTACCCGTCACTTCCTCCCCTGGGCGGGTGCTGCAGGGTGGATGGTAGCAGCATGTGTTCCTAAGGTGGCTTCTTCAGGGGTATTTAGGAAACGGTGTTTCTCTGCATGGGTTTCCCTTCCTTTCAGGGGGGAGAGCAAGGCCAGAGGTGGGTGCTGGCCTGAAGAAGCCATTGACGTGGTGACTGTAGTGGTTTTGAGCGGCTCTGCAGATGAACTTGGGGTGAATGAAGAGCACCCGGAGAGGCCAAGCTGGGGGGACGCTGCTGCTTCCCTGCTTCACGCAGAGAGCACCCCCCGCCCTTAGACGTATGTGAGTCAGATACCATTTAACTTAAAAAAAGGATGCTGCCGCCCCCCGAAAGTTTGACCACCTCTGCTGCTTGGGCTCCTTTTACTGCTGCAGCTGTAGCGTTGGGTAGCATGGCTGTCTGTGATTGGCATTGGCTTAGTCATAAATTCACTAAACAGTGTTTTGTTGGCCCCTACTGAGTGCTGGGCCCAGCTTCCAGCCCCGTGAACATGCAGGGCAAGTGGAGCGAGACCTCCTTCCTAGAGGAACTCATGGCCCGGTGGCCCAGACACAAGGTTTTTGCTGAGTAAGCGGGCCAGGAGGCTCCAGGAGGAAGCAAGGAGCCGGCAGGGCCGATGGGGTGTTGGCGCTGGTCAGAGCGCCGTGAGGGACTAGCCCAGGACTGGGGCTCTCCTCAGGCTGGGCAGGAAGCCTCGCAGAGGAAGTGGCCCCAGCGCGGCAGGCTGCGGCTGAGCGGCGGGGACCGGGGCTGCGGCACCTGTCTGCTCAGAGCTGCGCCCAGCCTGTCTTCAGGATGGTCAGACCCCGGTTCACTCCATGAGACAAGTTCTTCTGGGCATCGCTGGGCGACTCACCCACTTGGAGAGGTCCCCAGAGGAGATCGTCAGAGAGGACTGCCCAGAGAGGACGCCTGGGTCAGCTGGGAATGGGGCAGCGGCAGCTCCCTCTGAGTATCTGGTGAGCGCACGGGTTCCTCCCCACAGCCAGGCACACACACTCAAAGTTCGCTCTTAGCTGGGGGCGTAGGCGTGGGGTCTGAGACCCTGGGTTAAGACGTTCTCTTGTCTAGCTTTGATAGCACTGCTGCTAAGACTCTGACAGGCATGGGACACAGGAGCCACTTTGGGTTTTTTTGTTCCACTTCCAGAAGCAGATGCAAGAAGACCTCCCAAGCAGCATGTATTGGCAAGAGCCGTGGAGCTCCAGGGTGGACAGCCCTGGATTCAGATCCAGCTCCATGCCCCTGCCGAGGCCCCTAGACCAGCCGTGTAGCTTCTTGGAGCCTCTGATACCTCATCTTAATAGATGCAGCTGGACTTGCAGGAACATCCGAGTGCCGGCCACACGCAGTGCCCTGCGTGTGCTAGTGGTTTCCTTCTGTGCTCGGTTGACCCAGCTGGCTTGGGGGGAGGGCAAGGGCGGAGACAGGAGGACACAGGGCACAGGACAGGTGCACCTGGAGGCTAAAGCTGCCGTGTGTTGAAGTAAAGGGAAGCCACCCCTATGACGGTTCTGCCTGTTCTTGGAACAGGAGAGACTGTGGGAAGTGAAATGGTCTGAGCACCCTGAGCACCCCTGAGCTGAGGGGTGTCAGGCGGGCGCCCCCCTCGCCACCCATGTAGCCACCCGTGGCATCAGCCGGGGTGAAGGTGGCCGACAGTCGGTTCAAGTTGTCTGCGCCTCACTTTCTTCATGTGCAGAATAGCCCTGAGGATCTCCAGGGTGCTTTGCAGCCATGCAGCCCCTTGTCTCTCACCAAACCGAAGCTCCACATGTGATGTGCATTTTCCAGGGACTGCATTCTAGACACACCTTGGGGCCAGTATCCCTTGGTCGGCCTTCCCCTGCTTCGTGTCCGTCGTTGGGTCTCTTCCTTGGGGTTGCTGGGCCTGGCCCTCACACGGGCCCAGCTCGTGTCTTACACTGAGATGGAGGAAGAGGTCAGAGATCCAAGGGGAGAGGTGTTCTGGTGCAGGCTGGTTGGGGAGGAAGATGGGTGCTGCTCTGCCTCTGAAGAGTTAGGACTCGGGACCATCTCCCTGAAGAGGGGTAGGGGTTGGAGTGGGGACCCGGGCCTCCTCTCATTTCCTGCTTTCTCCCCTGCAGGTGTCGGCAAGAGCAGTTTACTGTTACGTTTTGCAGACAACACTTTCTCAGGTGAGTGTGCCGCTGGGATGCTGCCGGGTGTTTTGGTTTTAACATCCCTTCCCCTGGCGCCAGAACACCCTAGCCTCTGCCTAACGTCAGAAAAGTCCTCATTCTGATTGCCAGACAGGGGAGGAGGAGGAGGGGGCGTAGGTTAGAAGTCTCTGTGGTCGGTCTTCATCTATCTTGTTCAAAAAAATCCTCCTGCAGGCCCATCCTTTTTCTACTCAGGGTCTTTTTTGTGTCCTAACATTTAAAAAAGAAAGAAAAAGACAAGTTAGGACATGCCTGTATAAAGTGTCAAACAGGAAGGCTCAATACAGTGAAAAAGGAGCACTGCTCCCCACCCCCTGCCCCACCCCCATCCTGGGTACCCTGGTAGCCTCTGTTCAGTGTGATGTGTCTCTCACTCGACTCCACACGCTGTGGGCCGGTCACTTGCCTTCCCCTCGGCATATCAAGGATCATCCTTGCACGTCTACATGCAGACCTGTGGTACTTTTGAATGGCTGTGCAGCTTCCTGGGCTGTTCAGGGATGCACATTGTTCATAACAGTGTTCTTGATGCGTGCATGCTTTCTAGTTGCCTCTATTTTAAGTGGTGCTGTATTTCTTGGGACACACTGTGTGTTTATTCTTGCATAAAAGTGGAGTTACTAGGTCAGGGGGTATGTGCTTTTAAAGTTTTCACAGGTACTGCCAGTTCGCCTTTCACAGAAGCTGTACTAAGTTGAAGGGGTCTAAAGAGCCCCTTGTCAATGCTGGTAGGTACTAGGTCTTAGTGGTGTTCATTTTTGCTCAGCTGATAGGCAAGAAGTGCTGCTCATTCAGTCTTGTGTTTCCCTGATCACTGGTGAAGTGGGGCACATTTTCATTGGTCGAGCACATCAGGTTCAGTGCAGAGGCTTTGGGCTGTCTTGGCCTCTCTGATCGAGGACTGATGTGTGACTACCTCTGGGAATTCCCGTGATGCAGTTGAGGGGCGAGCTTCACTTAGGAAGTGATTACATGGTGGATGCCTCTCTCTTGAGGAAGGGAGAGGTGGGTTTCTCCTGACAGTGGCCCTGCACACCCCTGGTGGCATGACATTGGAAAGAGTTGTCTTCTCTATGTGACCATGAGTGTGACTGAGTCTCAGCTTATCTTTAAAAGTGGGACCGATCCCCATCCCTCCCACGTAGGGTTACTGCGAGGATTCCCCAGGACTAAGTAATCTCTCAGTAAACACCAGGGGTTTGTCGTTGTCTCCTATTCGAGAATGGTGACTAGTGGGCACTTCTCACTGCGCTGGAAAACATTCCTCTTCCTCCTTATGTCCCTCTGACTCCCCCTCCTGTCAGCTCTCAACTCTTGGAGGGTTCTCTTTTGCAACCTCTCTCCTCCTTTCCATTTCTACTACCAGTTCAGACTGCTGTTGATTCTAGCCCGAAGCATTACAGCAGCTCCTGCCCGTCCCGTACCAGACTGCTGAGTTTATCTTGCTAATGCATGTCTCTGGCAGGGTTTCCTCTGTTTAAAAACCTCAGCGGTCCTCTCAAGTGAGCAGAGTTCACAGCAAGGTTTCTCCACTGTAGCACCACTGATGCTCTGGGCCCTGTAGTTCTTTGCTGTGGCGACTGTCCTGTGCATTGAAGGATACTGAGCAGCATCCCTGGGCTCCACCCACTAGATGCCAGCACCCTTCCCCCTCCCAGTTGTGACAGCCGAAAATGTCTCCAGACATTTCCAAGTGTCTTCTGGGGGGTGACTCAACAATCCTCTGTTGAAAACCACTGGCCTTCAAAATCTATCATCTTCAGTTCACCTTTCCAGCTTCCTACCTCATGTTGTCTGTTCATGCTTTTTTGTGTTTTCACTAGCTCGCTCACTTATTCAGCCATCAGCTGTGTATCAAGTGCCCACAGCACTAGGTGCTGGGCTGCTCTCCTTGGTGTAATCCAGTCCCCGCAGAGAGCCAGATGCCACCTTGTCCTCTGTGCTGCCTCAGTTCTTTTCTTCTGGGTGGGATGTCTTTCCCCCAGCTAATCTCAGCCTTTGAAATCATACCTATTCTTTCAAGCCAGGTCTAAATGTGACTTGCGCCCGAGAGCCTTCCTTGATCTCCACCCCACTTTGAACTTTGACCTTTCCTATCCACTCTACACACTTGATAGAGTCAGTTGTGTGTGTGTCTTGTCTGCGGCACCGGGTCACACTGTCAGCTCCAAATGGAGTGAGAACATGGGCTCTTCTAGCATTCGGGCCTTTGTAAGCCTGGACAGGACTATTCTGTTGCCAAAAATTCTCTTTAACTCCATCTTTCACACAGATGCCCCAAGAGAGCTATTTACAATGCAGCTCTCATGCTTGGATTAAACCCTTCAATGCCTCCCTGTCACACACAAAAGAGAAAGTCCAAGCTCTTGAAAATGGCACAAAGGCCAAGATCTGGCCTTGCTCACCTCCACCCCGAACCTGCCTCCCTCCGTGTGCTTGACCTCAGGCCACTACCCCCCCACCCCCCCCCACCCCCCCCCCACCACTGCTACGTTTGCTGCCATCTCCTCTGCCTGGAGCAGTGTTTTTCAAATTGCAGGGCGGGACTTAGTTTTATTTTTTTAGTTTTTATTGGAGTATAGCTGATTTACACTGTTGTGTTACTTTCTGCTGTACAGCAAAGTGAATCAGTTATACAAATACATATATCCACTCTTTTTTGGATTCTTTTCCCATACAGAATATTACAGAGTAGTTTCCTGTTATATATATGTAATAGGTTCTTATTAGTGATCTATTTTATTTGTATATAGATATATATATTTTACATATAGTAGTGTGCATATGACTTGTTTATGTTTCAGGAAGTTAATTTTGTGGGTCATTTAAAATGTTAATGCATCATAGGCTCCCACCGTTCCCAGGCCACAGTGAACGTGTCCATGCCCCGGCCACTCTAGTAGAGGGGCATGTCCCCTCCCCCCAGTCACGTCCCCTGTTTTATTTTCTCTGTGGCACTCATTGCTCTTGAAATTGTCTTCTTTATCACTGTTTCATTGTATCCTGTCTGTTGCCCTCACCTTGGGGCTCGGACTTTGTCTTTTTTGTTCAGGGCTGTGTCCTCCAGGCACTTGGAGTGAGCGGGGGCGGGACAGTGGAGCCCAGGGTCACCTGTGCCATTTAGGGCGTGGTCTGACCAGGGCGGCCTGTGGGCCCTGCTAACATCTGTGTGTGTGCAGGCAGTTACATCACCACGATCGGAGTGGATTTTAAGATTCGGACTGTGGAGATCAACGGGGAGAAAGTGAAGCTGCAGATCTGGGACACGGCCGGGCAGGAGCGCTTCCGCACCATCACCTCCACGTGAGTCAGGCCAGCCCCGCTCCTGCTCAGACCCCTTGCCACCGACATTCAGACACAGTTGAGCCACTAGTGCCGGGTCACGATAGAAATGCCACTGGGGCGGGCCCCCGCGACTGTTGAGAGGTGAGCTCCTTGCCGGCTGCAGTGGGTGGCGTCAAGTGGGGTCCTTCCTCTTCCTGAGGCTGCAAGAAGAGGAGGGGGCGTGGTGGGACAGCGCGCGCCAGTCCGCTGACCCTCTGGCCTTTGGTTCCTTTGTCTTTAAAATGGGGTAGCAGTGGTGATGTTGGCTTTGCCAGGTGGTGAAACACTTAGGCAATGACAGTGCTCTTGTTAGGTGTCAGCTGTGACAGCCGGGGTCGTGGGGTCAGCCGTGCAGGCTCCCGTCACCACCCTGACTTCCGGGAGGGGGCTTCCCTCTGCTGGGAGGCCTGGAAGGAGCACTGGTAGGTAGGAGGCCGTTGGGTGGCCCCTCCTCCCCAAAGCTGTCTACTGGGAACCCAGCTCACGCTGAGGGCTGTCCTCCTTTGCTGCTGCAGTACCTTTGTAATTCTTAGCTGTAAACAGGAGGAAAACCTAGCTGGAGCGCCAGACAGCAGGGGTCCTGTGGAGTGGCTGTTGGTTAATGGAACAGGTTCCAGGAAAGAGCAGGGCTATGAAGGCAGACACTTGGGAATTTACATTTTTGCTCTGCTGTGTGACCTTGGGCAAGTTGCCTAAACTCTATGCTTCAGTTTCCCAGGGGGCTTGTCTTTGGGATTTGCTTTAATGCCAAGTCCAATGTGCTTGGGGACATCCACGTGTGAACATGGATGATGCCATTGAGCTCCCTGCAGCTGGTACTCTCATCATCCCTGTTTTACAAACGAGGGAGCTTCCGAGGGGGTCCTGCTCCCTGTGATGGGCAGCGCCTGCGCTCCACACTGGGGTGTGTGCAGAGCAGGAGCCAGCGCCTGGCCTGGAGTAGTCGCTTCTTCCATCGGCCTCTCCTTTGCCTCCCCCAGCAGAGCCTGTGTGAGTGGGGCTCTTGGGAAGGCACGGGGGAGTGCTGTCTCCTCCCGGCAGGGTGAAAATGGGGCAGACCCCCGGCTGGCCACCCATCTAAGAGGTGGCTCAGGATCTGAGGGGTGGAAAGTGTGAGGGTCGAAGAGCCCCCACGGTGGTGGCTGGGAGTGTCGGGGTGTCCAGGGGTGCCAGCTGGGTGGATGGGTGGCCCTGGTCAAGGGGCTTCAAGGGGCCAGAGCCTGAGCAGGCCTGGAATGGGGGCGGGCTTCTGTCACTGGGCCAGCCCTGTGGTGAGCACACGAGCCAGGACCTGTGACTCCCTGAGACCCCGGGGGTCCCCAGTCCTGGGGGCTGCCCAAGGCAGGTCTCTGCAACGACTTCCCGATGAGCTGCCTGAGCCCCCTTGTGTCTTGGCAGCTGCCAATGAGGCCTCAGCTAAGGAGGGCAGCTCGGGTCAGGGGGTCCTTGGGGTAGGACAGACATCATGAGCTTTGGGCAGCCCAAGCATCTAGGCCTGAATAAGACCAAGACCTCTTGCCGGGGTCGGGAGGAACGGGCACTGACCCCCAGATATCCTTACTCTGGGCTGGGACTGTCGCCAAGGACCTTACCTGCTTCATTTCATTTAATCCTGATAAAAAGTCCTGTGATTATCTCCAGTTTACAGACAAGAAAACTGAGGCCCAGAGAGGGTGAAGTAACCTAGCTTGCTTGGTTAGGAGTTGAACTGAGGTCTGGCTGATGCCGAAGCTCTTGCCTTTAACTGGTCCACAGCTCTGCTCTCTGCTGGCCCTCCACGGCCAAGGGACTGGGGCCGGGGCTGAGGCAGACGGCAGATGCTCTGGTGCCTCCTGTGGGTTAAAACCAGTCAGGGAATTCAGGGCATCTGAGGATACTGGGCCTGTGGCCACAAGAAATGCTCCAGGCAGGGCAGTGGGGCGGGGGAGCCTGAGCCCTTTCAGCAGAGAAGCACGGCCCTGCCCGGCCGGCCATCCTGAGGTCAGCTCCTTCCAGGGCATCGGGAAGAGGGTGAACTGCCTCACTCATCCTCTGGGGGAGAACTCCGCTGCCTGCAGGCAATCTGGGTTTGCACGGGAAGGGAGAGTGCCGCACGCCGGTCGGCCTGCCTGGGGGCTGAGGGAAGGAGTCTGGAGTTTGTTTCAGGAGTTTGTTCTCTTCCAAGGATTGGGGCAATCGGGGGGCAATAACGTGGCCTTTTCTGATTCAGGGCATTAAAAGAGAAACTAAAATTGCATCCTGTTAGCCTGCTGAGAACGCCCTGTTGTCCCCCTCACTGTTTCTTGCCTCCTGGTGGCTGGGGTTCACTGACCCTGAGCTGTGGCTAGGGGCACGGGCTGGGGTGGGGTGCTGAGGGCAGAGGGCGAGGCGGAGGCAGGGAAGCCCCTTCCGTACCTGGCCCTGGGCTCAGACCCAGGCTGTGGCTTGCAGCAGTTCACTCCACTCAGCCTTACATCCTCACTGGTGACGTGGTGACCCTCCTGTCTTGTACCAGGTGTGGCAAAGATCAGTAAGGTCGTGGGTGTGAAGCACCGGCGCTGTGCTGGCATAGAGCCAAGTTGTGGCGCGTGGACGTGATGACTGATGCAGGAGGAGGTGGAAGCCCAGCACACCGGTGCCCTCCTCGCCCGAGCTCTGAGCTCCGGACTGGTTCTCTCGGGTGACACCCCCTTGCCTGGGTCCTGGAGAAGGCGGAGGGTCCCGGGGAGCAGTGGGGGCTTGTGCTGGGGCCGCGGCTGTAGGTATTTCTTGGCATCTTCAACTGTCTTCAGCAAAGGAGGGTCTGGAAACACAGTCCACTGCTCGCATGTCCTTTGTTGGAGGGGGACAATCATCTGTCCTCACCGGTTCCCGGCATGCTCTCCTGCACCTGCTCAGGTGGGTGTCCACCAGGTGGACCCAGGTGATGACCTGGTGCTCTAGGGGGCAGGGAGGGGCAGGGCCTGGATGGCTTGATTGTTCGGGCTCCCCAGGGCAGGGCGCTGTGTCCCCAGGAAGGCAGAGCTGCGGGCAGATGAAGCTCCTGGGGGATGTCAGCGGGTGTCTGAGGGTGGAGAGCCGGGGTCGTGAGAGAGGCTGGGCTTTTCTCACTGCCTTGGTGGCCGGCCTGGGGAAGCTGCTATTGCTGCTGCCTGCCATGCTGTCCCTTGGCTTTCTTCCATCTGTGTCGGGGGCCCAGATTGTCACTGAAGGAATAGTAATAGTGATAATAAAGAGCTGGCCCTTGTGGAAATATGTATTATCTCCTTAGTCCTCACAACCACCCCAAGAGTCCTAGTACCCCCATTTTACAGTTGAGGAAACCGAGGTGCCATGAGGTGCACGCAGTAACCTTCCCAGGGCCCCACAGCCTTTCATAGATGGAGCTCGTTTGACCTGTGTCCTGTGATCGGGCCTCGACTGTGAGGGGTCGGCCAGAGTGCTGACGGGCAGGCAGGTGAGAGCACAGCTGCACCTGCCAGCCTGGCCGGCCCCATCCTCGTGCAGCCTGTGGTGCCTCAGAACCGCCACCTGGGAGGGGCTGCTTTCCTACGGGCTTGGGGCCCTGATGAGCCCCAGGAGGGCAGAGGCGCTATGGGCTGGGCCGGGGGGGAGTCCCCGTCTACCCGTGAGCATGGCCTGTTGCAGGCAGTGGTTCTTACCCTCGTTGTTCTCAGAAACCCCTGGTGAGTGAGAATCTCTGCAGCGCTGGGTGATGTGACGTGTCAGGGTAAGGGGTGTCACCTGGCTACTGGGTCAGTGAAGGCGCTCTGGAGAAGTGTGAGGCTCTGTCCTCCTCTTCCTTCCAGGGTTGATGTCCTCCATCTGTCCTCCTGAACCATGTGAGTGAAGGGGGATGTGGCGTCTGGAGAGGAATGTTCACATCCTCCTGCCTTGCAGACCTTCCAGCTGACCGTAGGTGCCGGGGTCTGTGCTTTTGGATGCGTCCTGATGCCCAGGTCATTTCCATGCCCTACCTGCCCCCCGGCCTGGATGAGCCTGGAGTGGCAGGAGGGGAGGTGCCCACCTGCCCCCAGGGGAGTGAGAACAGACCTTGGCAGGCTTCACAAGTGGTGCGTGTTCTTGGAATGGCATTTTACTATGACAGATTTGAGGACAGAAAAAAGTTTTGAATGTTAAAAAGAGGACAGTGGTAATATGATGTCAAATGCAAACATCGCCTGAATTTTAAAAATAAAACAACTTCAAAGAAGTTTCAAGCTGTTGGCAGCCTCTGAACGATTTGGTTGGCCACTGCAGGGCCGAGCGCTCCCCATTTACCGTGCCTGGGGAGCAGCATGAGCAGCAGTGCTGCCGGCGTCCTACCTGCTGGCTGGGCTCTGGATGTCCAGCCGAGGCCAGAGGGAGAGGAGACACCAGGCGTGCTGGGGGAAAGCACTCGCCCCCTCGCCGTTTCCCAGCCGCTGTCTGGATGCGGGCAGGCGGGTCCTGCGAAGGGGCTACTCTTGTTTAGGCTGAAGCTCTGACGCAGACCCTGGCCCTACAGATATTATCGGGGGACCCACGGGGTCATCGTGGTCTATGACGTCACCAGCGCCGAATCCTTTGTCAACGTCAAGCGGTGGCTTCATGAAATCAACCAGAACTGTGATGACGTGTGCCGGATACTAGGTGAGGCTGGACCCAGCAGGGTAGACAGTGGGATGGAGGGTGGCAGGGCGTTCCCACGGGGCTGGGCTGACCCTGCTTTGCCTTGAAGTGGGGAATAAGAATGACGACCCTGAGCGGAAGGTGGTGGAGACAGAAGACGCCTACAAATTCGCCGGGCAGATGGGGATCCAGTTGTTTGAGACCAGCGCCAAGGAGAATGTCAACGTGGAAGAGGTGAGGCCTGCGCCGGAGGGGCAGGGGGTGAGCACGGCCCAGCTCTGCTCCACCACCATGGCCTCCTTGCCCCACCCTGGCCTGCCCGGGGCATCCAGGTGGCCGACAGAAAACATCACAGTAACGGCCGTTGAATGAGTGCCTCCTGTGTGTGCCAGGCCTTGTGCTAGGCTCTTTACAGGTGCCACCTCATATCTCACCAGTCCTCTGAGGTAAATTAGTCCCATGTTTCAAATGGGAAACAGGTTCCAGCTCGTGAGAAGCTGAGTCAAACTATGACGTGCTCCACACCACAGCCGTGCACAGTGTCCACTCAGTCCTTTGCCTCCCCGTCCCTCCCCACTGTCACCTCTTCCTGCTCTCTGGCTTTCCTTGGGGCCTTGGCCTCCTGTAGAGACCAGCTAGCTTTCCTGTGGCCTCCAGAGCTTGCTTGGGTGGGTGTCTGGGCGAGCCCCCAAAGGCATCTGGGGAGGCACATCCCCTCAGACTGGCTGGGCCTCTAGACCGGGGCAGCCTCCTGTCACTTAATGCTGCAGCTGCTGGAAAGCGCTTGTGAGTCTTTGGAGAAAAGCAGGACCTTTTGCCACAAGCCCAGGCTGGCTGCCCTCATGGCTTCAGGAGGGTCCTGCCTGTGGGGTGTGGAGCCCAGGGGCGCCAGATCCCACTGCATCCTGGGCTCGGGCTGCCTGATTGCAGGGACCCCGGGCGCCTGCGTCAGGCTAGGGTCACAGTGTGGGCTTTTCCACTTAGGGGCCTGTGGCGGGGCCCTGAGTCCTCTCCACGCTCCACTGTTGCTTGTGTAGATTAGGGTGGGGTGAGAGCCTCTGCCTCCCGGGTTGGGGGAATGAGTGAAGCAAACTATGTCACGTACTTGTTACCTTTCCCAGAAGTGGAGGAGAGCTGTGGGGTGGTCCGGGGAAGGTTCTAGGCAGGGTGTGCAGGGAGGTAGCGTGGAGCGGGCAGGCTCTGGGTGCTTCTGGTCCGTCGCAGGGGCACCTTTATCTGTGTTGTCTGGAGTCCAACTGAAGGAAAGGAGTTCTTTCTCCTTTAAGAGAAAGACTGGAAAACCCCTTCCCTGAGACGTAGCTCAAAGGTCTTTGATGTTGTTCCTCTTTGACCTTTATAATTCACCACCTCCTTCTAGATAGGGTTTGAAGACACACATACAAAAAAAACTCACCTGTAGAACTAGAAAGCTGGGCCTGGGGAGGCAGGGAGTTGGCCACGCTGTGATGGGGCCTCCACGCTGGTCTGAGGCCTGCCCTGCCTCCTTCACCCTCACAGATGTTCAACTGCATCACAGAGCTGGTCCTCCGAGCAAAGAAAGACAACTTAGCGAAACAGCAACAGCAACAACAGAACGATGTGGTGAAGCTCACGAAGAACAGTAAACGAAAGAAACGCTGCTGCTAATGCCCCCAGCCCACTGCAGAGACTGCACTGCGGCCACTCCCCCTGCCCCAGGCCAGGGGGCTCCTCTCCTGGGGGACACTGTTTCGTGCCGTTATTTAAAGAATTCTCTCCACGTTTTTGTACCGGGAGGCGCCATCGGCACTTCCTCCCCTCCCCCATCGAGTGCCAAGAAGGTGTTGGACAGCCTGCCCTTCCCTTCTGGCGCCCCTGCCCCCCGGCCAAGGCGCCTGGGCCCGGCGAGGACGCTGCCAGCCAAGCGGACTGATTAACCGGAGTTTGTACATAATGTATATTGCTTTAACCAGCGCATCACCCTTGTCCTGCTCTGGCTCTTGCCTCCCTAATGCCAGCCTGCTGCGACACCCCCTCCCCACCCAACCCCAACTTACTGCCAGCAGCTTCCTGAGGGGACAGGATTACATGCTAGACATACCTTTTGCCAACCTGGGCTGGTGAAGTGGGCTCCACGTGACTCGTTCTCTCCTGCAGGCTGTCGGTGTCTGTCCCTGGCATGTAGGGGCTCACCCCTGTTCAGGGCCTCTGCCGGCCCAGCTCCCTCCCCTCTCCATCCCATCCTGTAACCATTCTGGCAGCTGAGGAAACCTGGCCTTGAAGTGGGCCTGGGGTTCCCATCAGAGGCCTGGCCCTTCATTTCCACAGAAGGAGTCACTCCTGCCCTTTGGCCAACGGATTTCTTGTCCTGCCTTCCAGATGCCTCTGAGCTACAAACCCAAGGGAGCCGTGGCTTCTAATTTATATACCAACCTGTTTTGGTTCCAACAGAAAGGTAGGGGTGTGTTTGTGCAGGGATGGGCTTGCAGGGGGACTAAGGAGCATCATTTTAACAGATAAAGAAAAATGAAGCCAAATCAAATGAATTAAGTTCCTCATACTCTTTTTCTCTTACTGAGGTTTGGTTGGCACAGCATCAAAAGTTGTGGCCGCCCAACTTTGGGTCCAGTGTTTTTAGAAAAACTGAATGGCTTCCTGTCATCATGGAGCCGGGCTCTTGGCCGAGCGGCTCTGCCTTCCCGGTGGTTTGCTGGTGGGAAAGGAGGGGCCTTCCACCCCGGTCTCTGTCGGCCCAGGGCCTCCCGCTGAGTCGTGGGTCTCCGATGCAGCCCCAGGCACCTTTGAGTGTGGGGAGTGGGTGCCAGGGGCCGCTGGGCTGTGGGGACAATGTCTCTGAGCTGCACGCAGGCAGCCTTGGATCACTGACAGGACTGTTTTAGTACAAAGGTAGCATGAGGATTTCTTAGTGAATGGGAAGGAATGGCCGCTGGGGCTGGGAGCCAGCTCTGACCCACCGTGGTGCCCTGGAGGAGAAACCAGGGTTGTCTGCACTTGATGACTGTCACCGCCACCCCCTCGAGACGCTTCATTCACCTTTCCTCTAAAAGGATCACGTAACCTGGGAATAATTTATTTCAACACCATGATGTGTTTTACGAGATTTCCTTTCCTAGGTGATTTCCAGGCCAAGCCCTGATTGGACAATCACATCACAGATCTCACTGCACATTTTCCATGTCACTGTTGATGGGTTTTCAATCAGTAAAAAACTGGGGGTTTCTTGTGTCCTGTCTCTCCACTTCCCCAAACTGCCAAAAGCCCGTAGTTCTGTGTGACAGGCCTTCACTTTGGAGCCACAGGATGAGGTGGGAGCGCTGGGCCTGGGAAGGCGGTGCTGTGGGGGTGACAGCAGGTAGCCCTGTCTGGTTGGGGTGCTGAGAGCCACAGCATGGTCTCCATCCTCAGGACCGTCCTGGTGACCACAGGTCCCGTGGAGGGTGTGGAGAGCTCAGGCCTCCTGGGTGGGCCACAGCTCGGCTCTGAGGTGACACTGGTGTGGCAGTGCTTGCAAATTCAAGCGGCAAGAGGAGGGGGTCCTGGAAGTTTCCAGCCCAGGCTAGAAGCCACCGTGGCTTCTGGCAACTGGACATCCAGACCCAGGTGGTGGGGTGATTTGGTGATGACAGTGTGCCTGTCCCGCTGAGTGTCACACACATGAATGGGGGGTGGGGGAGGGGGGATTCAGGGCTGGACCGGCATCCTGGTGGACCTGATGTGAAATTCCTGTTGAACAACAAAACTTTTAAATGGTTTGCTAGGATTATTTCTGTATTGAAAGTTTCTAATTATGCTTTTTAAAAAAATACTAAAAATAAAGGTTCAAGCTGCCAGATTTTCTTCCAGGGTCTGTTTCCTCTCCTCCAGCTGTGCTCTGGGTGGGCCTGGCTGCTTCCCACCCATTGTGTCCAGCTCTTGTTTGTTCTGGTCTGAGTCCTGCACAGGTGCCCATCAAGGCTCAGGGATGCTTTCAGAAGCCAAGTTTGTTTTCTCCATGAAAGGTGGGTCCAGGTTGAGCTTCCCCTCTGGCTGGGAGCACATGTGGTAAGATGCCAGGGGAAATGCCATGTTTATTCTCCGTGTGCCCAGAAGGATGCAGCGGAAGCTTTGCCTACAGTGATTTCTTTCTGCCTCAGAGTTTCTGCCAAGCTGTTGGATCTGCTCACGGCTTGGTAAGCGGTGCTGGCAGGGCCTGCCTGTAGCTGGGCAGCTGCGGCGCTGGCAGGGAGCCCGGGGCCAGGGTGGGCGTAGACATGGTGCCTTGGGTCACTGCTCACAAAACAACTGTCACTGATGGGCTGCCTCCACTCTCCAGGGGAGGTGCCTTTTCCTGGCTGAATCCACTGATTTTGCACCAACGCATGAGGTGACCTCCCAGGTGCATGGGTGACTCACTATCACTGCCTTTTCACAGCCAGCCAGCCAGCGGTTCGAAAACGTAAAGCTGCATTCTGCCCAAACACCCCCTCTAGGTACCCAGTGACTGAGGCAAGAAGCTCTGTAGAAATTCATTTTATTCTTGAGACTATTTTCAAAAGAAGCAGTGGTGTGCTGTTTTTCTAAAAATATGCCTTTATAGATTCATATATAATATGTATATTATAAAATCCATACATGTATTTACATGATTGCTACATACAAAATTACAGCACTGTGGTATGTACATATCTATAGGTACATTCTTTCCACTCATCCCTGCTGTGCTTTTCCCTTGTGAGGGAGGGAGACGAGCCTTTGTAAAGCGGCTTGCGGGCTGGCTCAGTCCGGGTGCCTCTGAGTCAGGGCCTCAGCAGAGAAGGTGAAGTGGTCGCTGAGGAAGGATCAGGAGTCGGGTCGCCGGGTTGGTCCTTCTGTGGGCCTGGTGGGCAGCATGTGGAGGCGTCCACCCCGTGATGCCAACACTGCCCTTGAGGTGGAATGGCTGACCACAGACCCCTCTGGAGCCATTCTGTGGCCTGGACTTGCTTGGCCGAGCCAAGAACTTGTAATAGGTAAGGGGTGCCAGGGGCCTGTGGGAGGAGCAGACCCCTCTCAGCCCTGGCACCAGGAAGGGGAGAGGGCTGAGGGCTAAGCCTCCAGAGGGCCCTGTTGAGGAGGAAGGCCTGCACTGGAGGGGGTGGGGGAGGGAGGGCAGCAGTGGCAGGGGCTGGGGCAGGCCCTTCTCCCTCTTAGGCTCGGGGTGGCCTCAGCCAAGCCCCGGCAGGGCCCGCTGTGGCCGAGTGCGAGCGTAGCCCTAGCCGTCAGGCCCCACAGGCTGGGGCTCCTGGCCCGTAGGTGCTCCAGCAGAGGTGCATGCACGCGGGTGAGGGGCCGCTTCCTCCCTGGGCCAGGCGTTGCTGGAGGGTGGGGTTCAGGCTGGGGCCTGGTGCCCTGCAGGACTAGGCCCCCATGGCTCAGACCAGCTGGGGGCAGCCAGGGCCTCCTGAGGCATGCAGAAAGGGCCTCCATTTCTTCCGTTCCCCGTATTCCAAAGCAGAAGGGCAACGGTGCTTGGGGTTGGGCACGGGAGTCATTGAGGGGTAGGCGGGGTGGGTTGTGATCCATCAGGTCTGAGCAGCAGAGCCCAACCAAGGGGCCACTCTGGAGGCAGTCCGAGCCCTGCTCAACAGCAGCGGATCCCAGGGAAGCCCAGGCTGGGTGTGGCCAGGCAGTGGGGACAAGGCTCCTGCCCATCCCTCTGTTGAGAGCAGCCTTCACAGGCCGAGTGGGCCCTCCTGGACGACTTGGCCCCTGTGTGGGTGGGCAGCGCGGCTGCTGAGCCTGGCCCAGGGGTGGGGTCTGGTGTGCACACATGGTGCACTGCTCACATGCCCCCTTTTCAGTCACCTCCAGTGCACCCATCCTTGCTGGCCTGACTCCTCCCAGTTTAAATTTTCCTGAAGAATGAGAAGAGCCGTTTGCCTTCAGCGGTGCTGGGCTCATCGCCACGCCCCGAGCCGTGGGCCCTGGAGAGGGCAGCAGCAGGCCGGCTCTGTTCCTTCAGGTGCGTGTCCATCAGCTGTCGGTCAATGACCCTGTGCATGTCATCCTGCAGAGGGCAGAGTGGAGGGGGCTGAGCAGCTCTGACCCGGCGCTGCGGGTGGGCGGGGAGGTGGCAAATGTAGGAAGCGAGAGATGAGGATGAGGGATGAGATGAGTGAGCGGCTGCAGCCACGGCTGCCCCGATGCGACCAAGCAAGCAGCAAGTGTGGATGCAGTGCGGGGACACAACAGTAGCCACGCGGCACCTCCAGTCTCCTCAGGGCTTGGGCTGGCTTCTCACTAATGTTACTCCCTCGGCTGACCCCGCAGACCAGGTGTGTCTCTGTGGGCCCAGAGGATGGCCGCAGCTGATACTTGCCCGTCTGCCTCTCCACCCAGCCTGCCAGCCCACACCAGCGCTCAGCCTTGCCTGTGACCGGCCCTCTCTGTCCTGCTTCCTGTGTCCCCTTGGGTCTGGGTGGGCACCTCTCACTTGGCACCCACCCCCCACCAAACCCTGGGGTGGCCTCAGCTTGCCAGCTCTCCAGCCTAACATCCTGGCCACAGGGGGCTTTTCCTGCCCCTTCATCCCCTTCAAATTACTACCAGCCTGAACTGCTGATGCCCATGCACCCCTGGCAGGCCCACGTGCGAGGTCACAGGCTCCCTGGTGCCGTCCTCGCTGACCACCAACCACGCGCTCGGCCCCCACTGGCAGAGGCCAGGGGGCATCACCATCTTCGGGGCTTGTCTTGCTCCAACTTACGCCCACTTCCTTGGCTTCTTCAATGGGGTAGCACCTTTCCCCTCCGGTGTGTTAAAGTTGCATAGAAAACTCCCCCTTCTCCCTGACTTCGCCTTACGGAACATCAGCTTTTACGCCACGGAGTGGCTAACGGACGGAGCAGCTCCACTCTCCATTCTACTTGCTAGATTCTGAGTCTGTGCAAGATTCCATTTGATAAAGGCGTTCCGCCACTAACACATTATGAAAACTATTGGTTTAGAATCAAAAGCAGCCCTGTCTAGTAACATCAGCCGGAAACACAAGCATCTGCCTGATTCCTTCACCCTGAACCCGATGGGCTCTGGGATGTCCTGGTGAAAAGACCGAGCCTTGGGCCAAATGCTGGAGTGAATCAGCTGCTCGTGTCTGTTCGTGCACAGGACTGTGAGGCCTGCTTTCGGGCTGGGCGTTTCCTGAGGTCGGGGAAGATGACCTCAGCAGCCCAGAGCAGCTGCTCACTTGGTGAGCACAGGAAGTGGGCTGGCTGGGCCCCACTCCCAGCTTGACCAGCTTGTCCACCACTCCTACACACTCACCTAAGCTCTCAACAGTCACTCAAATGTCTTTGCAAGTTTCAGTGTGAAACAAAGGGACTTTCCTGACCAGGTCACCAGGTGGCGGCGGGTGTGGACCCCCTGCTCATGTCCTGCTCTCCTGCCTTCCTCCCCTCTTCATATTCAACTTCCTATACACCTCTCCTCCTCCTCCTCACAAAAATGAGATATAGTCCCTACTTTGAAGGTCCCCGTGTCGTGTCAAATCCTCAGCACAGTGCCCTGTACTTGGGAAGTGCTCCATAAAAATCTATGTTGTTAAGTGTTCTCTGGTACATTGCAAACTGCATTTTTTTATACTTTTAAGATTTATCAAGATAATTCCATGAAATATATCAGTTCAAAACTTCGTACACACACATGCATGAGCTGCTCATAATTCCATGCTGGCCGTTACTTCTATAAAACAACCCATTTATGAGGAGGTGGAACCAAGAAACCAGGGCCAGACGGGTCAGCCTGTCAGTACTGGGCCACCTGCTGCCGCGCTCACCGGATGTGACAGTGGAAGGAGGAGGGAGGCCAGGGCTCGATCGATGGCATGGCACGCTGTACGGAGATGACGCCGGCACTGACACACAACACGGTGGACCACAAGGGAGGCGGCAGGGGCGGGACTGCGATGGTGGCAGGGAAGAGGGTGGGGGGATGAGGGCTCAATCTCACCTCAAAGGCAGGAGGGGTGTACAACTAAAGCTGTTGATACGGGAACTGAGAAAGGCCACTAGATCAGAAACCAAAGGAGCCAGATAGTAAAAAGCCCTGAGGAAGCAAACTGTAGCCGAGAGAAAAGAGAGAAGAACAGGGGCGGTGAGCCAGGAAACAGCAGCTGGCTTTGGGGCAGGAGGCAGGGAGCCAGGGAGCAGCTCTCTAGGGGGGAAGCCAGTGCTCCTGCGGCCAGCCCGGCAGGGCCCTGGAGGGACAGTCACTTCTAACCTGCCTTCCATGTGGGGCTTGCCTGGGAAAGCCCAAGGGGACTTTTCATCTATCTGGTTAGGATTTCTTGGGGAGAAACAAGAATGGTTACACCCACATTCTGAAGTTGTACTACCCTAACCTCATTAACAAAAAGCAAGTATGGCCCTGGCCCAGTGGGCAGCCACGTTGGCTGAGTGGACTCTGACAACTGTGGCCCTAGAGACGGACACACTCATTTTCCCCAGACCTGTGCCAGGACAGTGCTCTTTGGAAAAAAGGAAGCTGGCCTTTGAGAAAGGGAAGAGCATCAGCTGCTGGCAACCCAAGGATGGCTGAACTACAAACATCCAGTTGTGAATTTTCAGTCAGTCATATAGGGCTTCCTGGGCCCTCCACGTTAACGGCCGTTTTTTTCTAGCTAATTTAAACAAAGCCAGGACAACTAGCTGAAGGAGGCCCCTGTTCCAAGCCTAGAGGTCGGCACAGCCTGGGGTTCCTTGCTCTCGAGAGCATCTTCCTTTAGGCATTCTTCCCCAGGGACTGGGGGACCGCGAGCCCTGAATTTCATCAGGTGAAGACTGGGATTACTGCTCACCCCACACGCATGGGACCCTCCAGTAACAAGCTCTCATTCTTACACTCAGCCTGGGTTCAGAGACTCTCCCTTACCTGCCAAGCCTCAAGCTGCTGCGAGAGGTTCAGTTTCTGCTGAATGGCATCCAGTAGCTGGCTGTTCAGAGACATCATGTCCATCTTGCACTTGGCGAGTTCCAGCTCCACAGCGTTCTTCCTGAAAACAGACAAGCCAGGGTGAGCGCGGACACCTTGTGCCAGAGGCATCAGGTTCTTTGCCTGGGGCACCTGGAGTCCTCGGGATGAGGAAACAGCCTCTGACCCCAAACTCACAACAAACAGTAACTGTAACAGTAACTATGATGTTACTTGTGGAGGGTTGGAAAGTTTTGCAATATGCTTTCATATACATTTTCTCAGTTTTCATAACCAACCTGTAGGTGAAGGAATAATCTGTCATCCCGTCTCAAACAAGAAGTGATTAAAAAAGAATGACACTTAAATCAGGACTGGAACCCAGAGATCAAAGGCCTCACAGCACTAAGGAACTGCCAATTTTTCCCCCAAAAGGCCAGTCCCCTTGGAAGTTGGACTTAACCTCCTAGTGCTCTCCTTCTCACTAGCAATCCCCCCTTTAAGGGGTGTGTGCAAAGGCAGCCACACAGTGGTGATCATCACAGCTTAGCTGATCGTTGTAGCCAACAGTTAGGGTAAATTATATGATGGAATACGGTCACCAGTAACAACCACGACACTGAATATTTACTGACAGTGGGGCAATACTCCTGATGCATGCTGAGCGGAGAAAAAAGACAAGAAACAAGGTCACATATGATACACGCTTTGTAAAAGAATACTTGCCTGTATTTGAAGGTCATACACAAAAATGTCTACTTGGTTATCTCTGGATGAGGATCACTGATGGGTAATTGCTCCCACACTTTTGCATTTTGTATTTTCACATTTTCATGTTTTACATATTATTTTGTTCACCTTTCCCAACATTCCTAAATCATGGTTGTTCAACGCAAAGGACAATTTTTGGGGAGGCAGGGAATGGGAATAAAAAATGCAAGAGACTAGCTGGGCAGCTTCTGCTAGGTGGCACTGGTTGCCCAGCTGCCAAAATGAGCATTATTTAGCCCTTATCTTCATCAACCGTTACCTTTTTTTTTTTTTAATAAATTTATTTGGCTGCGTTGGGTCTTTGTTGCTGTGTGTGGGCTTTCTCTAGTTGCGGCGAGTGGCGGCTCCTCTTCGTTGTGGAGCGCGAGCTTCGCATTGCAGTGGCTTCTCTTGTTGCAGAGCATCGGCTCTAGGTGAACGGGCTCAGTAGTTGCGGCTCATGGGCTCTAGAGCGCAGGCTCAGTAGTTGTGGCGCATGGGCTTAGTTGCTCCGCAATGTGGGATCTTCCCAGACCAGCGCTCGAACCCGTGGCCCCTGCATTGGCAGGCGGATTCTTAACCACTGTGCCACCAGGGAAGCCCATCAACCGTTACCTTTCACATTCAAAAGGGCAAAACTAACAAAACTCCTCGTCGCACAGAACCAGCGACCAATGTGCATGGCCTTGAGAGGACCCACCGCAGAAGCTGCCCAGCTCACATCAAAGCTAAGCGCGGCCGGAAGCCAGAGCAGTTGGGTTAACCTGCTTGGGCAACCGCGCGACCAGCACTTCGTCTCTGGCCTCAAGTCCACCGAGCAATCGGTCACTTCCCCCGACACTCCAAGGTCCCCAGAACGGCTCCCCGCCCACTCTTCCTAGAGAAGCCGCTCCAGACCTCTCACACCAGGACCGCCCACCCGCACTGCAGCTGCAGGGACAGGAGCCGAGCCTGTCCAATCAGCTCCGGCATCTCAAATGCCGCACGCTGCTCCCGTCACGCCCGCTGCCATTGGCTGGCCGCAAACTGCGGAAATCCTTGCAAGGCGCGGGTTGTCATGGACGCCCGGCTGGCCAACCCCACAGTCCTGGAACGTCAACGCAAACCCCTAGTGCCCCGCGGCAGGGCAGCCTCTTGAGCTTACAGGCGTCTCCCGGCAGGTGTCGCCACGAACAGCCTGAAGACCCCAGAATGTGCTGAGTAATGCTGCTGGCGGAGGGGCAGAGGTCCAGCAGCAGCTGCGGCCCGCCACGCACCGAGGGGTCCCCTTCCTTCCTGAAAGCCCCCCGAGCTGGGTCCACCTTGCAGACCTAGGTGTCACAGCCTTGGACTGCACCCTCCGGAACGTTTGCTCACCAGGGAATCTTGGTGCTTCTCGTTCATGGGAAACCCCAGACAAGGAAAGCAATGCTGCAGAACTCCCTGATCAATACATTAATGTTTTTTTAAAAAATATTTTTATTTCACCAGGTCCCAGTTACGTCATGCAGGCTCTTAGTTGCAGCATGCATGCAGGATCTAGTTCCCACGACCAGGGATCCAACCCGGGCCCCCTGCATTGGGAGCACGGAGTCTTACCCACTGGGCCACCAGGGAAGTCCCTAAATCAGTTTTAAAAAGGAATATTTCAAAGGGCTAGAAGAATTCCTTATTTAAATGAAACCACTAGCAACTGACTCCTTTTTGTTTTTGTAAGGCAGACTGCTAGCCCTGGATTTTTTTCACTGAGGACCTTTCACCTGCAAGGAGATAAAATTGTTACTTAACTTAGCTGAAACTCACCTATTATATAGGATAAGGAACACCTTAAGGTTGTTGCTGTCCAGTGAAGAGAGGGAAGTTATTTTTCTTGGGGGGTTCTCACCCCTGTCTGCACATTAGAATAATGGGGTGGGCGTAAGGGGACGCTTTTAAGAAGTTGCCCCAAACTCAGAGATTCAGGCTGAATTGTTCTGGAGAGGGCTCTGGCAGGGGGAGACTTCCCCAGATGATGCTAAAGCACAGCCAGGATCAGAGATGATGTATATGAAAGAATCTTGTAAAATTCTTAATGGTCCTATACATATATGTGATTCCCCCACATTGAATGATTCCTTAGGTCTCTTGTCTGAATTTTTGTATACCCAGAATTTCACTTCTAAGGGACAGAAAAAGAACTATCCTGGAGTGATCTACCTCCCTAAGGGCCAGCCCTGTTTTACAGGGTCCAGGAAGGACAGGGGCTTCACTCCAGAATTCTCCCTACTCAGGGAGAAGAGTGTGCAAATCTGTTCAGTCAGACCCCAGGAGGTTAACTGGGCCTTCTTTGGCAGCAGGAAAGGACACGCATTTCAAGGTAGATTTGGTGATTTCCTCTGTCACCCAAGTGTCAGACCTAGGTGCACTTATTTTAAGGGAGGGGACTGGACAACTGTTTTTTCTGCTCTCCTGCATCCTGGAACTTTCTCTGGCTGTATCTCCCACCTCCCATGCTGATGACAGAGTATGGTCAGAGCTTGATGGTCAGCTCTCCTCCGCCTGTCTAGCTGAGAGAAGGTGACCAACTAGACTCTACTTCTAACTTATTCTGCTTCTTATTCCCATTGGGCTTCGACAATTAGTACCCTAATTTTACCATTTTATTCCCTAATTGTTTGGCACAATCTCATCCTTTGTTATTCATAAAAGTACGGTCTCACTCCAAAGTATCACACTGCTATTCAAGTATTCAGTAACTAAATCCACCAGGAATGGCAAAGATAACAGGTTTGTGAGCCTCACTAAGGATAATTCCAAAATGAACTGGAAATTGAAAGACAACCTGATACGAGATTCTGACCAGATAGACAAGGGGACCCAAAGGTAAAAAACTATGAAACGGAGATGATGGAAATGATTAAAGAGAACAGAAGGGAGGGGAGGGGACAATTGTATATGGAAGTGAAAAGTGGGAAGGTGTGAATTTTAAAGTCAGAAATTAAAATGTGTCATATTACTTTTTAAAAAGGCAAATAGTATCTATTTACAAATTGTTTTAAATAAATTCATTTTAGCTTCCTGACAAGCAGCCTTGAGGTAAGGGGAAAGGACGTGGAACAGGAGTCAGAGACCTGAGGTGGAGGCCAGTGATCAGCACTGGCCGTGATCCCGGGAAACTTCCTCATCTGTAAAACTGGGATTAAAAATTTTACTTCTTGCTGTGGCTGGGATGATGAAAGGATGAAGTGTTTTGTAAGTAGTAAAGTGATGCACAAATGTTGTTATTAATGTGTTGTAAAGCCCCCAAAGCAGGCGCATTTTTAGTACCTTTTACCTCCTCACACTCAGCGTATACGGCAGATTGAGTGTGTGATAAATAATTTTCAGGGGAATGGGGAATATGTAAATGTTTTTTGCCTATGTACCGCCACATATTTTGAATGTAAAAGAATGCATTTATGAGAAAGCCCAAAACATTATTTAAAAATGACCCAGGGACTTCCCTGGTGGCGCAGTGGTTAAGAATCCGCCTGCCAATGCAGGGGACACGGGTTCGAGCCCTGGTCTGGGAAGATCCCACATGCCGTGGAGCAACTAAGCCCGTGCGCTACAACTACTGAGTCTGCGCTCTAGAGCTCGAGAGCCACAACTACTGAGCCCGCATGCCACAACTACTGAAGCCCACGTGCCTAGAGCCCGTGCTCTGCAATGAGAAGCCACTGCAATGAGAAGCCCGTGCACTGCAACAAAGAGCAGCCCCCGCTCACCGCAACTAGAGAAAGCCCACGTGCAGCAACGAAGACCCACCACAGCCAAAAATAAATAATTAAAAACAAAAAGAAACAGTGAAATTACAATGTTAAAAAAAAAATGACCCAGTTTACTACAAATATAAAGGACAGAGAAAAATGTTAAATGACACTCTGGGGATGCAATCGAACTTAGAATGCAGAAAAACTATGAGATAAAAGATCCAGTTTCTTCAATAAATGCAAATTGGAAAAAAAAAAGACGGAAGGGGAAGTGTTACAGACTTTTGGGACATAACAAGTAAACAGAGTATGTGGACTATGGAGTCTGATACTTATCAATTATAAAAAGACATTTATGGGACTTCCCTGGTGGTCCAGTGGCTAAGACTCCACGTTCCCAATGCAGGGGGCCTGGATTCGATCCCTGGTCAGGGAACTAGATTCCACATGCTGCAACTAAAGATCCCACATGCCACAACTAAAGATCCCACATGCCGCAACTGAAGATCCTGCACATGACAACGAAGATCACTAGTGCCACAACTAAGACCTGACACAGACAAATAAATATTTTTTTAAAAATACATTTATGGGACAACTGGGGAAATTTGAACACTGGATACTAGATGATATTAAGAAATTGTTTTAAGCTTTTTTACGTGTGATAATTCTGGTGTGTGTTTTACAAAAAGAATCTTTTTCTGATAGAGATTTATGTGAAAGTGTTTATGGGTGAGATGACACAATGTCTTGTGATCTGCCTTAACGTGGTCCAGAGGGGAGGTGGAAGAAGTGGGTGGCTATAGATGAAACAACACTGGCCATATGCTGGTTAGTGTTGAAACTCAGAGGTACATAGGTCGGAATTCATCTTACGTTTTTCACTTCTGTGTATGCTTGAAGATGTCTATAATGATAAATAAAAGAAACAAAAACAACCAAAAAACCTAAAAATTAAAAAGTTGAGGTATATAATGATATTGGAAAGCTCTCTAAGATATAAGTGGAAACAAAAACACAAGACATGTGGAGCAACATCTCACTGATGTTTTTAAAGAAATCTGCAAAAACTATATTGTACACCTGTATATGCATAGGGAAAAAAGCTGAAAAAAATGCATACCTGACTTTTACCAGTAGTGTCTGTGAAGAAGAATGGGATTAGGAGTGAGGGCGGGTAGCGGGGAAACTCTCACTTTCAGTTTTGTATTCTTCTGTATGATTTAACTTTTAAAATTGAGCACATACTCATGTTACTTTCAGTTAAACAAGTGGTGCCCACTCACTTTGCGATGGCCTCATCCCGGTCCCTGATGGCCTTCTGAAGCTGCTCCTTTGGTTCCTTGTCCTCAGATGTCATTCTAAGTCGGTCTCTCTCCTCCTTCAACGCAGTCATCTCCACACTCAGCAGTGTCACCTAATGAGAGACGAAGGGGATAAACGTGATGATACCACTGCTGCCAGCCTGGGGTGTTTCCCTCCAAGAGGGAGGAAAGAACAAGGCCCAGGCAGGCTCAGGGCCTATGTGCAGGGCAGGCTGGTGACTTCCTGCTGCCCCCTGCTCCAGGAGAGAGGAGGCCTCATGCTAGGCTGGAGCTCAGTGGCCAGGGAAGAGCTCAGCCCTGGACTGCAGCCCTGGGGCCAGATCCCTGTTGTACAGAGCACAGCACCTCCTTCATTTCAAGGCACTCTCAGGGACCTAATGAGTGAAGGCCACACACGCATCAGGGCACTGAAACACATTTTTGGGGGTAGGGACTCAAATTTTGTTTCTAGCCATCTTCCACTCAACATGGAACACTGCCCTGTGTTTCACAGGCCCCTGGCTGGTCCCAAAGCCTGGAACCTGGCTCCCATTTCTGTGACAGCACTTGACGCAGCCTGGCTCTTTCACCTTCTCCCTTCAGCTCCCCAGGTCAAAGCTACATGGAATTTAGACAGAAAAATGATGTCATCACCTTTCACTTCAAGCCTGTTACCTTTTCTGTCGTCCATGCCTCAGTGAATGGCACTAGAGCCCATTCACTGGCAGTCAACATTTGGTGGTGAGATGCCCCTCCTAGGGGCTCCCTCAGTGACCACAGCTTAACCCACCCACTGTACAGAGTAACCCCTTGAATACCTTGAGCTCTGCCATGCGAGAAGTGTGCCCTATCTATCTGTGTGTCTCAGAGCCTGAGTGCATACAATGCTTAATCCCCAATGCTTGTGCAGTAGACAGTTGTCATTTTGGGGCTAGTCAGCATCCAAAATCCCTTCCTATCTGGGGCATTCCTGGCTGCATGGACCTTGGGAGGAGGCAGGGCATGCCCTCCCACTAAGGAAGCCAAAAGAAGAGACATCCTTTCCTAGGTGCCTTGGTCCCCCACCTGGGGCTGCAGCTCTTGAGGGTACAGCAAAGCCATCGGCCACTGGGAAGTTAGTACATGGACAACAAATGGATTTGTTGCCCCACTCCCCATGGCTTCCTGTTTTGGAGCTCAGTTCTCCAGCCTTCCTGTTGATTCTGTAAGATTTCAGATTTAATTCCAATATATTCTCTTTCTGCTTAAGTTAAGCAGAGCGAGTTTCAGTTGTCTGCAACCAGAAACCCTGCCTGGTAGAGCTTTCAATAAATATTTGTTGAATGAATGGAAGGCGGGGAGCCCTTCGTCTCAGTTGATAGGATCAGACTAGAGTCAGGATGCCTGACCATGCCCTCTTATTAAATATTACACATACTTTTACATCTTTCCAAGGGGAGATCCATCCATACAGGTCTTTCCCTCCCACAAGGGGACAGACATCACCTTCTGTACACTCCTCTGCTCTTCAAGGCCCAGGTCTAATCATCTTTAGACAATGAAGCTGAGCAAAGGCCCCAGGACTAAGGCTGAAGAGCAAGTTTCCCTGGAGGTACTTTGGACCCCCCCAAGCTGAGGCAACACAGTTGCCAGCTCCTGGGGTAGCAGCCACTGAGGAGCAAATCAGAGGACACCCAATAATGAAGAGGTATACAGGACAATTTGTTGTCGCTATGGGCAATGGATTTTGTACTCTCAGGTGCGTGGTAGGGAATGTACATGGTGCTCTGTGCTCTCATGGCAGGGACAGCTCCAGTGAGCTGGGTGAGAAGCCTTAGGGAAGAACAGGCTGGGCAACTGCACAGGCCAGGGCATGCAGGTGCAATGAGCCTTGAGGCAGATGAGGCAACAGGTGAGAAGCCCAGCCTCACCCTATTCTTAGCAGGTTCCGCAGCCTGGTAGGCCAGAACTCAAGACCCAGAAAGCACCTGGCAGAAACAGCCAGCCCTCCTCAGACCAAATGAGCCCTGATGTGGCCTCAGGCCAGCTGTGGGACAGCCAGGTGTTCTGCCAGCTGAGTGACAGATAGAACTACATGCTAGGCAGGAAATGCCAACATTTAATGTGCTCCAGACAAAACTCCACAAGAACTTTTTGCTTTGGCCTGGAAAACCTGATCAAGGTAGACTGCCAGCTTAGGAGTGACAAAGGACTTATCCTCTCTGAGCTGCACATAAGTTCCATAAAAAGCAGGAATAAAAAGAACTATTCTGGGCTTCCCTGGTGGCGCAGTGGTTGAGTCCGCCTGCCGATGCAGGGGACACGGGTTCGTGCCCCGGTCCGGGAAGATCCCACATGCCACAGAGAGGCTAGGCCCGTGAGCCATGGCCGCTGAGCCTGCGCGTCCGGAGCCTGTGCTCCGCAATGGGAGAGGCCACAACAGTGAGAGGCCCGCGTACTGCAAAAAAAAAAAAAGAACTATTCCCCACCATCAAGTTGTTGTGAGGATCAAACAAAATAAATAACATCAAGGGCCCCGCTCAGGGTGTAAGTGCCTCCCCCTCCTCCCCCCATATAGACCTTCCCGCTGTCATGAGGACCCACTGGGTTTGTTTATCTGCTGACTTACGTTACAGCCACCCCTAAATCCACTTTTCCCCATTAAGGTGGGTGTCCTCGAGATTGAATAGCATCAAAGGAAACATCCTGAAGTCATATATCCAGGGCTGACAATCATTTGCATGCCTGCTCTAAGAAAGGTGCTGCACTAGACGCTTTAGGAGAAGACAAACGTACGTCAGACCTTGAGCTTGTTCTTGCGGGGGGTCTAAGGCTGGACTGGGAGGATGAGATGGGAGTGAGCGTAACCATGACAAGGCAGGGCCAGGGGGCTCCCTGAGGAAGGGAAGCAAGAGAGTTTTGAGGAGGAAGTGAAACGTGATCAGGAACTTGAAGGATGAGTAGGGCTGGGCTGTATGTGCAGGTGATGGGGGAGAGTCTTCCAGGCAGAGAGAGCGGAAGAAAAGACCCAGATGTGGGAACACAAGGGCAGCCTGTGCCACGCCCATCTGTAGCCTACATTCAATTCTGCTAAAGCTAAGGAGGTGAGATGGAAACAACAGGAATGGAGGCTGGATGGCTGGATGCAGCCAGACCGTGGTGCCAAGAGGGCTGGAGGCTTCCCATTACTCGATGATGGGAAGTCAATCTAGAACGTGCAAGGGGTGTCCCATGTTCAAGTTGTGCTTCAGAAAGATGGATCCATATCATATGGAAGGGTGACTGGGCTGGGGGAAGGCAAACAGCTGGGAAGTGAGGACCAAAGCCAGGGTGTGAAAGAATGAAGGTCTGAAATGGGACAGTGGCTAGGAGGATGGAGGAGAGAGAACCTGCTGAGATTTTAGAGGAGGGGTCACCGAGATCTCATTAGTAAGGGCCTCAACTGCTCCCAGCACACACTCCCCAGAGTTTTCATGTCCCTGCAGTAACTGGCATGTGCTTCAGTCAAGCATAAAGGAGCCAAATGACCGGGTTGGGGACTGTGTTTCTTACTGTGCCTCCCACGACCTGGCTTATTGGCCTGGGAATTGGCGAGGAGCCAAGAATAGCTACTTTTCATATTGCTCTGTAGGTCCTCCCTGGCTCCCGGCAGCAGCTCCAGACCCCACGGGCAGCGCTCACTGGAGAGCTGCAGGGATGGGGGAGAAAAGGCTGAATGGGTGGGCAGGGAGCTTTCCACGGCCATCACGAGGGCAGGAGGCAAGTCTTCAGGCCTGGCTATGGGTTTCTGCCTCAAACAAGTAATTATCAATTAAATTAAACCTGGGCTCTCTTTTATTTTAAAATTTGGGTAGGCCTCTGAGGGGGTGGGGTACTGCAGGCACTTCACCTTCCAGGCCCCATACCTTTTACCTCTGGCCTAGTTTCCAGGAGAGAAAAGAAAGCAGTGGGAGTGGAGGCTGGATCATGGGCGAGGTCAGACCATGGTCTAGGATCCGTTTGCTGGAACCTCGGTCATACGCCACCTTGTCTGGGCCCTGCTCCCCAAAGGGTACAAAATTGGCCTGACTCCCCCCATGACAGCGAGAGGCCCTGGAGTGCAGAGGCCTTGTCACATCCACCCAGCGCCTCTCGAGGTCTCGGGCAGCACAGGCTTGCGCTGAGCTAACTGCACTAGGCACCTCTGCCCGCCATGATGGCTGCCATTTCCACCGTCCTGGTAATTCAACCCGCATCCCATCCACTGCCCTGGGAGGTCAATGTTACTCCCAAGGGACGGCTTGGCTAAGAGGTTTGCAGCTTTGACTAAGGAAGAGATGACCCCTGGCAGAGGCCCAATTCTATATCCTATTTGGGACCAAGCGTAACCATCTGCTTGATGAGGTTTTTTGAAAGGGAATCCACAGGAATTGACCTAAACCAGTTATCAGTTGAACTTTTAAGGAAAATTCCCTGGTAGAGATGGTCTCCTAAATAGTTCCATAGCAGACTCTCAGCAACCTCCACCTTGCTAATGTTTCTGAACCCAATAATGCCCTCTCGGGTTTCCAGTTTTCTAATTCAGAGAAGCAACAAAGCGACTTTTATTAATCCAAAAAACTCTTATATCTGCTTTCTCTTGCATTTTATTCTTCGAGTTTGGAAGGTGTGACACTCCCCCACCCCGCCCCAGCCAAATGAACGACCACCTGAGGGTCTTAGGTTTTAGGCACAAGAATGTCTTTGGCTGCCCAACCCTACTTCCCAGGGGTTGGCCAGGAACAAAATACAGCTTTCAGGAGCATCTTCCTGTCCTCCTTATCTGGTCATTCACAAGAAGAAGAGAGCAGTAATGGCTGGGGGTGCAATATCTTCCAAGAGAATAATACCAGAAAGTCTAATGGGTACAACCAAAAAAAGGCAGGAGTTTATTTCTGTAAGTTCCTTTAAATTTAAGAAATACTGACTGAAGTGAAAGCCAGGCTTAAATTCCATCTCTCAGCAAATCTCTTCCTGTAGCAGGAAGGGATGACTAGCTTTGGACAAGGAAAGAAGGGGGTAGGGTTTAAAATGGTACCTGTCTGGTGTCCCCCACAAGTGGGACAGAACCTCCACACGTGACCCCAGTCAAAGGGAAGAGCGTTTATTTATCTCCTAGGATAGATTTTAGAAGCTCCTTTTTGGGTGGGGCTGCTCCTAAGCCCTTTAAAACTTTTCAGATCAGAATATAGATGTCCTTCTCCAGTGTTCTTAAGAGATGAGATCATGATCAAACAGGAGAGGAACACTGAGAGCAGCAGTAAGTGCCTCTAAAGCTGAAAAACAGGCTGGCAGAGGTGACGGCACTTACAAAGGGAGAACAGGCCTGCAAAGATCAATTGTTCCTCGGTTTGCAAACTTCCCTGCTCAGAAGCTGCTGGAAAACCATCAATAAGCATCCTGGGAGCTATGGCACTTTAAACTGTCAGAATCCACCCAATTATCTGGGCTCTGCAGAGGGCAGTGTGTCGCTGGAGGAAATGGAGGGTCAAGCTATTCTTATCCCTGACAATTTCACTTTGGCCTAAACCAGAGGACAGTCTTCTTCGTGGCCACGCAGCATGTGGGATCTTAGTTCCCTGACCAGGGATCGAACCCGGGCCCCCTGCAATGGGAGTGCGGAGTCTTAACCACTGGACCACCAGGGAAGTCCCAGGCTTCTTTTCTTGAAGACACCCAGTTCACCTCAACTTTAGGTCACCGCCCCTGAGATCTGTCAGAGGAGAGCTGCTTCTCAAAGAGACATGGGAGAGGGAAACTCACAGGGGTCCTGAGGGAGCTGGGGACACGTGCACATCCTGCGCTGGGGTGAGGATGGGGGTGCTCACCTGACTGTGGAGCCGCTGCAGCTCTTCTAGGCTTTGCCTCAGTTTACCCCTCTCTCCCTCCATGAGTTCCCTTAGGGCTCTCGAATCCTCACTGGTCTGCCTTATCTGTTCTTCTAAGGAGTCATCATCAATTCTCCGGGAGCTCTGACAGCAAGAGAGAGAGAGACGGCCAACCAGAGAGGTGGTGAGAGTGGAGGGGAGTGGAGAGATGGTTAGTGGGAGAGATGCAGAAGGGAGAGAGAAAGAGGAAAGGGGAGCAATGGAGAGGGGAGCAGAGAGATGGTTCGGTTTGGGGAAACACAAGATAGTGGGGGGATGAGGAGGAGAGGGGGAGAGAGGAGAAAAAGAGAGGCAGAGGAGGGAAGAAATAGAGGGTTAGAGAAGAGAGATTCTCTTGCTCAATTTCAACGTGCAAACAACAACTAGACATTTATTTTGTTTCAGGTTTCGGGGAAGGGGAATTGTGTGGAGCCAACAGCACACCTCACTCTGACAGCTCCCTTTCCCACACTGACCCGGCCTCCACACTACAGTACGTTCCACAAATCAACACAGCATGTTCAGGTAAGGACAACCACCCTTTCACCTTACTTCACCTCATATGGGTAGAGAGATGCAACCATTCTGTAGGAGGAGGAAACCTGAAGAAAAACAACAACCCGAGAGCTGGGGTGGTGAATGGAGAGTAAGTCTGGCAGAAATCTGACATGACGCTGGAAGAAATGCCCGTGTGCCTGGGAAGCCTGTGGGAATGTTCCTCTCCTCCACAAGAGGAGCCACATCTGGAATTCTAAAAGGCCCTTGTTGTTGATCATCCCAACTTTCCGTGCTCACTTCTAACCTTCGAGCAGAGAAGCTTCAGATCTTTTAAGTTTGCCTGTTCACAGCTAACTCCACCACCAGGACCAAGGGACTACAGAAAAGTAACTTGCAGTTTTTACCGGGATGCAAATTTCTACAGTCAAAGGCCTCCCAGGAAAGCCCTCACACTCGAGGTCCCCGTGGCCTGCACGTAACCGCATGGAGGGAGGCCTCCTCTGCATCCTGTGCCTGCAGGAAGGGACTCTGGAGTCTTCCATCCCCAGCATCGGGCCCTCTGCCTGCTCCCCAGTGTTCAGTGCTCTCAGACGAGGGCTCAGAAGAAATTCTTGCAGACGTTAAAAGGTTCCAGTTCTAAGGTTAACCTCACCCTCTGCATTTGGTTTCAACCTCCCACCAGCCAGGTTCTGTGGAGCAAGGAGCTCTCAGCTTGGCCTCTTACCGTGGGCTCCATGCCATCCACAATGCTCTGTATCAGTCTCTTGAGCTCGCTGAGAGCAGTGCGCAAGCTGCCTGCGGGTACATCCTTGGCAGACGACGTTTCTGAAGACTCGTCCATTGAGGAGTCCGTGGAGACGGCCGAGTCAGCGCTGTCATTTCCTCGAAGGTGTGAGCAGAGATAGCGAACCTGGCAGTAGGCTTCCCAGAGCTGCAGTCTCAGCTGCCCCACAAAGAATTATTCCTGATTATGGATTCTAGAGAAGACTGCCACCAGCCATCTTCTTCTAGTGTATGAATCCAAGATACTAGTTATAGGGAAAGTTTTTTTAATCACCTGTCCCAATAAATACTGATACTTATTCTGGGCCCAGTACACCTATACAGAGTCCCAATTCTTATTTTCCCTGTCCTCAAGCCCCTCCCATTTGCACGTAAAGCACATCTTTATACAGTCTGTTACTTTGGTGGAAGTCAGCGCATGATTGGGGGAATGAGTGGTTATGAGTAGAATGAAAAGAAGCTAATTGGATGGATCACGAATGTTCTAAAACCCTGTCAATACAAGAGGTATGCGGCTGATATTAGTCAACAAGCATTTCCTAAGAGGCACTGCTTCGTGACAGCTCCAGCCAGCAGGCCTAGGGGCTTGCACAAGTGCAGACCACGGGCCCCTGCCAGGCTGAAACTAAACAGTAGGCACGGGGTGACAGGGATGGCCGACGGGCTCTCAAAGGCCAGGGTCTGCCCCAGGATCCCTGGGCAACCTCACGTGCCACAGCGGTGGCGATGCCAGCACCTGCTCTCTCTCCTGCTCCAGCTCCTCGGCCTCCATGCTCTGCTCTATTTCAGACAGGAGGGACGTGCTGGTGGCTGCAGAGCTCTGCAGACTCCTCTCCTCAGTGAGCTCCTCCACCTTCACCTGCAGCTGTCGGTAGGAGAGCCGTACCTCCTGGAGCTCCAGCTGGCTCTGATGCAGCTTTCAGAGAGACAGCAAATGGTGGTGAGGCGGGCTGAACCCAAACAGAAAAACTGACCCTGAACCCAGTCATGCTTTTAGATCCTGCTACCAGTTTACAGAAAAATACAGAGGAGGGAAGAACTGGCTAGACTATGTTAAGGGGAGGCAGTCAGCAAAATCGAGATTTGGGAAATTCTATAGGACAAATAGCTCAGTTTCTTCAACAAATAAATTTCAAGAAAAAAAAAAGAAAGATAAAGGGGGAAACTATAGATTAAGAGACTTAAGAAACATATCAGTCAACTGCCACATGTGGGCATATTTTAATTTGTATCTTGATTCAAATGAAAAATGTGAAAAACAATGACATTTATAAGACAACTGAAAATTTGAACACTGACTAGATATTTGATGATATTAAAGGAAATATTGCTGAAGTTTCTAGGTGTACTAGTCCTGTGGTTATATTTTTTTATGTTCTTATTTAGAGGTATTCTTTATTTACAGATGAAATTATAAAAATTCTGGGATTTACTTCAAAATGAGAGGGGAGCAAATGGATGTAATGAAGATAGGGCGGGACTGGCCAGGAATGGACGGTTTGTAGAGCTGGACAATGGGTTACGTGGGATGTCACTGTCTTATTCTGTTTTTGAGTTCATCTGAAATTCTCCAGAATAAAATGTTCAACACGCAAACATACAGGCATACAAAGTAAGGCACCATTAGACTCTCACCAGAATGGCTAAAATAAATAATAGTAACAGAATAATAATATCAAGCTCTGATGAGGATGTAAAATAACTGGGACTCTCATTTCTGGTGGAAATGGAAGATGAACCACCACTGTGGAAAACTGTTCAGCAGTTTCTAATGAGTGAAATGCAGATCTGTCCTACTATTCTATGATCCAGCTGTTCTATCCTATGATCCAGCTGTTCCACTCTTAGGTGCAAACCCAGTAATAAATGACTGAAAATGCAGATGAAAGACAAACAGGATGTTCACAGCAGCATTATTCATAAAAGCCACAGATGGGAAACAATCTAAACACCAATAAAGATAGAATGGATATAGTCACATGCTGGAATACTACACAGCAGTGAAAAAAAGAACATACTGCTACTCTATGCCACAACATGGATGAATTTCTTAGACATGATGTTCAGCAAAAACCAGACACAAAACAATATATAATGTATGATTCTATTTATAAAAAGTTCCAAAACTTCATTGAGATGAAAGATGAAAGTCAGAATAGAAGTTTGCTTTTGAGGAAGTGTTAGCATATTGACTGGGAGGGGGCAGGAGGAAGACTTGTGGGTGCTGATAATGGGCTATGTCTCGATGTGGATGGTGTTCACACAGGTATATATAAAACTTCAACGGGCTATCCACTTATGATCTGTATGCTTTACTATATGCATGTTGTACTTTAATGAAAAAATTAAGAGGAAAAGGGTTGTTTGGAAAGGAGCTAGGGGTGGGATCTGGAATAACATCTGGGCAGTAATACCAAGAGTTCCCAAACCCATGGGAAAAGCAGTCTCTCCCTACTTTGTGTCATACCTCATGGTTTACAGATAAGGCCCTAGGCCTGGGAGGGGCCTTACATAGCATTAGAAGCTCAGAGGAGGAGAGCGACACCAGTGGTAGAGAGGGGACAGCAACGCAGGCATCACGACCTACGGGCCAGGGCTCCTTCCCTCTCTTTCGTTGCCACTACTTCACCCTTCTCTACATTCTCTGTGGCTCCTTCCCTGTGGAGTCCAAACAGGGCACTGCTACCTGGTGAGGTTGTTACTGCTGAATGTAAGGGGAGACCCTACTGTGGCTGCTAAATGCCACACTCTTACTAATATACTCCATCACTACACTTACTTTCAGCACAACAGACCCTAATTACAGAATCAATCTGTTTGCTAACTGCTATGCACATGTCCATATACTACACGTGCACAGGAGCAATGTTTCCTACTCTTGTATTTGTGGACTGCCCACCCTCCTTTTAAAATATATTTTTGGGGGTGAGGATGGGAGAAGAACTTCTGGGGATTTAAATTTAATTATTTTATCCTTTTATAAAATAGCATTTCTGGGTCATCCCTGTTCATTAAAAAGAGTGAACACTGTATTGTCTTTTCCAGACTGTCATCCAGGTGGGCTTATGGCTCCTGCAGAGATGCAGAGACGAAGGGGCAGTGGGCAACTCAGAGCTCTGTGGTTCTCATGAATGGGGCAAGCTGCCTTGCAGAGCCCGCAGCCAATCATTTTGGTGCCCTGGGAGCCTCTCTTCTGCTGGTCCAGTATCAGAGAACATTTGCTAATGGCACCAGTGGTCTGGATGTGCCTTAACTAGGAAGAGTTTGGAGCCTGGCTGCTTGGAGAATGAAAAAGGAATTGGCAAGCCTGCTCTGCATGGTTCCAGTGGATCAGCAATACCTGCTGGTCCAGTGGGAACTCCTCCAGCCTTGGTTTTGAGGAAACTCAGAAAGAAGAAATTAGGCTTTGGTTTTTTTTTTAAGATATGCCTAGGAAGCATTTGGCACAATTACAAACGGCATTTACTAAATTGACAAAATGCTTTGCAATTATTTTCTAGACAACTCCACATACATCTCAGCAGGAGAAGTTCAGCACAGACAAGTACAAGTTCTTAGTCACTGGACAACATTAGTTCAATTACTCATGCACACTCAAAGGTGCTTAATTAATTATAACAGCAAAAGAACAAAGACCAGGACAGGTCTGCCCTCTCGGGTCAATAATTGATCCAAACTCAGAAAAACCAAACCAAAGCAAGGAAGAGTCTATTAAATATAAGAACCCTCTAACATAAGAAATATCACCCTTTATAAAACAAAGATGAAACCAAATGTATTTATATGTATGAACAAGGAAGACACCAAATGTCTTGTGATTGGAGAGTATACTAAGTTCAATACTCATGCCCTTAAAGCTGGCAGAAGTGGGGGCACTCTCCCCATTTTACGTTGCAGGAACTGAGATGGTGTGATGTTAAGTGATTTCCCTACTGGTACACACCCAGAGTCAGGGCGAGGTCTAGACTCCAGTTCATTTGCTTCCTGGGTCCTACAGTAAGCAGGGCCTGTATTCTCTGCTGATGAAAGCCACCCACTGATTGGGACAAGGCCCCTGCACACATTTATAAGATGCTCAGCTTGGTATGAAATAGGGCAGTTAAGTTGCCCTCAGAGGGACAAATCCTTTACTGGGTATTAAGAGTTCAGCAAAATGCCTGATTTTTAAATTTACTGGGTGCTCAATAAGTAATAATTTTTATCCCTGCTCAGCCTGAAAACAAAATCAGAGTTGGATTTGATCAGTGGTTTAAAAATCTGTGTTTGACAGTAGAACCCCAGTTACACAGTAAACCAGATTAAAGGGGGCTACTCTGCCTGTGGCAGCCCTGTTGCCCTGCCTGCTCAGCCTTCTTCTCATCCCTTGTCTGAGGAAAAGGATTAAAATCATGGGATTAGATACATTCCAAGGCCACTAGCTCTACATTTTACAAGTCTGATTTAGGACCATTCACCTACTCCCTGAGTGAGCTGAAATTTCTATTTCTGTATCAGTACAGGCGATTTCATCCATAGAACTAATTAGCAACACCTTAAGGAGATTTTTATATGAATAAAAGGAAAAAAATTACAAATAGTTCAGAAAGATGAGACTTCAGCCCATAAATGCAGATTTTCCAAATCAAGGTGGGAACTCCCTGACTTGATGTAGGCCCTGCACTAGCGATACGCTCTTACTCTTGAAGAAGCCCAATTGGAAGACAGCGAGTGTGCAGATGGTGAGGATGTGAACATGGTGTGACTGGGGACTCTGGCTGCTAGAGAACATACAGCCCACTGTGCCAGCCAGGCACCGCATGGTCCACACTGGTCCTGGCTCTTCCCCATCTCCAGGTCTCCCATTCTTGATATGAAATAAGGACTTTTCATTTGTGAATTCATGCTGAACTAGAAGTTTGTTTTAGGCAGGGCCATTTTCCCATTTTTCTGTACTTCTTTTCCTTCTCCTCTCCATACTCTACCTCAGCAACCCTCAGGAGAGTGCCTGATGGCGTAATAAATGCTGAAACACTGACTTCCAGAGGCAAGTGATACACTGGAAGCTATCATTGAGCACCAGGTAAAGCAGGTAGGAGGGTTCTCTTCTGGATTCTACCAAGGACTTACTGCACTTCTTAGGATAAAGGATTCATCTTTCTAAGCCTCAGTTTTAGAATATATGCAAAACCACTCTGTTCTCTGTAAAGCGGCATACAGATGTTCATGCTATTATCGTCGTCAACCTTAAAATATGAACAAACTCCTTTCCATTTTGAAAACTGCTGGGAGGCTTTAGCCAGCATCATTTTCTATTCAACATTTACTGAGGCCCCACTCATACAAAGTTCTGAGCTGAAGGTATAAAAGCATGGAGAGAGAAAAACTGTTAATTTGCCCTAAAAGAGGTTAATTACTCAGATGGCCATTTAACTGATGGTGTCAAGTGACCTTAGCCTAAGAGGTCTCCTTAGCCTAAGAGGTCTCCCCAACCGAGGGCTTTCCTCAACAGCCAACTGCTGAGCCCAGTGGGGCCTTCTGAGGCCTGGCCTTTGGGTGGGGACACACCTGGCACTTGAGTATACTTGGCTGACCACTTCCACACGAATGGCACCATTGCAATCTACTCCGCTCCCTGGAACACTCAGAGGACGCCCAAGGGGAAGCAGCGCATTCTTAGCCACTGGCCCCAGTGGTCCTAGGCTAGCACAGCAAAGCTTTCTCGGCAGCAGATGCTACACTCTATTTCTGGGGAGGCTGAGTGATTATCGTTTTGTTTAGGGGGTTGTTTCCTGTCAAGTGTGAGCTTTGGGATTCAGCTGAGGCCTGGTGGCAGTTCCCAAATAAGTACAAATATAACCATGAAGCAATTTCCTTTAGGAAGAAAAAAGAGGCTAATTAGGCTCATAGAGGGGTCAGCCTGTGCCTTTGTTAACAACTGGCAGAATCAGGATATAAGTCTTGCTGTGTTCAGTGGGCAGCTTCTTGGTTTCTGTTCAGTGCCAGCCAACTGAATGCATCAGCCTGGGGAAGCAGCAGCAGAGAGCATTGTGAGCCAAGCACAGAGTCACAGGATCCCTCTGAAATCTCCGGCAGGTTTCACAAACCCCAGGAGGCAGAACAGCACTCCTGGTGTTCCAGTCATGTTAACAGCCCAGAAAGAACTCAGTGAAACTGCTCCTGGGGCCAGTGGCTCAGAACAAATTGGAAGGATGACCTGTGGTAGCAATGCGCTTGTTCTCGGCAGAGAAAGACCAGCCCAGTTAGCAGAGCCTGAGGAGAACCATAACCGGGCCCAAGGAGAGACCTCTCAGCTTTACCCACTCCTGACCCCAGTAGTGGCACTGGCCTCCCAGCCTTTCCCTTTGGCTGGGCAGCTAAGCACTCCTTTGACCTGACCCTGGTCCTACATGACTGCTTCTCTGCCCCAGTACCTGGAGGTCTTTGTCATGGCCCTGCCTCTCCAGGATCAGCACCCGGTCCTGTAGTTCCTCCACAGTCCCTTGGAGCAGGTCATTCTCCTCTAAGGTGGCACTGAGACGGTGCTCCAGCTCCCGTTTCCGATCCGACAGCATCTTGATCTGAAAGGGTGGAGAGCCACAAGGGTGGTGTGGAGTTACACCCGGGCTGATGAGTAGGGAGGGAGGGACCAGCCCCGGAACATGAAGGCAGGTGTCTCTCCAAGTGCTCTGCGCAGGGGCCTGGTGCCTCTACCTCTGAAGGAACAGCTGTGAACTCTTAAGCTGAGGAGAAAACCCCTCCCCTTTGGAAACCTGTCTGGGAAGGGGTAGGAGTTGAACTTTGGGGAAGCTGGAATGTGGGGTGCCAGGCAGAGGCAAGGAAGGTTAGTGCTCTCTGGAAATTCCACAGATAAGACAGAGGAGGGCCCCACCTTGCTGCCTATAACTTTTTTTTGGCCCTGCCGCACGGCATGTGGGATCTTAGTTCCCTGATCAGGGATCAAACCCGTGCCCCCTGCAGTGGAAGTGCGGAGTCTTAACCGCCGGACCACCAGGGAAGTCCCCTGCCTACAACTTTACTTCAACCCCACAGTTTATGGGGCAGTGGAACCTAATCTGTGGGACCATTCTTCTTTCTCAAGTCCTGAGCACAAGAAAATGCCCAAGACAGTCTCTGGAGCTGCTGTATTCTCATATTCTGTGTCTCTCCTTTGTCCTTCCCCCACTGCTGGCAGGTCTGGCTCTTGAGTCATGGTCCAGACCCCGGGTTAATGGGGGAGCCAGAAGGATACAGAAAACAGAGCAGTGCCTGCATCAGCCCGTGTCCTGGGAAGGAACATGACATGCACACAAGTAAATAACTGATTTTACTTAAAGTATCTTTTGCTTGAGCAAGAAGTTTGTGAATAGAAGCAATTTTTCTCTTTTTATTAAACAGGTTGATATGTTTGTACACTGAGTATCTAGCTAGTCTCAAGAAAGATACAGACCTTCTTTTAGAAAGGCCTGTCTTGTCTCTTCCGTTTCAGTGAGAAAGCAGAGGAAAAGAGGAAAGAGATGCTGGGTAAGAAGCCGCCCAGCACTCCCCAAGGCCAGCGATGCTTCAGCCCAAGAACACTGCCCTGCTCAGGGGCTATGCGAAGCCTTCCCAAATCCCTTCAATTGCTAGTGGCCTTGGGAACTTTCGGAGTCCTGCAGGTCCCCCAGCTCCTCCCATTTATCAGTTTTCTGCTAGAATGATCTCTCAACCAGTTTCTTGTGAATAGTCTCCTGTTGTGTTTAAGATGTTCTCCACACTCCCTAGTCTAGCATGACAACAATTCACTAAAAGGACCAACCTCAGACTGCTTCCAGGGGAGATTTGGAAATGAATGTCTAACTTGTCCCAAGTCCTCTGAAATCTTTACCTTCCCCCTGCTTTTTGGCTGTTCTCACTCTCTGAATTCTGTTCATAGGGCACAGATCTTCCCTGGCCACCCACCTATCAGATAGGATGCTGTCCTGGGGAAATGAAGTATGTGGCCTTTGTCCAGAGGGATCAGGTATCTGGCCAAACAAAGAAACACTGTCTCTCAAGTGTGCACCTGGGTAAGGGACCGAAAGGAGCAGGCCCTTTTGTGAATGGGTCCACTATTCCCCACACTGAAGCAGCGTTACCCACATGAAGGGAATTCTTACTCTAGTTGGTTTTCATTTAAATACCCTCTGACCTTTACATTTTCCTTCCCATGGATCACCTTTGTTTCCCAAGTTCCACTTAGTGAAGTCATGAGGTAAATATGGTTCTGATACACAGCCCCACCCCTTAAAAAAACTTAGCAATTCAGCTCTATGTGAAGTAACTTATTTGAAATAAACAATTTCATAGCTTGGCTTTTAAAAGTAGCAGTGTTATTGGATGAAGCAAGGAATTGGCATTAGGCAGCCAACTCCCTCACCCCATCCTACACACCCTGAAACCTGGGACCAAATCTGGCCATAAATATTCCTGGGAAAGACCCTGTGTCATGAGGGTCTAGAAACAGTGAATTGGGGGCGGTGGGGAAAGGAAAACAGGCAACTCGATGGAGTCAGACTTCGGCAGAGGTGGTTGAACAGCACATCATGCACACAGACCGTCACAGACAGGCATGCCAAACCCACCAGCACAAACTACTTACTTCAAGAACCTGCTGCTCAATACCAGTAGGAATTCCAAGGGAAGGGAAGAAGGAAGGGAGAGCCAGGAGAAAAGAGAAGATATTGACAGACTTTAGGAAAAACATCTTCATGTCATTTATGAAGCAGGAGAGCAGCCATCCGGGCCTCTTGGGCCTGACCACGCTGGCTGGTTCCTTCAGGGGTGCACGCTCATGTGGTGCTAGACCGTCCCTCAAAGTGTGACTCAGCCAAAGGGCTACTGTTCGGACACTTGGCTGAGGGGTCCTGGGAGCAGATTAGGTGGAAGCCTCCTCAGGAGACAGCCCCCATTTGGACTGGTGATAGGACCCCTCCCCTCTCCTCCCCACAACTGGATTCTCAAAGTATTGTCCCCTGAGTGCTACTCTTTTTCCCCCTCTGGCCCTCTCAGGCCATAGACCCTGCCTGCCCTCTCATATACTTTCAATAACATTACTTTCTTCCAAACACCACACACAATGCTTTCCACGTATTAACTCATCAGATCCTCACAACAACCCTATGAAGTAGACACTTCTATTACTCTCAGTTTTTAAGTGAGAATAATAGGCCCTATTAAGATGGACTGAACTGGACCCAAATGGAATGGAGGAAGGGAGGATTCCCTTTCCAATCTTCTATTTAGGATTGGCATGGATGTTCTTTGAGGGATCAACATATTCAGTAAAAAGTAAGGCATTCATAATTTCAGCACACTCAGCAGTAACTCTGAGCAACCTTATTTTTCTAGACAATAGGCTACCTGGAGGAACATGGTCAAGTGTTCCCCATTTAGTTTCTCACAGATATGTCTCCCTAGAGATTTTAGATAGAGCAGGTTTTTGTTCAGAGGGCTCCTTGTCTAAAAGACCTGGCACGGCACCTCCAATGAGAAAAGCACTTCCATCCAAGCACTGCTGCACGGGGAGGCTCACCTCGGCCTGAAGGCTTTCGAGTCGGATGATGTGCTGGTTGGTTGATGAGTTTTTCTCCCGAAAGTCTTCTCTGAGGGCATGGACTTGCATAGATAGCTGTCTCTCAACTTCTGATGCCTGCAAGCAGAAAAGACCATAGAGCTGATTTAGAGGTTGTACAAAAGAGGACTGATTTGCCTTTCATTTCTCAAGCATCTCTTTGCAACTCTATTCTACAAGTACACGATGAGAAACTGGTCTCCCATCCCTGGTCCCTTTGTTCCCTCACACCCAAACAAGACTAACCTCTATCCCTACCTCCACCATGAATGACTCTGTCTAAGTCTAAGACCACTTTGCTGATCAGAGGAAACAGGCCTAGAAAATTGTAAGTTCTCAAATGTTAGTTATCATCATTATGATTCTGCACACAGCAGAAGCTCAGCAAACATCTAAATTGAGAGACATTCTCAGTATTTTACATGGAAGAATAAGACCAATATACCTAATACCTTAGAAATTCCTTTATTTCTCCCATGCATTTCCTTAGTGGGGCCCAGGCAAATCATCTCTGTATTTCTTACTTCCAGGCAACATGGGTACTATTTAAAATACCCTGTTATGTCTGTTAAGATTTTTTCTGTTCATTCCTCAAGGAACTTTCGATTCTCTGGGGAGTGCTGGCTGAGGTGCTCGTTTCCCACCCTAATCCATTTATTCTCTAATGCTGAAACACAGCAAACACCAAATACCATTTGGTGCGTCAGCACCTTCTCTTGAATATGCAGGAGAGTACTTTGAAAGAATGCACCCTTGGAAAGATATGAACTCAGTCATCCTCCGGAGGGCCCAGCCAAGCCCCCACTGAGGAAAGCCCTGAACCCTGCCCTGTGGAGGAGAGCCACAGGACAGGTTAAGTAACTGCCTCAGTGCTTTTCTGAGGCCAAATAGGGTCAGTAAGCTTTATGCGTTCTCAGGAAAGATCACGGTGTGCAGAAATGGTTGGGAAAGGCTTTCAGAGGAGGTGGGATGGTAATAATGTTGAAATGGTAGGCTAGCTGTTCAATGAGGCTCTTACAGTAATGGTTATAGGTTCAACAGTTCCTTTTATCTTCAAGTGCTGTATAACCAATTGTCCATCTTTTTTTGGTTCCATAGATTCAACAAACGTGCCCCCTGCCCCAGACTACAGCACCACAAGAATCAACCTATACTGCTAGTTTTTAAACAATTACAAAACATACAACAAAAGAAAATTAAACCATCTCTTTTTCTTCCTTATTCTAAATTTAATTTTAGACACTACCAGCTTGTTTCTTAATCACTTAGAAACACATTAGTCATCCTTGCCTAAAAATAAAATTAGTATTATTTACTGAGTACTTCACTATGTGCAAGAACTGTGCTAAATGCTTTACCTCAATTGTCACAACCAAAGTAGGGCCTGCCACCCTCAATTCACTTCCAAGGCAACAGGCTCAGGGAAGTGAGGGAACTTGCCCCACATTTTAGTGAATGACAGCATCAGAATGGTAAACTTTGGGCTGTCTTACTCCGAAATTAGGACTGCAATACTGCCTTCTTACACAGTATCTTGAAATAGTTTTTCCTATTTCTATCACTCACTATTGAAACTAACTTCATGAGTCCAATTTAGAAAGGCTTGTTTTCTTTCTTTTCTTCTTCTTCTTTTTTTTAATACTAAGCAATTTTATTTGACTCTTGAAATTTCTTCAAATAGAATTTAGGGCCCATAAGGAAAATTTCCTCTTATAAATGCTGCAGTTCGATTGCCTATACTGAATTCAGTTGACTATCAGGGTTTCAAATATGTTCAGATTACAAAGCACTGGGTAATTCAGGCAGCTGACCTCATTCTGAGCATCACTGCCTTGACATGAATCATGAGACAACCACAGAGATGCACTGAGGGCTACAAATCTAGCCCAGGTGGTATCAGAAATGCTCCTGTAGACAGTCTCCTCTCAAAGTGATCTTCCTAGAAATAAAATTTGTCTCTTCCCTCTAGGAAGCATGACACCAAAGTCTCAGCTCCTAACCACTATGTTACAATGTTTCCTTTAATTGTCTGACTCCTCAGATGTGCCCAAGGATATACTGTTCACAAAGACTTCTAACCTACAGCTCTCATATGAATCTCCAACAGCCCTAAGAAGCAGGAATTGATGGCCTCATTTTGCAGACAAGGAGGTGGAGGCTGAGAGGAGTGGCACTGCCCTGGTCTTCAGCCTCCCGGTTCTGTGCTCTCCCACCACACCATGGCCACCTCCAGTCAGGTGGCCAGCCATTTGTCTGTGATGGTGATGGAGGGGAACGGATCAATCAGACATATAAGTACCATCTGTAAGGAGCTAATGCACCTTCCAAAGTATATTATTTTCTTCTTTTTCAGAGATGGAAACTGGCTCAGATACTTAGACCTGACTACCAGAATGAATATTAGCTATTTCTGCACATAAATTAAATAATAATCTCTGAAGTTTGACATAACTCTAATGTTCTAAATGCTTTCTGAACAAAGTATCAGAAAGGTTACAAAGCCAATTTTAGTTCCACAGTGGATTTCAGAGCTTCTTTGAAGTTCTTCAAGTAGGAGAGTAAGCCAGAATAACAGTGGTCTTTCTGAAGAGATCTGCCCTGCTCCTGAGAGGAGGGATGTATGATGAAAGGAAAAACAAGTTAAGGGTCAGATGGTCAGGGTTAAGAGTTCCTGTCCTACCATAGATATGGGTATGAGTTATATGAGTCATTTAACCTCTTGGAGTCTCACTTTCCCAATTTATAGACATATTCGTCCTTTACACTGTAACACAAAAAAGGCAGGTTTGAAGGTATGCCCATTTCCCTATTTGTAATTCAGGGCTTTGTGGGATTGAGTCTAATCACTGAAGTGTAGGGAAATAAAGGAAGGAAAGAAATATCGCACTGCTACAAGTTTAGGGCAACTAGGATCAGTTGTTTGCTTTTTAAAAAAGCTCAAGTACTGAGAACACCATGTGTATATTATAAGGAGCTGTCATATGCATAAGTCCACTGAGAACAGCCTGTTTGGTGACTTGGCCAACATCATGAAGGTCAAGCTAAAAAATACAGGGAAATACAGAAATATTCGGCAGCCATACCTTTCAGTTCTGTTCTCCTGGTGGCCTTGCAAAGATAAGCTATTTAATATCCAGGAGCCATACCTCTCTTGGAGATAAAAAACTTTCTCCTTCTAGGTTTAGGGCAGCTAGTCATGGCCCTGGGACCTTTTTTGGTGGTCGTGGGGTTATATTAGGATAATTCATTTTGAAAGCAGAAAATGACAGGCATGGGACTTACAGTTTACTTCTCAAAATGATGAGTTTTGACTACTGTACCTGATTAAGCAGCCAGTAACAGCTGTGGCAAAACTGTGGCAGAGAATGACATCTATAATCATAGGTGAATATAAGAAAAGATGGTATGCTTTTAGCTCAGATATTCTTTTATTCTTAAACTCTTAAATTTTTTTAATAATAAGAGTAACAGGTGACTTCCCTGGTGGTCCAGTGGCTAAGACTCCACGCTGCCAGTGCAGGGGGCCTGGGTTCAATCCCTGGTCGGGGAACTAGATCCCACATGCATGCCACAACTAGAGTTTGCATGCTGCAACTAAGAGCCCAGTCCGCAACTAAGAAGAAGTCCACATGCTGCAACTAAGACACGGCGCAGCCTAAATAAATATTAGAAAAAAAAAAAGAGCAACAAATGTTTAGAGAAAAAAAATTAAGACGAACTGAAGGATTGAAATGAAAGTTTAAGTCCCCACTTATTCCTAATTAGTAGTACCACTCTCCAGTGATATATCTAATATCATCCATATTAGAGATACTTCTTGTGAGTCTTTGTAGAAATTTTCTATTCATATCTATCTATCTAAAACATTACTAAAATTTTGGCTTTAAAAATACATATAGTGTTTTAACATCTTTCTATGTCAATATGTAAATCTACCTTATTCTTTTTAACAGTTGTCTGGCATTTAGTTATATGAATATACCATAATTTATTTAACTAGTCCTTGCTTATGAGCATTTATAGAGTATTTCAATTCTTTGCTATTATAAACAGTGCTTTCAAAAAATATCCTTGCTAATCAATCTTTGTACTTGTAGGAGAATACCCTATAAGTGAATAAATTCCTATAAGTGGAATTACTAGATAAAAGGAATGCATATTCATTTTTATAGGAACTGCCAAACTGTCCTCCAAAAATGTTGGATCAATTTACTGTACCCCTACTGACAGAGTGCAAATATGCCTGCTTCCTAATACCTTGCCACCACTGGGTATTATGAAATGTTTTAATCTTTAGATACTTATTTCTAATGTTCTCAAAAACATCTCTTTTACTTTCATTGCATAAAGATTGAATAAAGAAAACAAGACATTCAAGAAATAACTCTAGTTCTGTTAAAGAATGCTGAAAAGTTTAACACATACATTTCTTGAACTATCTGAAATGAACTACTTTTATAATCTGAGTGCTCAGGTAATTATTTATTATTTAATTAATCCTCAAATTGGCAAAAAAAACTGACAGTGTGTTCCTTCTGCCCGATATGCTTGATTTGGTCAAGTACCATCTAGGCCAGATTACTTTCTCTCCACTGAGCAGAGCTGTTCCATGATTACTTTTCCAATTGACATGATTAGCAATATAAGAATATTTCACTAAACTGTAACATTTTAAATTTGTTTAAACTGGCCAAAGTAGAACTGTTAACTATATACTTTTTAAAATTTTTTTTTAATTTTTATTTTTGGCTGCTTTGGGTCTTCATTGCTGTGTGTGGGCTTTCTCCAGTTGCAGCAAGCGGGGGCTACTCTTTGTTGTGGTGCGCGGGCTTCTCATTGCGTTGGCTTCTCTTGCTACAGAGCACGGGCTCTAGGTGCGTGGGCTTCAGTAGTTGCAGCATGTGGGCTCATTAGTTGCAGCACACGGGCTCAGTAGATGCGGGAGCACGTGGGCTTCAGTAGTTGTGGTGCATAAGCTTATTTGCTACGTGGCATGTGGGATCTTCCCGGAGCAGGGATCGAACCTGTGTCCCCTGCATTGGCAGGCAGATTCTTAACCACTGTGCCACCAGAGGAGTACCAACTATATACTTTCTTGTTAAATGGAGGCAAGGAAGTTGCATTAGTTACACATGAGCATCCATTTAACTTATTTGTGAAAAGAAAAAAAATGAGCCAATTAACTTAGAAATTATAGTAGGAGAGATCTACCATTTTATTTTTATTTTTTAATTGAAGTATGATTGATTTACAGTATGTGTTATTCAGTTGTATAGCAAAGAGATTCAGTTATACACACACACACACACACACGCTTTTTCAGATTCTTTTCCACTACAGGTTATTACAAGATATTGAATATAGTTTCCTGTGCTATGCAGTAAGTCCTTGTTTATTTTATATATAATAGAGATTATATATAATAGAGATTAATATAATCTATTAATCCCATAAGTTTGTTTTCTATGTCTGTGAATTTGTTTCTATTTTTGTAAATAAGTTCATTTGTATTATTTCTTTAGATTGCACATATAAGTGATATCATATAGTATTTGTTTTCCTCTGACTTCACTTAGTAAGATAATCTCTAGGTCCATCCATGTTGCTGCAAATGACAATATTCCATTCATTTTTATGGTTGAGTAATATTCCATTTATTTGTGTGTGTGTGTGTGTGTGTGTGTGTGTGTGTCTGTGTATTGCACACCTTCTTTATCCATTCAGCTGTTGATGGACATTTAGGGTTGCTTCTATGACTTGGCTATTGTAAATAGTGCTGCTTTGAACACTGGGGTGCATGTATCTTTTTGAATTAGACTTTTCATCTTTTCCGAATATAAGTCCAGGAGTGGGATTGCTGGATCATATGATAACTCTATTTTTAGTTTTTTATGGAAGCTCCATATTGTTCTCCATAGTGGCTGTCCCAATTTACATTCCCACCATCAGTATAGGAGGGTTGCCTTTTCTCCACACCCTCTCCAGCATTTACTATTTGTAGACATTTTGATGATGGCCATTCTGATTGGTGTTTGGTGGTACTTCATTATAGTTTTGATTTGCATTTCTCTAATAATTAGTGATGTTGCACATATTTTCAAGTGCCTGTTGCCCATTTGTATGTCTTCTTGGAGAAATGTTTATTTAGGTCTTCCGCCCATTTTTTGATTAGGTTGTTTGCTTTTTTTTTTTTTGATATTGAGCTGTATGAGCTGTTTGTATATCTTGGAAATTAAGCCCTGTTAGTTGCATAATTTGCAAATATTTTCTCCCAGTTCGTAGGTTATCCTTTTTGTTTTTTGTTTCTTTTTGGGTCGCAGCACGCGGCACACAGGATCTTAGCTGCCCGACCAGGGATCGAACCTCCCGCACCCCCTGCAATGGAAGCACATAGTCCTAACCACTGGACTGCCAGGGAAGTCCCTATTTTTCAATTTTCAGTTTCTGTAACAGAACCCCAGAATATGGGTTTGTTTTGAAAATACATTTTGTTGATTTTCCCCAATCTTTCTATGTGTGTATGTACAATTACCCATGATCATATTACTCATATAGATTTTTTCATTTTTCATTTAGCCTGGTTTCAGAAACATTTCCATGTTATTTACTATTACACTTCTTAATTGTCACTTTAAGTGACTGCATAATATTCCATCAAGTAGATATGTTATGATTTCCTTTACCACTCCCTTATTGTTAGGCATCTGGGATTTCCCCATATTTTGCAATTATAATGAATACGTGTCACCCTGGTGGTGGTAGCAGAACTTTACTACTAGTAGAAGTGGAATAGAAAACCTAAGTTTTCCAGTAGAATGGAAAAACTGAGTCAGAAAAGTAGATGATTATACTTTAGAATAGAAAATCTACACCAATTTGAACCGAAAATGGGTTTATGATTAGCCTTTGCTTAACTGGAAAATCCAATTAACCTGAAGTCTGTATTTTCTTACTTTCAAGGTCTTATAGTTAAAAACTTTCAAATTTGGTAATAGGTGCCATGAGCTTACTGATAGTAAAAAGGAGGCTTATCATGTAATATGCTATCTTGATTATTTATAGTAATAAAAGCAATAGCCATCTACTAGATGGTAAGTAAATGCAAAAATGTATGATAGCCTTTTGTTCTCACTAGGCTTTAGTATGCCAATCCCTCCCAAAGCCTTTCAAAAATAAAACTCAGAAGTTAAGTTTGTTTTGTATTTATATTTTACTTAATATATAAAGATAGTAAGATTTTCACCAATACCTTTCCGAAGAGGAGGTTTCATTTCTGGTAATACAGTGGGATAGGTTGTTTGGACTGACCTTCCTACTGAAAACAGCTAAAAATACTGGATAAAGTGGAAAAGATTTCTTAAAAGCATCAAAGAGCTGACAAGATAGTAACGGAGTCACATTAATATTTCACATATGCAAATTATTACAACCAACCAATGGAACACAAACAGTAACAAATAAGCCTAACTACACCACAAATAAATAGCATAACCACAACTGTAGGGGGCCAAGAAGAAAATAACTTACTTAAATAGCTTTGGAAAACAGTCTTTTGACTGTATACTGTAAGGTTCAGGGAAAAAAGAACTCTACAGAGCTACTGAACTGTAGTTAATAAACTTGTTTCTCACAGATGTATGGTTTAGCAATTCTAACATTACTGTATGTGTTTAATAGAATTGAACAAATAAGTAAATGTACCATGGATAATGAGAACTGGATTCTCTTGTGGAAAAAAAAAGTAACAAATAAAGAAAGAGGGAAGGCTAACATGAACTCTGTGGTACTGGATTAGAACTGGAGACATCAGAATGAACTTACGGTTTTTAATACATATATAAATGGAGAGACTGAGAAAGGATTATAGATATCTGTTTATGAATGTGTTAGCATTTCCACACTTATTTCCTAATTCTGTCTTCTGAGAGGGCCTAAAAGTAATGACATTCTACTGCTCTCATTGGTTTCTATATACCAATCTCTAATAAATGAACTAAAGCTCCTTGGAGAAATGGCTTGTTCCAGCGTTGGGGAAGGAAAAATACAACATGAGCCTGGAACATCTTGTGATGCCAGAAAGAAAGGAAGTGCTCAAAAAATGATGGAGGTACACTGAATGGACATAGGAGTCAACTCGAAGGAGCTCCCAATGCCTAAGGCTGGGACCATATGATCAATAAAACAAATGACGACAGCAATGGATTATAATGTGTAGAATAAGATAAATATTCATGAGTCCACAATGATAAGTAAATAATTGGATAAATTAATTAATAAAGGAAGAGAGGCAGCTCTTCCTTACAGAAGAATTCCAATTAATAAATGTAGAAGGACCACTAGAGACAGAAAATCACCATTAGGCAAGCATCACAATAATAACTGTTCCAGGCAAGAGCCAGAGGATGGGGACTTCCCTGGTGGTTCAGTGGCTAAGACTCCATGCTCCCAATGCTGGGGGCCCAGGTTCAATCCCTAGTCAGGAAACTAGATCTCACATGCCGCAACTAAGAGTTCGCATGCTGCAACTGAGACCCGGCTCAGCCAAATAAATAAATGAGTAAATACACAAAAAAAGAGCTAGAGGATGAATGCTAATAACTGGTGGGCAAAAGTCTGACAAGAAACAGGATATTTATATCTCCCTGTAAGACTTATTAATTACAAAGAGGAAAAGAGTAACTTCTCAGTGGAGAAGCCTGGCAGATACTACCTTAGCCGAGTGGTAGAAGTTAATATCACCAGTAAAAAAATATATATATCAACACCTCATGTCCTCAATGTGAAACACTGAAAAGGGCACAACTGCATTTCTGTGCTATTGCTGCAAAATTGCATAACCTAATTTAATCATGACAAAACACTAGACAAACCCAAATTGAGGGACCTTCTATAAAACAATTCATCATTACTCTTCAAAAGTACCAACTTCAGGAAAAACAAACCAACACTGAAGAACTGTCAGAGATTGCAGGAGACAAAATAAACATGACAGCTAAATACAATATGGGAGGTTGAGCTGAAACCTGGGCCAAAAAAAGGATGCTGGTGGGAAAATTGGCAAAATTCCAGTAGGTATGTAGATTAGTTAATATTGCCTCAATGTTAATTTACTGGTTTTGATAACTGTACTATGGTTATGTAAGATGTTAGTATTAGGGGAAAATAGAAGAAGGGTATATGAGAATCTCTATTTTTTTCCGTAACTTCCTTATAAGGCTAACATTATTAAAAAAAAAAATACCATATTGGTAGTGCCACTAGACACTTGGCAGGAGAAAACAAGTCATCTCTGAAGGATGGTAACTTCATCCAAAGATCAAATAATTTCCATAAATAATTTTTTAATAAAAATAAGCAGATTGGGCTTCCCTGGTGGTGCAGTGGTTGAGAGTCCGCCTGCCGATGCAGGGGACACGGGTTCGTGCCCCGGTCTGGGAAGATCCCATGTGCCACGGAGTGGCTAGGCCCGTGAGCCATGGCTGCTGAGCCTGCGCGTCCAGAGCCTGTGGTCCGCAACGGGACAGGCCACAACAGTGAGAGGCCCGCGTACCGCAAAAAAAAAAAAAAAAGATTATAGTAAAACAAAACCAAAAATACCCATAGAAACAAATACTCATGAGCAAGAATCACCACAAACAACAACAGAAACATTCATAATGACTTCAGATACTAGAATTATCAGATATAGATTGTAAGACAACTGTGATTATGTTTAGATAAATAAAAGACATGATTAAAAATATCTCTGTGGAACAGGAAAATATAAAATACAACTGACCAGACTGAAAATGACACAAGATGTCTAGCAATAAAAAACAATCCTTTGAGTTCACATAGCACCATGGACACACACCTCTAGCAGAGCACATATTACATTTTATTACAGTTATCCATTTGCATTCCTTCTCCCTCACCACATTTTATGCTTTTTAAGGTGAGGGGTGACTGAGTCTAATTCATTTTTGTATTCCCAGTGGATAGCACAATGCCTGGCATATGATAAGTATGCAAAAAATGTCTGAACTGAACTGAACTAAATATCTTTCATGGCTGACAGAAACTGCCCTTGAGCAATTAAAAGAATCAAGTCTAAATGTATAGTAGTATAGCTACTATAGGATGAAAAAAACAAAAGTAAAAATCTCCAAAGAACTAGAGTAGACACACAGACCCCCAAATTTAAGTCAAAATGTTAACAAAAGTTTATTAAGCTTTTACTGTGTGGCCAGATTTATGCTATGAACTAGGGATACAATAGTGAGGAAGACAGATCTGGTCTCTACTTTAGGTTCTAAAAATGTCAGAGCTGGAACTTACTAGAAAAAACAACCCAGTTATTTGAACTCCCTCATTGCACAGATAAGGAAACTGAGGCCCAGAAGGGATGCATAAGGGTCACATAACGAGTAACTGAAAGGTAAACAAATGAGATACCAATTTAGGGAGAATGACTGAAAAGAATGGAAAACCAAATCACAAAAAACAGGGACTTAAAATTTTAATAGCAATGCAGTTAATAGAGAAAGGTTAGAGAATGAGAAAACAAAACCAAACCTGAGACATGGTAAGTAGAGTACTGATGTTTGCAAATATTCAAAGAAAAACATTTTCTTTTCCTGGTCTCTCATCTTGGGTTTCAACTAGATTAACTATTTTAACCTCTCTCCTGCTAGACTTTGAGCCCTAGTATCCACATTATTTAGTACATCACTGGTGCTTAAAACATATTTGGAGAATGAATGGTTTATGTTTTATCAGAAAGTCAGTTTTCCTATCAAGTTCTATTTTTCACTTTAGAATACACAGTATCCTCTCTAGACTTTGCAAAGTACTACTTTACTACCAAGCCAAAGTAAACACAGAAACAAACACCTAACAATTCTTTCAAGTGAAAAATTTAAGATTTTAACAAAATGAAGATAAGTTTCATAATGATCAAGCTTTTCATTTTATTTTAGCTTAATGGGATTATGATTTTCTGAACAACCCAAAGTTCCATGCCTGTTACAGGTAGACATTTGCCCGTCTAATCCATGTTGGGTTACTGGGTTCTTGTAAGTTTATGCTGTTACATGATAATGGTGTGGCTATGGACATCTGCTGTACTACTTTACTAATTAATACTATCTTAGTTCAGATATGTGATGCAGACAGATGAAACTCACTTTGTACCCAAGATTTATGTAGAAGGATGTTCACTGCATAATTGTTTGCAATAGTAAAAGACTGGAGGCAACCCAAGTGTTCACTGTTAGCAGATTGGATGTATCAGTGCAATGGAATGCTATATACATCTACCTGCATTAATATGACAGGTGAGAACTCTACCACTGAATCACCCACGCACTGATTACTTGCATTAATATGGAAAGATTTCAACAATGTAATATAAAGTGAAAAAAAACCCAGCATATTTGATCCTATTTACCTAAGATTATGTGTATATGTTTATTTAAGTGCACACATGCATAGAAGGCCTGGAAGGCTGTTCATCAAAATGCTATCAGTGATTATCTCTAGAGGATGAGATTCCTAGTGATGTTCATTTCGGAAAAAAATTTGTCATAAATTTTGAATATTCTATAGTAGTGTGTATTATCTTAATAATTAGGGAAAATAAAGTTATTTTATTTAAAAATAGGTAGGGCTTCCCTGGTGGCGCAGTGGTTGGGAGTCCGCCTGCCGATGCAGGGGACGCGGGTTCGTGCCCGGGTCCGGGAGGATCCCGCGTGCCACGGGGCGGCTGGGCCCATGAGCCATGGCTGCTGGGCCTGAGCGTCTGGAGCCTGTGCTCTGCAACAGGAGAGGCCACAACAGTGAGAGGCCCACGTACCGAAAAAAAAAAAAAAAAAAATTAACATCAAATAAAGATCAGAAATTTTAGTAATAATGAGGCTTGGGAGAGTGATACAACAATCACAACAAACCTCAGACAGCATAAGCTTAGAAAGATTGAGGGGGAAGAGAAGTTATTATTATTACTTTTAAACTTTTAAAGTTCTAAAACTTACAGTTTCATGTCCCTATGAGGTATATAAAAAATACAAGACACAATCTCCATCCTCAAGTAGCTGAAGGAGAATGAGATGAACACTCGTGAAGAAGCCAATACAAGGTACAGAATAAATATTTGTACATACTGACAGGTAGTAAGAGAAATGCACAAATAGCTCAAGACAAAATATCGTAGATGTCTTAAGAGAAGGAACAACAAAGAATACAGCTGTGTGATCTTGAGAAAACTATACAATCACTATACCTCAGTTTCCTCATCTGAAAAATGGTGACTAAAAGATCTACCTTAACAGTTATGCCAGCATTAAAATGAAATAATGTTAGGGAACCGTGGACCGGAACCATCTGCCCTGGCCAGGCATGAAAATAACGCTTGCATAAGTTGTCTCACAAGAGAAGGTCCCAATAGGGAACAAGGAACTGACAAACTGCCGCCAACCAGAAGAATGAGGAGGGGCCGAAAAGAGGGAGGAGATGCCAGCCCATAATATATCCTGCCAACCTCCCAGAAACACTCACCCTGGAATCCATACTGACTGAGAGATGTGCATGCCACCAGGAAAAGCCCTGAGTCAGACCAAACATGGGCATGAGCAAAACGACCGGGCACAGACAACCCGGAAATTAACCCCCATCTCCACAAAACCCGAGACTTTGAGCCACAACGATGCAGAGCAGTTCTGGGTTCCTCACCCTGCTGCTGCTCTCCGCTTGAGCGCCACTTTTCAATAAAGTCTTTTGCTTCATCAGCACGTATGGCTCCTCGGACAATTCATTTCTGAGTGTTAGACAAGAGCCCCTCTTGGGCCCCTGAAGGGGTCCCTCTCTGGTAACAATAATGTAGATAAAATGTTTAGCACTGACTAAATATGTAATATGTTATAGCTATTACTATTATTTATGATAAAGTGAAAACTCCAAACAGAATACTGACATTTGCTCAAAGGAAAACATGCAATTTGAAAGCTGAAACCTCCGAGACTATCTGGCTCTAACCACTAATTTGGTGGCTGATGAAACTGAGGCATGGGTCAACAAAGTGAGGCCTTTGATATGATTTGAGTGAGCGAAAGTAAGGTCCTGCCTAAGATTACACAGCTAGTTGGCGCTTGACTACTATTTTCAGTTTCTTTCCATTTCAATACCATTATTTTTCTTTTAGACAAAAACAGAGTCACATATTGGATGATTTTCAGGGATGCCAAAAACTCATCCCCTAGAATAAGGAAAGCCCGATGCCACTAACAATGTTTATTACTCATGGGAGGGAATGCCTGCTTGTATGAGATATGTGGAAAGCTGCTCTATGACATTTAGAAAGTGTACGCCCACCAGATAGGGGCCATGTCTAATTTTGTTTTATTTGAAAGAACTTTAAAATTAGAGCACAATAACGGTTTTATTATCATCCTTTTCATCATTATCACAAACGTAATCCCTCAGCATCAAAGACCTTAATTGAAAAAGAAAAAAAGGAGAAATGTTAATCCACTTTTGTTTCTGGACGAGGGCCATTATTCAATGTCAGATCCCTACTGCTAGTTAAAAAATATATATTTCAGAAGAAGTCAGATTTTTAAATTTTTATTTTTAAATGTTCTATGAGGACTCATATAATAAAACAGGCCCTAGATATTGCCAATATACTGTATTCATAATCAAAACTTTTCATTCATGTAGTATTTTTTTCTTTTTTAAACCAAAATGACACAATACTGTGTTCACTCGATGGCCTGGCACTTTGCACTAACTCCAACATGGATAAAACACTTGCTTTCTATGCTTTTAATTGAGGATACAGAGATGAATAAAACTCAACTCTTGTGGGAAAACTGTCTTCCAAATTCAGGCTCTGAAAAGAACACGGTCTTTCCTCTCTACCAGTTACTGCATTGTGTAACCTCAGGCAAAACTGCAGCACTCTTTGTGCCTTAGTTTCCTCCCTTGTAAAATGAGGATAAAGTGGTAGCTGCCTCAAAAGGTCATTGTGAGGATGAGATAAATTAATCTATGTAAAGTGCTGAGAAGAGTGCCTGGTGCACAGTAAGTACTGCATGTGCGAGCTGTTCTGTTGCTACTATTGTCTGCATCACTATTATAGCTCTAATACCCTCAAAGATCAACTGAATTGAAGACCTGATGTTCAAGTCATTGGCCCAGAAAGTCTAAAAGATTAAATACAAAAGAGGACAGATCTTAAAAAGCCTAAGAAAATTTGGCATAGAGATTGATTGGAGAGAATGACAGCCCTCACTGAGGCCGTGTTGCGGAGAATCTAGGCACTCTCTTTTATCCATGGATGTGGTGTGGTGACCATAGAGAAACCTTGAAAGGTCTCAGGGGTAAAAAAAGGGGAGTGGATATGGAAATGTAGCCAAGCTAAAAGAATTACTATCCAGCTAAACTGAGGAACTGCATTGTCTGCAAGAACATGTCTATCTTGGAACAGGCCTCCCTGTTCCCTCAGGGTTGAAAATACCATGAGCACTGCAAACTTCCCAGAATTCGAAATGTTTATGCTTTCAAAAGATTACATGGAGATACTTGGAAAAGAAACTGAGAACCTTTTCATAATAAACAGGAAGGCTGAGGGGGAAGATAGATACTTTGAATGACATTCTACTTAAATTTTAATTTAGGTCAGTGATGGGAATGGGCTGGGGTAAGTAGACACTTAGGAGTCCTTCACAAGAAAACAAATGGTGTTGTCCTAGGGACACACTCAGGATTCCCTTAGAAAATAACTGTCACAGCTAATCCTAATAAAGAAAGAAAATTCTAGTATTATTAATGTTTTTTATTTCTTTTGGTCATATGGCTCACCCGGGGACTCATCTAGACCTTAAAGGTTGGAATGTTCAAATATTCCTGTTTGGGAAAGGGTTTAGGAAAATTTGCTTTCCAAACTGGTGGTCACTTTCTTCTTCCCACCACCATAAAAACAAAACTATTAATCAAATTATGCTTTTTTCTTTTTTCCCTGTACAAGCCTCTGTGATTTTGCTTATGGTGTGCTCCCTTCTTGGAATACCTTTCCCTGAAAATTTTCACCTGATAAATTCTTAACCTTAATGGCCCAGTTCAGAGGTGACACCTGTATCGCTTTTATAATCTCCTAGGGTAAAATGACTACATTATTTGCAGTCCTGTAATAATACTCTATTTTGAGTATTACATACTCTATTCTGTTTATTTGTTTACTACACAGTCTGTTCTGTTTATTTGTTTACATGTGTGTTTTCTCTCTTACACTGTGAATGACTTAAGAACAGGAAATTGGAACTCATATTAATCTTTGTTTGCTTAAAAAAATATACAGCACATAGTAGGTGCTCAAATGTTTACTGTATGAGATAAAATCTGAACACCTTAAGTGAGTACTTTTTGAGATAGTCAAGCTAAAACTGGAGAAAACAGAAGTGGGATTAAGCTAAACCACAGGAGTGTCCCTTTAGCAAATTTCCAGCAGGATCATCAGGTAATTAATGAGATAATTCCCTTTGATTTAAATAGCCCATCCCCAGGAAAGGGCACTGTTTCCTCCTATAGGTCATCACCAGGACTCAGGCGGATTTACTTACTGCTTTGATGTAAATTACCTATGACTGATCTGCTGATTTGCTGATTGGTGCTTCTACATATACCTTCACTCTGCTTTTGCATGTGGAATCTTTTAATACTCAGAACCCACAACTTCTTCCCCTGTGCCTTCTATAAACCTCACAGAAGTCTTTCTTTTATAAGGTCATTACTGATTGATAGGAAATAGATTTGAATGAAATCCTTTTTGGAGCTTGTCATTAAGTAGGCACCCCCGGAAGTATATATATGGAAGTAGGCTTTAAATTCAGATTTATTTGGGACTTCCCTGGTGGCCCAGTGGTTAAGAATCCGCCTTTCAATGCAGGGGACGTGGGTTCAATCCCTGGTCAGGGAACTAAAGATCCCACATGCCACCGCGGGGCAACTAAGCCCACACTCTAGAGCCCATGCACCACAACCAGAGAGCCCTCGTGCCACAACTACTGAGCCCACACGCTCTGGAACCCACATGCCACAACTAGAGAGAAGCCTGCGTGCTGCAACGAAAGATCCCGCATGCCGCAACTAAGACCCGATGCAGCTAAATAAATAAATATTTAAATTCACATGTATTTTATCCTGAGAGAAGCCCATGTTCTTTCAGTTTGGGTTGAATGCAACAAACTAAATCTGAGGAAAAGAAAGATAATGAATATTTATTAAGCACTTTCCATTTCCAAGCACTGCTCTAGGTAACACGTTATTTCATTTTATCTTAACAATGCTATAGGATATGTCCTGTTAACCTGTTTTAAGGATGAAGAAAGTGAAGCTAAATGAGATTAAGTCACATAGTTGAGGTCACTTAATCAGTAAATGATAGAGCTAGTATTCAAATGCTGGTCTGATCTGAAAGCCAATGAAAATGCCACTCTACAACCACACCCACAGGAAAAGGCTCCTCACACCTACCTCTGGTTAGGTTTACCAGCAACAACCAGACCTCCAGTGGGCACTTCTTCCTGAATGCTTTCAGACAGCTTTTGTAATTTATCTCCAGCCCTGACCTCTCCCCTAACTTCAGGCTCCTCTATCTAACTGCCTACTCAACACATCCAGTTGGATAGCTGATGTGCATCTCAAACTCAATGTATATGAAAACCGAACTCCTCATTCTAGGGCCCTCCACCTCAACACGCTTTACCTGCATCTTCCCTTTCTCAGGAGATGGCAACTCCATTCTTAGAAGTTTTAGGCCCACACAAAGGAATTATCACAGATTCCTTTTTTTCCCCCTTCTACCCACCACATCCAATCCATCTACAAATCCTGTGGGCTGTACCTTTGAAATTTACCTCAGAGGGCTGTTATGAGCATGAATGAGTTGATGTTTATAAAGCTGTTAAAACAGTGCTTGGCATAAGCATTATGAGTATTTATGAAGCAAAAGAAATATCCATCATCCTACTGCTACTCTCTGTCCCCACTTTTCCACCCTAGGTCTGGCCAGTATCATCATTCACCTAGACTACTGACTGCAGTAAGTCATCACCTAAGTGGTCTCCCTCTGCTTCCAGCCTTGCGTGTCCTCCTAGAGTCTACTCTCCAAACAGCAGAGCAATTCTTTAAAAACCCAAGTCATATCATGTCACTGCTCAAAACAATCTAGAGATTTTCCATCTTACTCAGAATAAAATATAACAAAGTCCTTATCATGGCTTATAAGACTCTAAAAGATTCCTGCCCTCACCCGCCCTCATCTCTGATCTGCTCTTTTATCCACTGTGTTCTCTCTGTTCCACTCATCCTGGCCTCCCTGCTGTCCTCAGCCCTGTCGAGCATACTCTTCGTCACCGTCCGTGCATTTGCTATCCCGCTGCCTGGAACGCTCTTCCCTTAGATATTCACAAGGCCTGTTCCCTCACTCACTCGTGTCTCTTCCCAAATGTCATCTCATCAGAGAGGCCTTCTTTGTTCACCTGACCCCTACATGTGTCAATCTCTAGTACCCCCCTGTTTAATTTTAATCAAGAACACTTATCACACATGATACTTAGCTTGTTAATTGAGTTATTGCTTCTCTCTCTGCCCCTGACGTCAGTTCCAAAAGGGCAGGGGCAGGGCCTTTATTTCGTTTGTCACCGTAACCCCAATACTCAGAACTGTGCCAGGCACATAGTAGACAAATTTGTTGAATACAGGGAAAACGTGTATATATTCATTCATTTTCAACTTACAGTTGTCTATAACATACTCCTAAAATGTCACAGAGAACAAAACAAATTCTATAAAATACCCCATATTACAGGATGAGTTCAGTTTTCAGTAGGAAAATTTTATTTTTAAACATTAAGAATTTTATTTTTAAATCTTTCATTTGAGTAAAACTGACAGAAGATGAGTCAAGCCAGTTTTACCTTTGTACCTAATTACTTACCAGTAGTCACAAAACTCTATCAATAGTTACAAAAATATCTATAACTGGGATATAAAAGCCTTTTCCCCCCTCAGATTTACCTTATTGGTTATGTCCATTTTGCAAAAACTATTCGAACAGAATTCAAGCATAATGATATTCCCTTATGGAAAAAATCCATGGCAAGATTTTTTTCTTAAAAATGTCTCCCACAGGGGCTGCCCTGGTGGCACAGTGGTTGAGAGTCCGCCTGCCGATGCAGGGGACACGGGTTCATGCCCTGGTCCGGGAAGATCCCACATGCTGCGGAGCGGCTGGGCCCGTGAGCCATGGCCACTGAGCCTGTGCGTCCGGAGCCTGTACTCTGCAGCGGGAGAGGCCACAACAGTGAGAGGCCCGCGTACCGCAAAAAAAAAAAAAAAAAAAAAATTTCCCACTAAATGTTCAAACATGGAAATGTGGAAGAACAGGGTTTAGATTTTGGAGACAGCAGCTAAGTGGCTGGGTGATCTCCTATGGGACATCCTACAAGTAAATTTGGGCATTTGTTGATGAAAATACTTCTCACAACTTGCCTTACTAAGATTATATATCATCTGATGGTTGCCATGGAAATAGCAATAATGCTAACAAGGTTTGGCTCCATAGGGTTTTACCACTGGGTGCAGAATTACTTTCTGTGACATCACTGGGAGCAATACAGATACTATGTGGGGATAAAAGCTGGTGAGACTTAAGTAGGGGAGCCCAAACTCTTCCTCCAAATCAGAGCCAATCCATTCCTCACCCTGATAATACCTATACTTCATCATCTAAGTTCTGATCCTCTTTAAACCCTACATCCTCCACAGAGCCTAATAAACCCTAGCTCTCAGTTCTTGCTTCTGTCTCTCAATTCATATTTTTAAAATGGCCTTCATATCATAATTTAATTATCTAATGATAGCATCTTACATGGTTCCCCAGATGCAAACTGAATGAACAATCCCTGAGTGCCTATCCTGCACCAGGTACCAGTGCTAAGTGCTGTCACGTGAATTATTTCCTGAAGTCCTCATAATGATGCCTGTTAGGCAGGTATTAGTAACACACTATTTAGACAAGGAAACTGAACTTTGGAGAGGTTAAGTTACTTTCCCAGTATAACAAGTTATTTCCTCAAAACAATCACTAGCGTTTGACTATAGGCTCCTCAAGGAAAGGGTGGCTCACCTCTTACCACTTCTCCAGGATTCAGAAAGGGCTTGGCTCACAACAGGCAATCAGTTGACAAAAAATGACTTAAAACCAACAGTGAAAAAAATAAGAACTATGCTTGGTATAAGCAAGTGGGGAGGCAAAGACTGCTGGGACTTTTGTTTGTTTTTGTTTTAAGAAATCAAACATACTGAAAGACTTCTAATGATGTCCATTTGAAAAAAATATTAATTAAAAGATATTATATTAAGCTCTAACTATGAACATACTGTTTGGTCATGATCAGTTGTGAGATATGTTGCAAGTCATTTGTTATTACTAACAAAGTAATGAAGTAAATATTTCATTTCTTCAGAAAATTTCAATAGTCACAAATTCAAAATGTTCACTCGCTATATTTTCTTGACCAGAAGAGAAAAGGTATTGTATTATAGTTAGAGCTAGCTCTCTGGGCAAATTAAACATGTGTCTTGATGGAAAAAAGGTTAAGAACCAAAAAGTATTGGGACAGGGATCACCTGTCACGGGACTCCATTCCTAACTGGGTGAACATAAGCAATTCATGTAAGCAATCTGGCCTCAGTTTCCTCAGACCTTCAAACACATGGGACAAACTAACTCTACCCACAGCCAAACCACCCTTCAGGGGCAATTAGACGTTACTTTGTGTTCTGAGTTGGCATCTGTTCTATCTTCTTGTTTCTCCAAAATGGTGAGGGAGCAAGAGGAGCTTACTGCTTCTGCAAACTGCCTAGTGTGTTGACTTCGTGAAGACGAAACCCATAAGCCTTGAAGTTGACTCAGTTGTCTCCTGAGAAAAATGGAAGGTCAAAGGATGAGTCTCTTTTTAAAAATTCAGATTAAGAAAAACAGAGGGGCTTCCCTGGTGGCGCAATGGTTAAGAACCTGCCTGCCAATGCAGGGGACACGGGTTCGAGCCCTGGTCCGGGAAGATCCCACATGCTGCAGAGCAACTAAGCCCGTGTGCCACAACTACTGAGCCTGCACTCTAGAGCCCGTGAGCCACAACTACTGAGCCCGTGTGCCACAACTACTGAAGCCCGCGCACTCTAGAGCCTGTGGTCCGCAACAAGAGAAGCCACTGCAATGAGAAGCCCGCGCACCACAACGAAGAGTAGCTCCAGCTTGCCACAACTAGAGAAAGCCCGTGCACAGCAACGAAGACCCAACGCAGCCAAAAATAATCAAAATAAATAAATTAAAAAATAAATAAACACACCTAAACTTAAAAAAAAAAAAGTAAGTTGTTCCAAGTGAATGTCCACTTCTCAGGAAGAGTTAAGAGATTAAAAGCATATCTCACTTTCTCAGCAATTAAGTACATAATGAAAACCCATTTCCGACTTCTCCAATGTGTTGGAAAATTGATTAGTTAATGTCTGCGAAGGCTTTCAAGTATAAAGTGCTATCTCACTGCTAAGAACTATTCTATTTAAACTTGTTTCTGCTTCCTTTCTGTCACCTCCCGTCTTATCTGGGATGCGATGGTGGAGATTAATTAACTGCAGTCTTATAAACCTGAAACTTCTCGGGAGCAAGGAAGCTTAAAAAGATAGAAATGAAAATTTCCGCACTTTCAGACAGAGGCTCATTTAAATGTCAGAATAATTATTCCAAACCAAAAAGAATCCAAACAACCTGCCACCTCAGAGCTCCTAGGTAGAGGAGAAGGTGCTGTAAAAATCAAAATGATCATTCATTAATAGACCTAACATATTAAGAGGAAGAGCAAAAAGCAACAATTCCAAATAACATGGTAATCCAATACTATTCCAACACACAGTTATTGAACATCCACCACAGGCAAGGAAAGATGTTAGGCACTGACTAGGACGCAGCCCTGCTTTCAAGGAAGGACATGAAACAGGTAAATGAACACACGCATTTTACATCTGCTAAAGTGAAAGCAACAACATAGAAGCATGCATATTAAAACATTCAATTGATAGAACTTAAGTTCTGGAAAGTGAATCCTCAAAGCATACTGAATCACTGTCTTTATTTATACATTTGATCATGGATAATTGCTATTTCTATACAATGAGAATCAACAGCTCTAAGCTTTCCCGCCAATCAGCCATAATTACTACATAAACCCAAATGAATGGGTATTAGGAAGCATGAAAGAAGTACATTTCCAGATGGACCTAGAGTTTATCATACTAAGTGAAAAAAGTCAGACAGAGAAAGACAAATATTATATGACATCACTTATACGTTGAATCTAAAGAATAGTTCAAATGAAATTATTTATAAAACAAAAACAGGGACCTCCCTGGTGGTCCAGTGGTAAAGAATCCGCCTCCCAATGCAGGGGACATGGGTTTGATCCCGGGTTGGGGAACTAAGATCCCACATGCCGCAGGGCAACTAAGCCTGAACGCCTCAACTATAGAGCCCGTGTGCCGCAAACTACAGAGCCCACGCATTCTGGAGCCTGTGTACCACAACTAGAAAGAGAAAACCTGCATGCCACAACTAGAGAGAAGCCCGCACACCATAAAGAGCCTGTGCGCTGCAATGAAAGATCCTGCATGCCTCAACGAAGGTCTCACCTGCCGCAACTAAGACCCAATGCAGCCAAAAAACAAAAACAAAAAAAAACAAAAACAGACTCACAGACATAGAAAACAAATTTATGGTTACCAAAGGGGAAGTGGAGGAGGGGGGAGGGAGGGATACATTAGAAAGAAAAAAAAAGGAAAAGAAATACATTTCCAGATGAATCTGAGGAAGAAAACGAGTCTGATGATCCAATACAAGGAAATTGCTTACTGATTCTATAGTTTGCTGCCACACTAAACAAAGTGTAGCTAGTTTACACTGTAGAAGAATTAAACTAGAATAAAGGCTATCCTTCTGATTATGGAGTAAATCCACAGAAGTCCTGAAATTATCTTCCATGGTTACACTTTCTGACCCATTTATTTTACTGCTAGGAATCTATCTTGAAGAATAATCAGAGAAGGGACTTCACTGGTGTTGCAGCGGTTAAGAATCCACCTACCAATGCAGGGGACATGGGTTCAAGCCCTAGTCTGGGAAGATCCCACATGCTGCGGAGCAACTAAGCCCGTGTGCCACAACTACTGAGCTTGCACTCTAGAGCCTGCGCCACAACTACTGAGCCTATATGCTCCAACTACTGAAGCCTGCGTGCCTACAGCCCATGCTCCGCAACAAGAGAAGCCACCGCAATGAGAAGCCCGCACACCGCAACGAAGAGTAGCCCCTGCCAGCCACAAAGGAAAGGATCGATTACCATAAAAGTCTGGAGAGTGGTTCCTCTGGAAGGAGGGGGTGTGCCTGTGGAGGGGCTTGTAAGACCTAGAGCATAGGGGCTCAGTTAAGTCAGGCTGACTCCTGCCCACCAGCAATGGTGAGATAACAAATAAAAAGTTTGCTGATCCCTGCATCCCTTCAAAGAAATTGGCATATGAAGCCAAATTCCAGTTTGGGAGCCTCCTGGATGATCTTATATGCCAATCAGAGTCATAAAATCACATGTTATGGTCTCTCCAGGGACCAATGGCCCAGAAACTTCAGTTCAAGCCCAGCACTCCCACTCCAGGGAAGGAGACCCACCACCAGGCTGCAGCTCTCAAACCCCTCTGTGTTTAGTTAACTTTAGTACCATGATTTTAGTTAAAAATAAGTCCAGTCATGCCTTGATTGTACTTCGCATGTTCCCAAACCTGTACTCATTAAAACACAATTCTTGGTTTGTCAGGTAATCTTATCCATTTGAAATCTTCTTAATCTCATTTTTACAGATAAAATATAATTTATGTTAGTCTAAAACTAATACTGTTTCATTTTCCAATATATGAATACTAAATTATATGAACCAAAACCATATGACCATAGGAATCATAGGAAAGTTACGTGCGAAAATTTAGTTGGTGATATGCTATTTTTATCAAAACGTTCAATGACCACAAAGGATGAGAAATTATGTTCCAGTATTTGGTGGTGCTGAAAGCAGAATCCTTCAAAATCAATGCCTGAAAACGCCACAGATTACATGTCTTGTCAAAAGCGAGAAAACACAACTGAATAATGGAGTTTCTCACATTATCATCATAAATGTACATCTTCTAGCCAAAAATGTTTGATTTGAATCCAGTAAGCTTTAATATATAACCTCCAGTTAATAGGAAATGCCAGGGAATAGAAGAATGAGCTAAATGTCACTATGAGGAAGCAGCCAGACAAATACAGAAGCTGGAACTTTCTACAGGTCAACTGGCCCAGCTTCTTCAACATGTCAATGAAAAAGAGGAATTGTACTACAATAAATAATACTTAAGGGACCAGATACAATGCAACAAACATAATGCATAGTCCTGGATTGGATTCTGGTTTGCAAACCAAGAGTAAAGTACATCTTTGAAGGTCAATTGGGAAAATGTGAATATGAGCTTGAAATTAGGATAATGAAAAATTACTGCAGTGAAAATAGAGACTCCACTTTTAAAGGGTGCACACAAAATCCCACCTGCTCCAGGACCCAGGGCAGAAGCAGTAATTTGAAAGGAGCCTGGGTCAGACACACTTGCTGATCTTGTAGAGTCTCCCCGAGAAGCAGGAGGCAACTGGAGCTCACCCTAGGGACAAAGACACTGGTGGCAGCCATTTTTGGGAGCTTGCTCTACCATGTGGACACTGGTGTCAGCAAGTACCATTCTGTCCATCAACAGATGAATGTATAAAGAAGATGTGACACACACACACACACACACACACACACACACACACACACACAAACAGGAATATTACTCAGTCATAAAAAAGAAAGTAATTTCACCATTTGCAACAACACAGATGAACCTGGAGGGTATTATTTGCAAAGTGACTGACAAGGGATTAATCTCCAAAACATACAAACAGCTCATGCAACTCTATGTCAAAAAAACAAACAACCCGAGCGCGGTGGAATGGTCAGCTGAGTCTCCCGGTTGCGTCTGGGAAGAGTCGGCGTGAGGCCGTGGTGTGCGGGCTCCAGGGACGGCGGAGGCGACCGCCGCTGGCTGGGGCTTGGGGCCTAAGACCCGAGCGTCGACACCACCCGCGCACTCCGCTGAGTGCCTGGGGCCGCCGCCAAGCACAGACCATGTTCATGGTGCGCCTGACTTCCCAGCTGCTCAGGACTGTTCCCCGGGCAGGTTGTAGTGGGCCTTGGCCTGTCTGCGAGGTGTTGGGCAGGCATGCCTGCAGGCCTCGCTACAGCATGCAACCAATAGGCCCAAGTGGGGTTGCCTCCCTCCCTGACAGGCGGGTCCACAAGGAGCTTGAGGAGATGCTGGTCCCCAGGAAGATGTCTATCAGCCCCCTGGCGAGCTGGCTGACCGTTCGCTACCTCCTGCCCAGACTGGATGCTGGGGCCCCAGGGACTGTGTCTCCAGCCCAAGTCTATGAGTGTCCACCCAGCCAGGTGGGGGAAGGCGTCGAGCAGGGGGGTAAGGAGGTCTGGGACGCACCCCAGATACAGTCCAAAAACGTGCTCAAGATCTGCCGGCAGAAGATGAATCATCACAAGTACCGCAAGCTGGTCAAGAGGACCTGGTTCCTGCGGCAGAAAGTCAGGGAGGGACGCCTGAAACAGAAGCAGATGAGGTTCGAGAGAGACCTGAGGCGCATCTGGCGGAAGGTGGGCCTGAAGGAAGCCCCCGCAGGCTGGCAGACCCCCAAGCTCTACCTGAAGGGCAAATGAGTCTCGTGTGTCCCTCCCCCAGCCCTGTTACTGCTGATGACCCACTGTAATAAATATTTGGAGAACTTAGCCATCAAAAAAACAAACAAAAAAACAAAACAAACAACCCAATCAAAAACTGGGCAGAAGATCTAAATAGACATTTCTCCAAAGAAGACACACAGATGGCCAAAAGGCACATGAAAAGATGCTCAACATCACTAATTATCCGAGAAATGCAAATCAAAACTACAATGAGGTATCACCTTACACTGGTCAGAATGGCCATCATCAAAAACTCTACAAACAATAAATGCTGGAGAGGGTGTGGAAAAAAGAGAACCCTCCTACACTGCTGGTGGGAATGTAAAATGGTACAACCACTATGGAGAACAGTATGGAAGTTCCTTAAAAAACTAAAAATAGAACTACCATATGATCCAGCAATCCCACTCCTGGGCATATATCTGGACAAAACCATAATTTGAAAAGATACATTCACCCCAATGTTTACTACAGCACTATTTACAATATCCAAGACATGAATGCAACCTAAATATCCATCAACAGAGGAATGGATAAAAAAGATGTGGTACATATATACAATAGAATATTACTCAGCCATAAAAAAGAACAAAATAATGCCATTTGCAGCAACATGGATGGACCCAGAGATTATCATACTAAGTGAAGTAAGTCAGACATAGAAAGTCAAATATCATATGATATCACTCATATGTAGAAACTAATTTTTTTAAAATGATATAAATGAACTTATTTACAAAACAGAAACAGACTCACAGATTTCAAAAACAAACTGATGGTTACCAAAGGGGAAACGTGGGAGGGAGGGATAAATTAGGAGCTTGGGATTAACATACACAAACTACTATATATAAAATAGATAACCAACAAGGACCTAATGTATAGCACAGGGAACTCTACTAAATATTCTGTAATAACCTATATTCATTCTTTTTCAGATTATTTTCCTGTATATGTATATGTATAACTGAACCATTTTGCTGTACATCTGAAATTAACACACCATTGTAAATCAACTACACTCCAATAAAATTTTAAAAAAATTTTTAAAAGAAGATGTGACACACACACACACACACACACACACGGGAATACTATTCAGCCATTAAAGAAAAATGAACTTTTGCCATTTTCAACAACATAGATGAACCTGGAGGGTATTATGCTTAGTGAAATAAAGTCAGAGAAAGACAGATACTGTATGTTATCACTTATACATGGAACTAACAAAATAAAACAAACTAATGAATATAACAGAACAGAAGCAGACTCACAGATATAGAGAACAAACTAGCGGTTACCAGTGGGAAGAGGTAAGGGGGAGGGGCAGATTAGGGGTACGGGATAAAGAGGTACAATTTACTACGTAAAAAATAAATAAGCGGGCCTTCCCTGGTGGCACAGTGGTTAAGAATCCGCCTGCCAATGCAGGGGACACGGGTTCGAGCCCTGGTCCAGGATGATCCCACATGTTGTGGAGCAACTAAGCCCGTGCGCCACAGCTACTGAGCCTGCGCTCTAGAGCCCGTGAGCCACAACTACTGAGCCCACGAGCCGCAACTACTGAAGCCCACACGCCTAGAGCCCGTGCTCCGCAACAAGAGAAGCCACCACAATGAGAAGCCTGCGCGCTGAAACGAAGACTAGCCCCCACTCACAACTAGAGAAAGCCCGAGCGCAGCAACAAATAAATAGATCAATAAATTATTTTAAATAAATAAATAAATAAGCTATAAGGATATATTATACAGCACAGGAAATACAGCCAATATTTTATAATAACTTTCAATGGAATATAATCTAAAAAGTTTCAAATCACTATGTGTACACTTAAAACTAATGTAATATTGTAAATCAATTATACCTCAATAAAAAATAAGTTAAAACAAAATCTCCAAGGCAATGAATAGTAAGTGCTAAGTCAGTGATAATGAGCTCAGAAAATGAAGCAATCACTGCTAGAATGGTGAGGGAAGTCTTCACGAAGGAGCTGAACTGCCGGCTGGTCCTGGAAAAATGGGCAGAATTTGGATAAGCAGAAACTGCCCATTCTTTAACCCATCCGTCCGCCTAAAAGTGACAGGTCTATACGGAGGACAGCCTCGCTAGGCCATGAGATACTGGGACCAAAAGCCCCCCCCAGATAAGCAAGCAAGCAAGCAAGCAAACAAACAAACCTCCCTTTAAACCCTAATCAGCTGTTCCTCGTTTTTGTCATGGCTCATGCCCAGCGTGACCCCAGAGCCACACCAGGAAGAGAAGCATCGATTTATTCTGTCCTCATTTTCCTAAAAGATTCCCTCTTCCTGGCTTCTGAGAATGGAATGTTTTGCCTCTGAGAAAGGAAAATTCTAACACAGGGCCTTCGTATACATGTAATGGATTGAAGGGAAAGTATGGTGGAAGGAATTTTATTTTGAGACTGTCAAGGCAGCAGATACAAAATGCCCTTTGCAAACTGCATAGGGTTCTACCACTTTCATGAATGCACACACTCCAGTCTTCTTTCTTTTTGTGTTTTGATCTGACTCAGTCATTCATATATTCAACAGACGTTTGATAAGCACCTATCATGTGCCTGGCACACAAAGTTACAGACACAAATACAAAAGAAACTGTGAACAAACGCTGAACTCTAGTTAATGGTATACATCCTAAAGTATTAAGGAGTAAAGTATACTGATGTCTCCAACTTCCTTTGAAATGCATCAGAAAATAAGATAAAGTGATGGATAACTTGATGCCTTGCCTGTAGCTGGTAGTCAGTTCTCAATAAATGTTTGCTGAATTTGTGAAAACCAAAACTAGAAAAATTTAAACAGAATAGATTCTAAGTTCATATCTGGAAGCATATTCTATCTGAGAAATCTGAAATCTGTTCAAGGCTAAAGTTTTTGATCCCCTGGGAAATAGGACACCTAGAGACAAACTGGAATTTGTTATGTCCAGACTGTGGATCACTCAGGTGCTGTGGGAAGCAGCAGAGGCAAAAAAGAACTCATGGGACTTCCCTGGTGGTGTAGTGGTTAAGAACTCTCCTGCCAATGCAGGGGACACGGGTTCAATCCCTGGTCCGGGAAGATCCCACATGCCATGGAGCAACTAAGCCCGTGCGCCACAACTACTGAGCCTGCACTCTAGAGCCCACAAGCCACAACTAGAGCCTGCACACCACAACTACTGAAGCCTGCGCACCCTAGAGCCCATGCTCCACAACAAGACAAGCCACTGCAATGAGAAGCCTGTGCACTACAACGAAGAGTAGCTCCCGCTCGCCCCAACTAGAGAAAGCCCGCATGCAGCAACAAAGACCCAATGCGGCCAAAAATAAATAAATTAAAAAAAAAAAGACACTCGAAAAGATGTATGCACTTCCATGTTCACTGCAGCATATTTACAACAGCCAAGATATGGAAACGACCTAAGTGTCCACTGATGAATAAGCAGATAAAGAAAATATGGTGTACATATATACAATGGGATATTATTCAGCCATAAAAATAATGAAGTCTTGCCATCTGCAACAACATGTATAGACGTAGAGGGAATCTGCTAAGTGAAATAAGTCAGACAAAGAAAGACAAATACCATATGATCTCACTTATATGTGGAATCTAAAAAAAGCAAAACCAAAACCAAAAATATACCCAAGCTCATAGATACAGAGAACAGATTGGTAGTTGCCAGAGGCAAGGGTGGGTGAAACAGGTGAAGGAGGTCAAAAGGTACAAATTTCCAGTTATAAAATAAGTCATGGGGATGTAATATACAGCATGTTGACTATAGCTAATAAAAGTTTTTATAAGGAAAAAATTTTCTAACTATGTATGGTCACAGATGTTAACCAGATTTACTGTGGCTATCATTTTACATTATATACGAGTATCAAGTTATTATGTTGTACAACTGAAACTAATATAATGTTATGTGTCAATTATACCTCAATTAAAAAAAAAAAAGTGAAGTGGAGAGAGCAGACATCCTTGCCTTGTTCCTAACCTCAGGAGTCTTTTGCCATTTAAGTACGTTACCTGTAGGTTTTTTGTAAATGACCCTTATCAAAAAGTTCTCTTCGATTCCTAGCCTGCTGAGAGTTTTCATCAGGAATGGATGTTGGATTTGGTCAAATGCTTTGTGTCTGAGATAATCATATGGTCTTTCTCTTTTAGTATGTTAATAGGTGAATTATATTAATTAATATTTGAAGGTTAAATCAACCCTAAATTCCTAGGATAAACCTCACTTATTTTTAATTTATTTAGACTTTTACGGCCCATAATATGGTCTATCTTGGTAAGATGTGTACTTGAAAATAATGTACATCCTGCTATTGTTAGGTGGAGTATTCTATCAAGTCTAGGTCTAATCAGACCTGGTTGATGGTTGGTTCAAGTCTCCTATATCCTTATTTTCTGTTTACTTGTTCTATCAGTAATTAAGAGAGATAAATTGAATTGTGAATTTGTCTATTTTTGCTTTCAGTCCTATCACTTTTTGCTTCATGTATTTTGAAACTCTGTTATTAAAGGCATAAACATTTAGGACTGTTATGTTCTCTTGAGTGACCTCTTCACCATTATGAAATGGGCTTCTCTATTGCTGGTAATATTCTTTGCTCTGGAATGTACTTTATTTTATTACATTATTTGATATTAAATAATGTAGCCACTTCAGCTTTCTTTTGACTAGCAATAGTATGGTATAATTTTTCCATCCTTTTATTTTTAACCTATTAGTGCCTTACTTTTTTATCCAATCAGACAGATTCTGCTTTTTAACTGCTGGTGTTTTAACCATTTACATTTAATGTGACCTATTGATAAGTTTAGGTTTGAGTCTATCACCTTCTATTTGTTTTCTACTTGTACTATATGTTCTTCTATTTTTCCTCTCTTTCTGCCTTTAAAAAATTAATGAAATATTTTTATGATTCCATTTTATCTTGTTTGTTGGCTTATTAGCTATAATTCTTTGTTTTATTATTTTAGTGATTGCTTTAGGGTGTATGATATTCATTTTAACTTACCACAGTCTACCATTAAGTGTTATCCTTCCACTTCACATATAGTATAATAATTTTATAATAGCATACTTCCATTTCTCCCCTTCTGACCTTTAGGCTATTGTTGTAATGCATTTTATTTTTACAAATGTTATAAACCCCATAATACACTGTTATCATTTTTGTTTAAATAGTCAATTATGATTTAAAGACATTTCAATAATAAGAAAAAAACTGTATTTACATATAATTACCATTTCTAGCTCTCTCCGTTCTTCCGTGTAGATCCAGATTTCCACCTGGTATCATTTTCCCTTTTGCCTGAAAAACTTCTTTTAGCATTTTTTTACAGTGTAAATCTGCTGATAAATTATTTTGTATATCTGAAAATGTCTTTCACCTTAACTTACAAAATATATTTTCACTGTGTGTAGAATTCTAGATTGAAAGATTTCTTTTCAGTTCTTTAAAGATGTGCTCCATTATATTCCCTCTTACATTATTTTTGATGAGAAATATGATGTCATTCATTTCTTTGTTCCTCTTTACGTACTGTGTCTTTTTCTCTGGTTGCTTTTAAGATTTTCCCTCTATCACCAGTTTTAAGCAATTTGATTATTGTGTGCCTTAGTGCATGTAGCAGTTGAGTCCAACCAGGAGAAAGAAATCACATAGTAGATTAAGAGGGGAAATTTAAGATGAATGGATAAAGAAGATGTGGCACAAATATACAATGGAATATTACTCAGCCATAAAAAGAAACGAAATTGAGTTATTTGTAGTGAGGTGGATGGACCTAGAGTCTGTCATACAGAGTGAAGTAAGTCAGAAAGAGAAAAACAAACACCGTATGCTAACACATATATATGGAATCTAAAAAAAAAAAAAAAGGTCACGAAGAACCTAGGGGCAGGATGGGAATAAAGATGCAGACCTACTACAGAATGGACTTGAGGACATGGGGAGGGGGAAGGGTAAGCTGGGACAAAGTGAGAGAGTGGTAGTGTATATATATGAACATATAAACACTACCAAATGTAAAATAGATAGCTAGTGGGAAGCAGCCGCATAGCACAGGGAGATCAGTTCAGTGCTTTGCGACCACATAGAGTGGTGGGATAGGGAGAGTGGGAGGGAGGGAGACGCAAGAGGGAAGACCTATGAGGATATATGTATAAGTATAGCTGATTCACTTTGTTATAAAGCAGAAACTAACACACCATTGTAAAGCAATTATACTCCAATAAAGATGTAAAAAAAAAAAGACGGAATTTAATATAAAGGGTTATTAACCATGATAAAAGAGTAACTAAAAGAAATAAGGAAACCGTATATGGTACACTATAGCTGAATGAGAATATCCATAAAGGACAGATGTGGAAGGGTTCAGACCTCATTGGGAGGAGGTATGGCATAGCCCCACTGGATAGCAGAGAAGTCTGCTAGTTTGGCCAGGTCAGAGGTGGTCTGGAGTTCCCAGGCAAACAATAAGCTATACTGTGGAGTGCAGGTGGGGAGCAGGTAACTGGCAACCAATGACATGCGGGAGAGAGTCTGAGTGTTGATGGGGGAAGGAAGCCTTCAGAGCACAGGGTCACATGGAGGTTCTAGTTTTTATGTTCAAAGAGCTGAAGAAAGGACAAGGGTGCAAACATTGCAAAAAGACCATGTTGTGGAAGGCTACACCAGATGTCCTCACACTGACACCTCTGACCCCCAACCGGCACCAGAAACAGCAGGAGAGCTTCTTTCTCCTACAGTGTCCCTCTAGCACCAGAGCCCTGTATTAAGAAAGCTTAACATCACGCTAACTTTAAAGAATTCCTTTGTTTATCTCAGAGGGTGTACCGAGGGTGCATCTGGCGCTGAAAGGCAGTAAATTGTTAACTGACAGTGTAGTTTTCTTCATGTTTCTTTGTCTGGTGTTCCTTGAGCTTCTCAGATCTGTGGGGTTATACTTTCCATCAAGTTTGGGTAATTTCCAGCAATTTCTTCAGATATTATTTCTGAACTTCCCTCTCTTTGGGGAATCCAATTACACTTGTATTAGGCCACTTGAAGTTGTCCTGCAGCTAACTGATATTCTTTTCTTTTCCTTTTTGTGTTTCATCGTGGAGAATTTCTATTGCTATGCCTTCAAATTCCCTAATCTTTTCCTCTGCAATGTCTAATCTGCAATGAATCTTGTCAGTGTACTTTTCATCTCAGACACTGTAGTTTTCATTCCTAGAAGTTCTATTTGGATCTATTTTATATATTCTGTGTCTCTACTCAACTTCTGAACATACAGAGTACAAGTTATAATAACTCTCTTAATGTTCTTCTCTGCTAATTCTAATATCTGTGTCAGCTTTGGGTCAGTTTCAATGGATTGATTTTCCTCTCTATGGATCATGTCTTCTTGCCTCTTTGTTATTCCTATAATTCTTTCTGAGCTTTGTTCTGGGAAACAGTTAAGTTACTTGGACATGGTTTGATCCTTTTGAATCTTGCTTTTAAGATTTGTTAGGCAGGTCCAGAGCAGTGCTCAGTCTAGAGCTAATTATTCCCTACTACAAAGGCAAGACCTTCCTGAGTACTCTACCGAATGTCTAATGAATTATGAAATTTTCCTGTCTAGCTGGTGGTAACAGTGCCTGTTGCCATCACTGTGTGAGCACTGGGCAACACTGCTTCTAATTTCTTCAAATTCCCAGTCTTGACTAGTTTGCTCATGTCTTGTGCTAATCAGTCTCTGCTGAGTATTCAAGAGAGAACTTCGCAGATCTCTGGTTCTCTCCATCTATCTTTTCTTTCTGATACTCTGTCCTATGAACTGTTGCTGCACTGGTCTCCCTAGACTCACAGCTCCATGTTAACTCAGGGAATCTACTGGGCTCTGCTCAGTTCCTGCTCCTTATGTCAGAGCCTGGAAACTCAAGGCAGGATGGGACAATTGTAGGGCTCATCTCTTTTGTTTGCCGTCCCTCAGGGATCACTATCCTTCATTGTTTGATGCCCAGTGTCCTGAAAACTATTGTTTCATATAGTTTTTTTTTTGTTTTCCTTAGGTAGGAAGGTAATCTGGTTCCTATTATTCCAGCTTGTCTGGAAGGAGAAGTTCCCAATATACTTTTATATACTTTTTATTGAAGTATAGTTGATTTACAACATTATATTAGTTTCAGGTGATTCAATGATTTTTACAGATTATACTCCATTAAAAGTTATTACAAGATAGGGCTTCCGTGGTGGCGCAGTGGTTGAGAATCTGCCTGCCAATGCAGGGGACACGGGTTCGAGCCCTGGTCTGGGAAGATCCCACATGCCACGGAGCAACTGGCCCATGAGCCACAACTACTGAGCCTGCACGTCTGCAGCCTGTGCCCCGCAACAAGAGAGGCTGCGACAGTGAAAGGCCCACGCACCGTGATGAAGAGTGGCCCCCACTTACCACAACTAGAGAAAGCCCTCACACAGAAACGAAGACCCAACACAGCCAAAAATAAATAAATAAAAAAAAGTTATTACAAGATAATGGCTATAATTCACTGGGCTATACAATATATCCTTGTTGCTTATCTATTTTATACACAGTAGTTTATATCTTTTAATTCCATACCCCTATATCTTGCCCCTCCCCTCTTCCCTCTCCCCAGTGGTAACCACTAGTTTAGTTTGCCTTCTATATCTGGGAGTCTGTTTCTGTTTTGCTATTTACATTCACTTGTTTTATTTTTTTAGAATCCACATATAATGATATCATACAGTATTTGTCTTTGTCTGACTTATTTCTCTAAGTATAATATTCTCTAGGTCCATCCACATTGCTACAAATGGCAGAATTTCACTCTTTTTTATGGCTGAGTAGTATTCCAGTGTGTGTGTGTGTGTGTGTGTGTGTGTGTGTGTGTGTGTGTGTGTGTGTGTGTGTGTGTGTGTGTGTGTGTACACCACATCTTCTTAAGCCAATTGTCTGTTGATGGGCGCTTGGGCCGTTCCCATGTCTTGGATATTGTAAATAGTGCTGCTGTAAACATTGGAGTCCGTGTATCTTTTTGAATTAATGTTTTCATTTTTTTCTGAATATGTACCCACGAGTGGAACTGCTAGATCATATGATAGTTCTAATTTCAGTTTTCTGAGGAATTTCCATACTGCTTTCCATAGTGGATGCACCAATTTACATTTCCACCAACAGTGTATGAGGATTCCCTTTTCTCCACATCCCCGCCGACATTTGTTATTTGTAGACTTTTTTTTTTTTTTACAAGAGATAGACTGACACCAAGCATTGTAAATGGATGACCACAACAAAAGCAACAATGATTGCAATTACCAAACACAAAACACACTCATACTATGTCATAATATTGACATTCAGTTCACTAATCCTCCACTGTAACAGCTCCTTTACTTTGCAGTGAAAATTCATTTGTATATTTTTTGCCTCTGAGTCCTCGTGGGATTTTTTTTTTATTCAAACAAAGTCACAAAAATTATAATCATCCTCATCAGTTCACTCAGTCCCATGTTATTTGTAGACTTTTTGATGATAGCCATTCTGACAGGTGTGCAGTGATATCTCGTTGTTTTGATTTGCATTTCTCTAATAATTAGCAATGTTGAGTATCTTCTCATGTGCCTATTCGCCATCTGTACGTGTTCTTTAGAAAAATGTCTATTCAGGTGTTCTGCCCATTTTTTGATTGGGTTCTTTGTGAGGTTTTTTTTTTTTTTTGATACTGAGTTGTATGACCTGTTTATATATTTTGGATATTAACCCCTTATCAGTAATATTGTTTGCAAACATTTTCTCCCATTCAGTAGACTGTCAATGGTTTCCTTTGCTATGCAGAAGCTTTTAAGTTTAATTAGGTCCCTTTGTTTATTTTTGCTTTTGTTTCTTTTGCCTTACCAGACAGATCTCAAAATATATTGTTACAATTTATGTCAAAGGATGTTTTGCCTATGTTCTCTTCCAGGAGTTTTAAGGCTCCAGGTCTTACATTTAGGTCTTTATCCATTTTTTTTTTTAATATGGTGTGAGAAAATGTTCTAATTTCACTGTTTTACATGTAGCTGACCAGTTTTCTCAGCACCACTTATTGAAGAGTCTATCTTTCCCTCATTGTATATTCTTGCCTGCTCTGCTGTAGATTAATTGACCATAGGTGCCTGGGTTTATTCCTGAGCTCTCTATTCTGTTCCACTGATCTATGTGTCCGGTTTTTTTTTTTTTTTGCCAGTACCAGGCCATTTTGATTATTGTAGCTTTGTAGTATAGTCTAAAGTCTTGGAGGGTGATACCTCCAGCTTTGCTCTTCTTTCCCAAGATTGCTTTGGCAACTCAGGGTCTTCTGTGGTTTCAAATGAATTTTAGGATTATTTGCTCTAGTTCTGTGAAAAATGTCATGGGTATTTTGATAGGAATTGCAATAAATCTGTAGATTGCTTTGGGCAGTATGGTCATTTTAACAATATTAATTCTCAAGTCTTTTAATTTTATTTGTTTTTTTCTCGTGCTATTTTATTTTATTTTTAATTTTTATTGGGGTATAGTTGATTTACAATGTTGTGTTAGTTTCAGGTGTACAGCAAAGTGAATCAGATATACATATATCCTTTTTTTAGATTCTTTTCCCATACAGGCCATTACAGAGTAGTGAGTAGAGTTCCCTGTGCTGTACAGTAGGTTCTTATTAGTTATCTTTTTTTTGTGTGTGTGCAGTACGCGGGCCTCCCACTGCTGTGGCCCTCTCCTGTTGCGGAGCACAGGCTCCGGACACGCAGGCCCAGTGGCCATGGCTCACGGGCCTAGCCGCTCCACGGCATGTGGGATCCTCCCAGACTGGGGCACAAACCCATGTCCCCCGCATCGGCAGGGGGACTTTCAACCACTGCGCCACCAGGGAAGCCCCTAGTTATCTATTTTATATATAGTAGCGTGTATATGTCAATCCCAATCTCCCAATTTATCCCTCTACCCCCTTATCCCCTGGTAACCATAAGTTTGTTTTCTACATTTGTAAGTCTCTTCTAATCTTGAATAAATTCCCACCCCTATCTTTTCGTTTTCTATGACATTGAATAGACCCAGCCAGTTTTCCTATGGGATGCCCACTTTCCAGATTTGTCTAATTGCTTCCTTGTAGCAATCAGACTTGTTCCTCTAAAATAGGGTTGGCAAATTTTCCTTAAAAGTCCAGAAAATAAATATTTTAGGCTTTATGGGCCACATACTATCTCTGTCACATATTCTTTTTTGTTTCTTGGTTTATTTCTGTCTTATTCTAACAATCCTTTAAAAATGTAAAAACCATTCTTAGCTCAAGGGCTACAGGCTGGATTTGGCCTAAGGGCCATAGTTTGCTCCTGCTCTAACCTCTGCATTTTCTATAAACTGAAAGTCAATCTAAAAGCCTTGAACAGATTCAGGTTAAACAATTTTTACAAAACCCTTCACAGGTGATGCTGTTTACCTCAAGCTGCACCCCAACAAGAAGCACATAATGCCTGGTTATTCCACTTTCTGTGATGCCAAGATAGACCCCTAGGTTAAGGTAATCCCTCTACTGTAAAGTTGTGTTTTTCCCCTTGAAATAACCAAATAATCTGTGGGGTTATATTTCCAATTCTCCATCTGCCTCTCACCTAATAATTTTTATCATCTGTAGATGGTTTTTGCCTGAATCAGGTATTTTATTAGGAGTTGAAATGGTGATTCCTAATTATACCATTACTTCTACAAATATTAGCTGGTATTCTTACATAAAAAAGAACATACCCTCATTACCTAGCGTTATTTGGTTACGTTAAAACAGTTGCTACTGGGCTTCCCTGGTGGTGCAGTGGTTGAGAGTCCCCCTGCCGATGCAGGGGACACAGGTTCGTGCCCCAGTCCGGGAAGATGCCACATGCCGCAGAGCGGCTAGGCCCGTGAGCCATGGCTGCTGAGCCTGCATGTCCGGAGCCTGTGCTCCGCAACGGGAGAGGCCACAACAGTGAGAGGCCCGCATACCACAAAAAAAAAAAAAAAGCTACCCAGGTGATTCTTAGGTGTAATCAGGGATGAGAATTAGCTTTAGAATACAGGAATAATACTTGCTAAGTGACTCTGATAAATTAAGGGTGGGGAGGAAAAGAAGGTTCCAATCCGAAAACGATGAGACCAAATGAAATGGATAGATACAAACAGCATTTTGAAGTTAGCAAGGAACTAGTATGAAAAGCAGTGTTTCCAAGAATCCATACAGTCTCCATTCCAAGGCAGTTTGACTAAAGGAGAGACTGCTATTATTTTAGCCTGGTTCAGGAAAGTTAGAATTCTCACCTGTATGGCTCCAAAGCCTACACTCTATAGTCAAGTCACACTGATCCCTAGTAGTAATAGCTGTCACTAATTGAGCACCTATTATGGGCCAAATGCTTTAGTTTCTAAACAACTTTATGAGATAGGTCTCTATTTTATAGAAGATGGATAAAAAGATAGCTGATATTTATTTCTAAACAAGTCATCTGGACCAGTAGCTCCCAACCATGGATCCTTGGGGGACACTGAATTGCTGCTAAAAGAGTGCACACAAAGCACTGCCTGTAGACTAAATATATGATGTCATTAAATGCTGTTGTGATTACAGGCTATAAATCCTTCTAGAAGTATTACTAATTCCCTAATGTCATTTTTATTCTTTTTTATCAACCTGCAGATACTAAAATGAAATCTACTATCAAGTGAGAGTATACAATTTTTTTTTAATATTAAAAAGGGGTCCTCTTGTGTTGAAACGAACCCTCAGACATCGATGGTGGTAATATAAAATGATAAAGCCTCTTTGAAAAGCAGTTTGGCAGTTACTTAAAAAGTAACACAGAGACATACCAGACGGCAATTCCACTCAAGAGAAATTAAACGAACATCCACACACAGACTTGTACATGAATCAAATGCATGATCATAGCAGCACTATTCATAGCAGTTGAAAACTATAAACAAATCAAATGTCTATCAACCCGTGAGCTCATAAACAAAATACACTATATCCATGCAAGGGAATACTATTCAGAAATAAAAAGGAACTAACTACTGATATGTGCTACAATGTAAATGAACCTCACAAACACTATGCTGAAGAAGCCAGACACACAAAAAACTACCTGTTTTCTGATTCTACTTATACAAAATATCCAGGAAAGGTAAATCAATACAGATCAAAAGCAGATCAGCCTTTGCATGGGGCTAAGGGTGAGAGAGGGGGCAGGGGGTGGAAACTGACTGCAAAAGGTCACAGAAGAACTTTTGCAGGGGTAGGGGTACAGAAATGTTCTAAAACTGGATCACAGTGATGGTGGCACAATTCTATAAATCTGCTAAAAATAACTGAATTGTACATTTACAATGGGTGGATTTTATAAAATATAAATTATACCTCAATAAGGCTGTTCAAAAATATTGTAGGGCTTCCCTGGTGATGCAGTGGTTGAGAGTTCGCCTGCCGATGCAGAGGACACGGGTTCGTGCCCTGGTCCAGGAAGATCCCACATGCCGCGGAGCGGCTAGGCCCGTGAGCCATGTCCGCTTGAGCCTGCGCATCCGGAGCCTGTGCTCCGCAGCGGGAGAGGCCACAACAGTGAGAGGCCCACGTACCGCAAAAAAAAAAAAAAATATATATATATATATATTGTAGAAGGTCACTGGATTAGATTTTTAAGAGGAGGGTCAGCATACTGAAAGACTGGGAACCAGTGATATAGACAATAGTGAAGGAATTCAGCAAGTGGGAGCGTGCATTAAAGGAAGTAAAATATAAATCCTCTGGGTAAAATTTTTTAGTAAACAGTTATGTTTGCTATACACTTGAACCATGGAACTAAGTAATATATGCCTATTTGACTTGTGAATGTCACCTTTTTAAAAAAAATTTATTTTATTTATGGCTGCGTTGGGTCTTCGTTGCTGCCTGCAGGCTTTCTCTAGTTGTGGCCAGCGGGGGCTCCTCTCTGTTGCGGTGCGCAGGCTTCTCATTGCAGTGGCTTTGCTTTGTTGTGGAGCATGGGCTCTAGGTGCACAGGCTTCAGTAGTTGTGGCACGTGAACTCAGTAGTTGTGGCTCGCGGGCTCTAGAGCACAGGCTCAGTAGTTGTGGTGCATGGGCTTAGCTGCTCCGTGGCATGTGGGATCTTCCCAGACCAGGGCTTGAACCCGTGTCCCCTGCATTGGCAGGCAGATTCTTAACCACTGCGCCACCAGGGAAGCCCGTGAATGTTGTCTTATACTCACTCTATTTCAAACAAGGTGTTCAGCCCCCTGTGGGAGGTGCCCTGACTGCACAGCCCTTGACTCAACAGAATCAAGGACATGAATTAACCATAACAGATAACAGAACATAAATGACAAAAGAAAAGTACTAAAGTGCTCTTGGTAGTCAGTAGGAGAGATTAAAATAGGTGGGGAAAGGGACTTCTCTTGTTGTGGAGCACGGGCTCTAGGCACACGGGCTTCAGGAGTTGTGGCCCCCAGGCTCTAGAGTGCAGGCTCAGTAGTTGTGGCGCACGGGCTTAGTTGCTCTGCGGCATGTGGGATCTTCCCGGACCAGGGCTCGGACCCGTGTCCCCTGTATTGGCAGGCGGATTCTTAACCACTGCACCGCCAGGGAAGCCCCTTGCAAAGAGTTTAAACTCTGTTTTTTTCAGACTTTTTACAACACACATTTGCATAAAACACAGCTTTTCTTGCTCTGTGACCTTAGATGAGTCACATCCTCTTAAGGCCCTAGTTGTTTCCTCAAGTGTGAGATAAAAGAGTCAGACAATAAAAGCTAAGTAACATGGGTTAAGCTTGACCCTCAAAATTGTAATATGAAGGGGTTCTCACCATCTTAAAACTTTATGCTAGAAATCTAAAGTCAAATTGGTAATTAACTACTCTTTCAGTCTTCAGATCAATAAGCCTTTTCTGGATAATACCAAGCATTGCTGGGATAAAAACCAGTTAAAGACACAGTCCCTGCCTTCATATTGTCTAAAACTCAGGAGGAAAACAAACATCATTATGTGTGATACTAAATGGCAATAAAATATAGACCTCAGGCTTTATCATTTAGATAAACTGAGTTTGACAAAGAACATCCTCAAGTGTCCCTAACCTTTAAGGACAAGGTCAAAGATAATGCTTATATTCCCTGGGTAGCCCTCCCTACAGAAGGAAAGATGCTGTCTGTGTGGTGCATGAGCTGGACACAGTATAGCAGGTCTCCTATTCACAGTTCATAACTTGTTAGGTTTATTTCTGTGAAATAATTATGGAATAAAGATCATAAGTGATGAAGTATATCCAAGGTGCAGTTAATACCTCATTTCCTTAATTTATATAATATTAGAAAACATGGAATTGACATCTATTACTTAGGTCTTATCATTAATATAGATGGAAAGCCATATGCTAAAACATCTCTGACATCATGGTTATGTCTTGCCTGTACTCTGACCCTGACCACAGCAGTGTCATAGGAGAAGGAATAACTGGTATCCATAGAAACATCACCAGACTGGGACCATGTAAAAAGATGTAACCTAGCAACTGATGACGACAGGTGTGCGTAGGGGGAATTCTTCCAGTTCTGCAAATGCTAAACATACAGCACTGAATGTGACTAGTAAAATTAGGGTAATATGGAAAATCTGACTTATTCATAGAGAGTTGGGAATCTCAGGTTTGTAAAAGCTTAATACTATGCTGCATAATTTTAAACAGGAAAAGCATGTACACACCTCCTCGCTGCCTACATCATCAGTTGTGTTCAGGGAAAGTACCTTGTATGTCATGACCAGAATGGAAAATAAATTTTGTAGTGGCACCAATCATCTCAACCTCTCTCTGTCTCTCATACAGAGACAATGAATTTTGGTGAGATGAGAAACCATCCCTGGTCTCAGAGAAGGATGGATATGTTCTATATGTAAAGAAAGCAGCATTACAAAACAACCAGACTCCCAATATACCACATAACGGGAGAATGTTTCCCTTAAGAATTTTCTTTTTAATAGAGATCACATAAATATCTATATATATGTGGACATTTAGAGAGTGAAAGAACCATCTAATTCAATCCCCTTGTTTTACTGACACAAACTGAGACCCAGAGTGAGGATTTATTTAAGTTCAGAAAGTTAGTGACAGAGCATGGGCTAGAACTGAGGTCTTCCGCTTTCCAGGCCAATTCTTTCCATTAAAACAGGATGCCATTTTTTTTCTTCATGTCTAAAGAGGAACACTATTTGGACTTTATGGAAATGAGAAACAAAAGCCACTGAGATCTAAGGGTTAATCTGTTACAGCAGTTAGTGTTATCCTACCTAATATAAAAATGAATGTGTCTATACTACCCCAGGGCAATCTGAAAAACAGATCTTTTTTTTTTTTGGAAATTCTGGATCAGGTTACAGCTTCAAAGGAATTTACCCAATTTCTAGAGATACCACCTGAGTACAAAAAGACCAACAGCTTCTCTATTTGGAACAAAATGGTGCATGTGGTACTGTTACAACTACGTCTGCCATCCTACTTAGAACTGGTAGAATCTTAGTAATCAGCCACTCCAACTCCTTAGAAAACTGAAGCACAGAAAATGAAAGTCTACTGACAGCATTATGGCTAAGACTGGCTAGCTGTTCACCCATCCACTTCTCCCTGGGCACAAAGCTGGCCTACACTTCCCAGCCTCTCTGGTAACTGAGTGCAGCCCTGAGACTGAATTGTGACCAGTGAATAAGTGGAAGCTACGTGCACAATTTCCAGGCATGGTCCCCAGAAAAGTTCCAGGCTCTTTCCCTCCTGCTGTGACCTTGGAAGCCACCTGTTGAAGGTGGCATAGTCACAAGACGGAAGGAAATGGCTGGGTTACTGAATCACTGCCTGAAATGAGAACCACCCACCAATCTGGAATACCAGTTTTTAACTTCCCAGTTAAGCTACTGAGATTTGGGGAATTATCTGTTACAGAAACTTCAGTGTTAATTAATAAAACTATAACTAGGGTTATCCCTCTGCAAATAGTGAACACTACTCCCTTGGTTTTTTTGTGAAAAATAATCATAATAATTTTTTTATTGCAAATAATCAGTATATTATTTACTCCCAACGAGAGCCTTGTTTTATTTGTCAGTCAGAGCCCCACTGGAAGTAGCAAAGGACTAGGACTGCAGATCTGGCAAGTCATTTAACTTCCCTGGGCCTCAGCTTTCTTAACTATTTGTTAATGGATTAGTGATTTACAAATCATGTTTTAATACACAGCTGAAAAACCATTTTTTCCAAATAAAAATTAAGCAGAACTTCAATATAAGAAACATAAAAATGCTCAGGTTGAAATGGAAATGGGGAAGGGGACAGGAATCCACCAGCTGAATGTCCCTTTCAGCTCTTCCTTCCTTGAAACTATTCTGAGGCACTTCTTGGAGACCTACGGCTCCTCAGACCATAGTTTGAGAACCACTGACCTAAACTAATGGCTTTCCAAGTTATATGGGGTGAGGTTTTTCCCACTCCATATGCTTTCCCATATATAATCTTATCAGAAGGCTCAATAAACAGATACAGATAAAGGTTACCTTTTATTAATATTAAATGTGTTATAAATTTAACTGTCTACGATTTATAAGCTCATTAAAAATAATTAGGTCTTTTAAAAACAATCTGAAGGGCTTCCCTTGTGGTGCAGTGGTTAAGAATACTCTTGCCAATGCAGGGGACACAGGTTTGAGCTCTGGTCCGGGAAGATCCCACATGCCACGGAGCAACTAAGCCCATGGGCCACAACTACTGAGCCTGCAAGCCACAACTACTGAAGCCTGCGCGCCTAGAGCCTGTGCTCTGCAATGAGAAGGCACCGCAATGAGAAGGCACCGCAATGAGAAGCCCGCACACCACAACGAAGAGTAGCCCCCGCTCGCCGCAAGTTGAGAAAGCCTGCGCACAGCAACGAAGACCCAACACAGCCAAAAATAAATTAATTTTAAAAAAAACAATTTGAAATTGGAGGATAAGGATGATAGTGGTAGCTCTACTCAATATTGATGAATTTGTGGATTTAGCTTTGATTTTAAAGTACTGAAATAAATTTTTAAATTCACCCAGTGAAGTAGTTACAAATGCCACCAGTTTTTACACCGCTCATCTTACAACAGTATAATACTGTTTAGTTAACGGAGAGGGCACAAAGGCAAGGTAAGCTGGCAGCACAACCTGAGGTACCAACGGTCTTTTACCTGTTTAACGTGACATTCATCTCAAGAGAGCACATTATACGTATTCTGGTAATAGTTCTTCAAAGTGACAAAATTTTAAAAATGCAATCAAATTTGTAGAACCTCTGAAAAGAAAACATTTTACAAACATTTTCTAGTCTGGTCCAGCTAGACTAAAAGCTCTTTTTCAGTTCTAAAAATTATATTATAGCATTGGATCATTGTCCTGGACTCAAATGAAGAGCAATGGGGAAGATGCTATCAGAGTCGAAACACTACCTGCTTTTCTGCTGATTAATTTACTCACTGAATACACATACTTTATTTTTCAAGGTAACAATATTTAGGGACCAGAACTATGGGTCACAGCCAGCACAGGTAACAAAAGAGTACATAATTTGCAGCCAATTTTTTTTCTCTGCCAGTAAACTCCAACCTTACTACCACCTGCAATTCATTTGCCGGGTACCAAACAGAGGCCTCATCTCACACCAGGCAGGGGCAGCTCAATTAACTCTGTTTTCATCACTCCAACACAATACACTAAGCTGTCTACAGAGACCAAGGGAATCCAGATTTGAATGTCAAAAAAAAAAAGCTGACTGCCAATGTATTAAGTCAAATCTAGCAGCATTAAGAAGATCTACTCCCAGGATTTCCCAGGTGGTCCAGTGGTTAAGAATCCACCTTCCAATGCAGGGGACGCAGGTTCGACCCCTGGTTGGGGAACTAAGATCCCACATGCCACGCGGCAACTAAGCCCACGCACTCCAACTACCGAGCCCAAGCCCCGCGACTACGGAAGCCTGCGCGCCGCAACAAAAGATCCCATGTGCTGCAACTAAGACACAGCCAAATAAATAAAATATTTTTAAAAAGAGAGAAGATCTACTCCCACAGTGATTTATCTGACTCTTGGGTCTTGCAAACCCCCAAATTTAGACCTAATATCCCAGAACCTTAGGCTCTCGTCTTTTGAAAAAGATAATCAGAACATGATATAGTTGTAACTAACAGAACCAACCTGAAGACTCCTGAATCAGGAATGCCTCCCTCTCTGGGAAAATAATGAAGAGCAGGTTCAAATAATCAAGACATGAATCTACCAAAAAAACACCCATATGCTGAAGAACAAGCAATTACCACCCTAATGTGTTTAACCTACTAATTAGCATTAGTACCAATCTGGAAAAAGCTGAAAATGTTGTCTTCACAGAGGAGAGCTCCTATATGCAAAAACCCGTTTTCTCTTCTAGCTGAAGTGAGCCTCTCAACAAAACCTTCTCAATCCTTGCAGCACACCTTTGATAATAACAGAAGCTGCTAAAAGTGGACCCCAAGCCTTTGGATGCATTTTACTCAGTGACTCTGAAGTTAAGGGGCATCCAACACAATAACATCCAGCAAATATGAACTAAAAAGAAAGCCAATAAGATGGAAATACATGTGAGGAGGTTTTTGTTTCTGACTACCCCTCCTTGAAAAGGTACAAAAACCAATCCTGAAACCCGTAACAAGTGCAAAGCCTTGAGCAAATGTCACTAAACTTCTGATGCTCAGTTTCCTCATCTGTCAAAGAATAATTACTACCAGTTCCAGTGGTAATGAGACTAGAGGAGGTCCCATGTGTCCTTTTGGAAATTTAAATTACTGTTATTTGGTTGGGAAATAATTTTGCCTTCAAAACTTCTTTCAAGGATAAGCTGAATAAAAACTGCCATGTCTTTTTTCTACAACACACCACCTGTAAATGAAACAGACTTTAAGAAGTAAAATACAGCCCCATGCCCCCAAAAGCAACAAAAGCCCATTCAGCAATTAAAACTACTTTTGATGAACAGCTGTTGTTGTTCACTGTAAAGTGTTCTAGAAACAAGGATGGTTGTGTGTCACCAGGCAGAGCAACCATGACACTAATGGTCATGATTTTAAAGCCTTTAACTTTGAGAAAGAAATCTGGGAGAAATTTGCTTCAAGAAGTATATGGATGCAAGGGTGCTAATCCCAAATGAGCTGTTTAAAGAACAGGGATCTGTTTACTCTTCAGGGGAAAATTAGCTTTTCAGGGAAGATTAGCTCCAGCTAGTACGCATCCTATCTTCTTTGTGTGTGGATAAGACATTAGAGGCAGACTGAGGAATACAGCTCTGAACAGGCAGGAAATAAAGCACCTGTTTGCACCAATGTCCTCCTACTCATGTCATCCCACAGACACCAGCTCAGAAGAGGGGCTCTTCTAGGAGCTGAGAGTGTGGGGGACAAATGAGAAGGAGGGCGGGTCACAGAGGGTATAAGTCGGGGTTGGGGGAGTGGGTATTCATCTGAATACAGCTTCAGTCACTCTGAATAAATTCCTGCTGACAACAAACAGAAGATGGCAAAACAGAGTCTCAGGCACTGAGAGAGCTCATACGGCTGTGGGAAATTTAACTCAGTATTTCACCTCAATACAACAGAATTCTCACTGTTCTACTTATGTGAAACTAACATGGATGTTTAAAGGGTAGCTCAAACTTAGTCCAAAAATAATTATTCGATTTTATATGCCAACCTACCCCTCTCCTCTAGTCTTTGGTCTCTCAAGTTAATGATGCCACCATTCCTTCAGTAGCTCAAGACAAAAATCTAGGAGTCATTTCTTATTATTCTTTCCTTATTCCCTTTCTCACACCCATCCATTCCATTAAAAAGTCCTGGCTGGGCTTCCCTGGTGGCGCTGTGGTTGAGAGTCCCCCTGCCCACGCAGGGGACACAGGTTCGTGCCCCAGTCAGGGAAGATCCCACATGCCGCGGAGTGGCTGGGCCCGTGAGCCATGGCCGCTGAGCCTGCGCGTCCGGAGCCTGTGCTCCGCAACGGGAGAGGCCACAACAGTGAGAGGCCCGCATACCGCAAAAAAAAAAAAAAAAAAAAAAATTCCTGGTTGGTTCTATTATACCTTCAAAACATACATCCCATCGAACCCTTCTCACCACCTCTATTATCAAAGCTACTGCCAAATCTCCACTGGTGAGTGGCTTCTTCCCTGACCTCTATGCTTGCACCCCTGGCCCCTATAATCCATTCTCCTGCGATAGCTAGAGTAATCTGCCTTGGGTCTTCCTTGCTGCGCACGGGCTTTCTCTAGTTGCAGTAAGCAGGGGCTGCTCTTCATTGCGGTGTGTGGGCTTCTCATTGAGGTGGCTTCTCTTGTCGCGGAGCACGGGCTCTAGGCACGTGGGCTTCAGTAGTTGTAGCACATAGGCTCAGTAGTTGTGGCTCACGGGCTCTAGAGTGCAGGCTCAGTGGTTGTGGTGCACGGGCTTAGCTGCTCCACGGCATGTGGGATCTTCCTGGACCAGGGCTCGAACCCATGTCCGCTGCATTGGCAGGCGGATTCTTAACCACTGTGCCACCAGGGAAGCCCCTAAAGTAATCTTTTTTTTTTTTTTGGCGGCACGCAGGCCTCTCACTGTTGTGGTCTCTCCTGTTGTGGAGCACAGGCTCCGGACGCGCAGGCTCAGCAGCCATGGCTCACGGGCCTAGCCGCTCCGCGGCATGTGGGATCTTCCCGGACCGGGGCACGAACCCGTGTCCCCTGCATTGGCAGGCAGACTCTCAACCACTGCGCCACCAGGGAAGCCCTAGAGTAATCTTTTAAAAACAGTTACAATCAGGTCATGATGCTCCCCTGCCAAAAACCCATCACTGGCTTTGAAGCACACTAAATAAAACCCCAAATCTGTATCATGGCGGGAAAGGCCCTACATCATCTGACCACTGACTACTTCCCTTTGACCTCACCTCCTACACTCTTCCTAAGCTGACTGCACCCTGGTCACATCAGCCTGCTTTCCATTCATTCCTAGGCTTTTAAAGGCTGTTCTCTTTGTTTGGAATGCTCTTCTATCAGGTGTCTCCTCAAACTTCACCTCTTCAAAGATTCTTTCCTGACAACTCTATCAAAAATTGAACTGTCCCTACAGCCACCACTTTCTCTCCCTTACCTGGCTTTATTTTACTCCTAGCTAGTTATCACTACCTGATTTGCAGTTTTTATGTACTTTCTTTTTTTTTGTTTCTTAAAGCTGAATCAACTTTAATTCAGTTAGGGTGAAAGTGAGTTAGAGCTGCCTTGTACCAAATTCTCTTTCAACATCAGAGAATGTTGGATCTACACACTGGGTTCTGGTCCACACATTGAACCCTGATACGGAAGAGTCTCCTGGAGAGGCAGGAGGCAACTGGTGCTCACCCTGGGGATACAGACCTGTATATTCTTCACTGAATTATCTCTGTTACCCAGTAGAGTACCATCATACATAGTAGATGCACATTATTAATATTGGTTAAATGAGTGATTTTTTTTTATATGATGTTTTAGTTTTTATTTATCAAATTATAGGGTATAATTGCAACTATTATGATTATAAATACACAATTGCCTAGAGTATTTTTTCTGATTAAAAATAAATTATAGGGGCTTCCCTGGTGGCGCAGTGGTTGAGAGTCCGCTTGCCGATTCAGGGGACACGGGTTCGTGCCCTGGTCCGGGAAGATCCCACATGCCGCGGAGCGGCTGGGCCCGTGAGCCATGGCCGCTGAGCCTGCGCGTCCGGAGCCTGCGCGTCCGGAGCCTGTACTCCACAACGGGAGAAGGCACAGCAGTGAGAGGCCTGCGTACCAAAAAAAAAAAAAAAAAAAATTATAGCATAATTGGATATCTCCATCTAACTTTATTTTTTTAAATTTATTTTTGGTTGCATTGGGTCTTTGTTGCTGCACGTGGGCCTTCTCTAGTTGCCGCGAGTGGGGGCTACTCTTCGTTGTGGTGCGCGGGCTTCTTCTTGTGGTGGCTTCTCTTGTGGAGCACAGGCTCTAGGTGCACGGGCTCAGTAGTTGTGGCTCACGGGCTCTAGAGTGCAGGCTCAGTAGTTGTGGCACACGGGCTTAGTTGCTCCACAGCATGTGGGATCTTCCTGGACCAGGGCTCAAACCCATGTCCCCTGCGTTGGCAGGCAGGTTCTTAACCACTGTGCCACCAGGGAAGCTCCTCTCCATCTAACTTTTAATTTATTCTAGCTCAATTACATAGAGCAGAGGTTGGCAAACTTTGTTCTTAAAAGGGCCATACAGTCTCTGTCACAACTTCTCAACTCTGCCATCGTAGCATGAAAGCAGCCACAGACAGTATGAAAATAAATGGGTGTGGCTGCATTCCGATAAAACTTTATTTACAAAAATAGGCAGCAGCTAAATTTGGTCTGTGGGCCATAGTTCGTCAACACTTCACATTTTAGCCTGGTTTTTTCTTTTTATTGCAAAATATAACACATATAAAGACAAATACATAAAACACGTATGTACTGTTTAACAAATAATTGTAAAATAAACACCCATGTAATTATCACCAAGGTCAAGAAGTAGAACATACCAGAAGCCTCCTCCCCTAGCACCATTCCATGATGACAAACATCCTCTTCCACTGCTCCTCCCTGCCCCACTCCTCCTCCCCACCTCACTCCTCAGGGAACCAGTATCCCGACTTTTGTGATGAAAAACACCTCAGTTTTCTTTATAGTTTTACTACATATGCACGCAGAATGATAGGTTCTTCAGCCTTAACAAAGATAAATGGTAGGGTGAGTACAGACTACTGAAACATTTTTGGTGGGCAATATGGTAATATCTATTAAAATCTTAAATGTACATATCTTTTGACCTAGACATCCCACTTCTAGGAACCCATCATAGACAAATGATAATATGAGTGCAAAGATATATGAACAAGGATGTTCACTGCAACAGTGTTTGTAACAGTAAAATACTGTAACCAGTGCACATGCTCTTCAATAGGAAATGGTTACACTAATTATGGTACATCCATATGTACAAGCAATACTATATTCAAACATTAAAAATATAAAAAAAAGTCTAAGATCTACTAAGTAAAAAAAAATGAACAAAACCATTCTATTTGAGAAAAAAAGCAAAAATAAATAGAAAAATTATGCATGTGAGTGTGTGTGTGTGTGTGTGTGTGTGTGTGTATGTAAAAATACAAAAGAATTAACACCAAACTGTCATTAGCACTTTCTTTGATGGAGAATCAAGAATTTTCACTGTTTACATCAAACATTTCTGTATTGTCTGAATTTCATTTTACCATGAACATGCATTCTTTTTGCCGTTGGAAAAAAACAATGTATACACATATTTTCTTAATTTAAAAACCTGTAAGTGGAAATTTAAGGCAGAGGCAAAATTGAAATTCCTGAATATCTACTAAGGGATATTCAATAAGGCTTAGCTTCTTAAGAAGCCACACCTCTCCTAGACAGAAAAACCAAGTTTCACAAAAAGAATACCCTACTGAGTGCCAGGCTTTCAGAGACATAGATTTCAAACTGCCTGGTTTCACCTGAGCTGCAAGTGAATCTTTGTTCCTTCATTTCAACTTCTCCATCACCAATCTTCAGACTATTCCTCCAGGTATTTCTTGGCCTAAGCCCTTCAAGTTTAAAAATGCAGGCTTTGGTTTCTCCTGGCCTTGGACCTAGGCCTAACTTTCTGTTGAATTCTTTTTATCTCCTTCCCTATCTCTGATTCTACAGTAACAACCTTTTTTTGGCTTCACGCAGCCTTTGGAACAGTCCTTCTTGCATATTGCCCCAAATATTGCTTCTCCTGTTGGCACAATTAGATAGTAACCCAAAGCCATAGTGACTAGGCATATGACCACAATTCTGGATGTAAGGAACCAGGCAGAGGTTTGTTAGAGACACTTGTAGAGCTGCAATGAAGGGGGAAGGAACTCATAGGGAAGGCCCTGGGAAAATAAAAAGTAAAAGAATATAGCACAGTACTAAAACAATAATAAGAAGGGGAAAAATGGTCTTTAAGGTGAATTCTCAAGAGTTTTACATCCAGGGCTGTACACTGAGCAACTATACATCCTCGATGAGGCTCTGTTCAAGAGCACTCACTATACAGCTTTCCAAAGAAAACCTCTGACTGCCTCCTTCTTTATACTTTGGACAATTTGGGGTTCTAAGAAAAGATGACAGACAGTTGGAGACAGTTTTGTCCAGATTATATGCACCCAGCAAAGGAGGGAAAGCCATAATGATACCCAAATAATGGCCAACCATCCCATGAGACAAGAGAACTATTTTTTTTTTTTGGCTGCACCGCACAGCTTGCAGGATCTCAGGTCCCTGACCAGAGACTGAACCTGGTCTGCAGCAGTGAAAGCCCAGAACCCTAACCACTATGCCACCATGGAACTCCCCAAGAGAACTTTTTGGTAAAAGCGAAAATGCTCATTTCCCTCTCCACCAGCAAGGTCAGAGGACTACAGGGCCAGTCACTCGGTAACTGACCAATCTACAGACCACCAGAGAGACACAGCACAACGCCAAAGTACTTGCAGGTTTTACATCAATACACAAAAAAAGCTCTGTCCATTCCATAGTCACTCTTCTCAATTCATGGAAGTTTGGGGTTTCATACAATTACAGAAGGAGTATCTATGAAGACAACACTAGATTTCTAGGCAACTGGGTCACCATTATCTACAACCTGCCCGTCACAGTGCTGACATGCATGGTTCCTTCGACCACTGGTTTTCACATAGTACACATGTGGCATAACAGTGAGTCTGAAACAGTCTAGAGTGCTCTTCTATGGAGTGCATGGAGGGGGGAGGGGTAGTGTAATCTTCAGAAAAACAGAGTTCTAATTTCTTTATTAGGTACCCTAGTCAAGAAAAAAAATAACAACCAACAATCTTTTATTGAATGCCCACTCTACTAGTTGCTTGTTTATAACGATAAACAATGCAGATGTGATCTCTATACTCAGAGAGTGTACAATCTAACAGGATCCATCAAAGAACCCTGTTCCCCTGACTCTTCTATGGCTGATTCCCCTGCAGGTCTCATCTCAAATGTTACCTCCTCAGAGAAACCTTCCCTACCTATCCTTTCTAAAGTCACGCTCTTCTTTCTGGTCATTTGCCATCACATCATCCTTTATAGTACCTATTACAATCTATAATTATCTTGTGGATTTCTTTAGTTATTTAAATCTTTCTTCCTACTAGCTTCACACAACAGAAGTCTCGTGTTTCCCACTATATCCCCTGTGCCTTGCTCAATTAAGTATTTGCCAAATGTTGAATTAAAAAAGATCTAGGGACTTCCCTGGCAGTCCAGTGGTTAAGACTCTGCACTTCCAATGCAGGGGGTGTGGGTTCAATCCCTGGTCAGGGAACTAGAATCCCACAGGCTACACAGTGTGGCCGGGAAAAAAAAAAAAATCTAAAAAAAAATAATAATAAAGGTTTCATTAGTCTACACAGAAGATCTGAATGCCAGTTAGTCATGAGAGGAAAAGTAGGAGGGAGGTGAATCTGGGACTTTTTCAAATAATAAAATTAAAGGTTCTAAATCTCTCCCCATTGGATTGGTCATGGTAGACCTTAGCTGTATGGTCACAGGCATAAGCATCTTTGGTGAGTAAATATGTTATTGAGTGTATGCAACCCACAAAGAAAGTGGCACCAGGGACTTCCCTGGTGGCACAGTGGTTAAGAATCCGCCTGCCAATGCAGGGGACACAGGGTCGATCCCTGGTCTGGGAAGATCCCACATGCCGTGGAGCAACTAAGCCCGTGCGCCACAACTACTGAGCCTGCGCTCTAGGTCCCGCGAGCCACAACTACTGAGCCTGCACGTCACAACTCCTGAGCCCATGTACTGCAACTACTGAAGCCACGTGCTGCACAACAAGAGAAGCCACCGCAATGAGAAGCCCTTGCACCGCAACGAAGAGTAGCCCCTGCTTGCCACAACTAGAGAAAGCCCACACGCAGCAACGAAGACCCAACACAGCCACACACACACAAAAAAAACAGAAAGTGGCACCACTGTGAACACCCCCAACACAGACAGTACTAAGAACCAAGAGTTGAACCTGTTGGCAAAAAAACACCCCAAAATGGTTGTTATGGGTTGAAATTCATATGTTGAACTCCAAACCTCAATACCTCAGAATGTGACCTTACTTGTAGATAGAGCCTTTTCAGAGGTAATCATATTAAAAAGAGGTCATTACAAGGGCTTAATTTCCAAAATATACAAACTGCTCATACAATTCAACAACAAAAAAACCCAATCGAAAAATTGGCAGAGGACCTAAATAGACACTTCTCCAAAGAAGATATACAGATGGCCAATAGGCACATGAAAAGATGCTCAACATTCCTAATTATTACAGAAATGCACATCAAAACTACAATGAGGTACCACCTCACACCAGTCAGAATGGCTGTCATTAAAAAGTCTACAAATAACGACAAAAAAAGTCTACAAATAACAAATGCTGGAGAGGGTATGGAGAAGAGGGAAACCCTCCTACATTGTTGGTGGGAATGTAATTTGGTGCAGCCACTGTGGAAAACAGTACGGAGATTCTTCAGAAAACCAAAAACAGAGTTACCATATGATCCAACAATCCCACTCCTGGGCCTACATCCAGACAAAACTATAATTCAAAAAGATACATGCACCCCTCTGTTCATAGCAGCACTGTTCACAATAGTCAAGACATGGTAACAACCTAAATGTTCATTGACAGATGAATGGATAAAGAAGATGTGGTACATATATACAAGGAAATACTACTTGGCCATAAAAAAGAACAAAATAATGCCATTTGCAGCAACATGGATGCAACTAGAGATTATCATACTAAGTGAAGTAAGTCAGAAAGACAAACACCATATGATGTCACTTACACATGGAATCTAAAATATGACACAAATGAACCTATCTATGAAAAAGAAACAGAATCACGGACATAGAGAACAGATTGGCGGCTGCCAAGAGGGATGGGGTTGGGGAAGGGATGGAGTGGGAGGTTGGGGTTAGCAAATGTTAAGCTTTTATACATAGAATGGATAAACAACAAGGTCCTACTGTATAGCACAGGGAACTATATTCAGTATCTTATGATAAACCATAATGGAAAAGAATATAAAAAAAGAATGTATATATATGTATAACTGAATCACTTTGCTGTACAGCAGAAATTAACACAAAATTGTAAATCAACTATACTTCAATTTAAAAAAATAGATGTGGTGTATATACACGATGGAATACTACTCAGCCATAAAAAAGAATGAAATAGGGCTTCCCTGGTGGTGCAGTGGTTGAGGATCTGCCTGCTGATGCAGGGGACACGGGTTTGTGCCCCGGTCCGGGAAGATCCCACGTGCCGCGGAGCGGCTAGTCCTGTGAGCCATGGCTGCTGGGCCTGCGCGTCCGGAGCCTGTGCTCCGCAACGGGAGAGGCCACAACAGTGAAAGGCCCGTGTACTGCAAAAAAAAAGAATGAAGTAACGCCATTTGTAGCAACGCTGTAAATCAACTATACTTCAATTAAAAAAAAATAGATGTGGTGTATATACATGATGGAATACTACTCAGCCATAAAAAAGAATGAAATAACACCATTTGTAGCAACGTGGATGAACCTAGAGATTATCATACTAAGTGAAGTCAGAAAGAGAAAGACCATATTATATAACTTATATGTGAAATCTAAAATATGAGACAAATGAAATTATTTATGAAACAGAAACAGACTCACAGACATGGAAACAAACTAACGGTTACCAAAGAGGAAGGGGGGTGGGGGAGGGATAAATTAGGAGTTTAGGATTAGCAGATGCAGAATACTGTATATAAAATAGATAAACAAGGTCCTACTGCATAGCGTAGTGAACTATACTTAAATATCCTATAATAAACCATAATGAAAGAGAATATGAAAAAGAATATGCATATATAACTGAATCACTTTGCTATACACCAGAAACTAACACAACATTGTAAATCAACTATACAACTATGTAATTAAAAATTTAAAAACAAACAGGTCATTAGGCTGGGCCCTAATCCAGTATGACTGGTGTTCTTATAAGGAGAAGAAATCTGGAAACAGAGACAGATATACAAGGAGGGAGGAGACACAGGGGGAAGACGGCCATCTATTACAAGGCAAGGAGAGCAACCTGGAGTGGATCCTTCCCTCATAGCCCTCAAAAGGAAACAATATTTACAACACCTTGATTTTGAACCTCCAGCCCCCAGAACTGTGAGACAATAATTTCCTGTTGTTTAAGCCATTCAGTCTGTGGTACTTTGCTACAACAGCCCTAGCAAAATAATAGTTTTATATAACCCTCTAAATTTTTTATTTTAAGTTACCTTGGCTCTTCAGTCAAGACTAAATGTTACGATTTTTTTTCCATTAAAAAATCCACACAGCATTAGAAATTCATGGGGATATAGACAGTGCTAAGACAATAAATCACACAGAAAACACAGCTGGACTCCTATGTCATATCATAGTAAAAACTAAATTCTAGACAGATTAAAGATCTAAATGTAAAAAACAAGTCTTAAATTTTTATAATTAATATAATTATAATTAATACAGGAAAATATCATCATGACCTGGAGGACAGGCTTAAGCAAAACACAAAAGTCAAATCATAAAGGAAATGATTAATAAATTTGACTTCACTAAAAGAACACACCTCTGTTTGGTAAAAGAGTCCATAAGCAAAATGAAAATATAATACCATCAAGAATGTGTAAAAAAAAACCTCTTACACACCAATAATAGGTGAAGGATATAAACAGAACTTTCTATAATGCCTAAACTGTGTTACAAACTGTAGTAGCTTAAATTAGTGAATAACCACTTCAGGACTCTAATACCAATCAGAACTCTGGTATCTTAGCTGCTGCTGTTGTGGAGAAAATCATCTGCAGGCTCTGGAAGTTTCTGCTAAAAACGCTGTTATATTTATGTATCAGAAGGATTCTCAAAAAACCTCCATGTTAAGCATTTATGTCTCCTTCTTCTTAGGCAACAAGCATGGCCCATATCTCGCCTTTCCTCTTGAAAGTAAGGCCCACTGTATTCTTTCTACTTTTGATATAGTTCGGAGGATAAGTGTTTAACATGTCCTACACCCCCACTGTCAACGCTATCATAGTATGACTTTCTAACTTAAAAAGTGAATTATACTCTCTCCAGATGTGTCAACCTGAGGTTCACAAAAATGAGTCTCACGGAAATTTAGGAGCTAGAAGAGAATTTAGAGGGCATTTTGTCCAAATGAGCAAATGGCCTGGGATAAGGGTATCCCCAGGATATATGCAGCAGTGTTGGTTCTAGGTGCTATAGAATAAACCTGACTCAACTCCTAGGAGGGTCAATTTTACACAAATATTTTTGAGTAGAGATTTGACTACTAAACAAAATATTTTTACATGCCAATATGTGCTGGGGACACTTCAGATTCTTCCACTCTCTCAAATTAGAGAATAAACATTGGACAAGATGCAGAAATCTCATCTACATGAGGAGGACATGATAATTATGATGGCTACCATTTATTGAGCACTCACTGTATGCTAGACATTGTGGTTAGAGCTTTACAAACATTAACTCATTTAGTCCTCATAACAGCATCAGATAATAGTAATAGTGTAATTGTTTCCATTATACAGAGGAGGAAACTACGATTTTAAAAAGTGGAAAAACTTTCCCATACTCACTCAGCTAGTAAATAGCAGAGATGGTGTCTGGTCCCAGGGCTGTCTGGGCTCCAAAGTCTGTGACCTTAATTGCTGCCTCAGAAATTTGAAATTGAGGCACAGGAACCTTCATCAGTCTTGAACCGGAGGAGCCTTAATTAAGTCACATATCTTTCTGTCCCTCAAGTTTTCTCAGCTATAAAATTACAACAGTACCCATCCCTTCCTTCATCATAATGAGGATCCAGAAGCTTATGGGATACATATGCTCACAGCATCCTAATTTAGAGCTGAAAAGAACGTTGATCACACAAACACTTGAACATGAATGTGTATGGCAGTCTTATTCATAAAAGCCAAAAAGTGGAAACAACCCAAATGTCCATCAGTTAATGAATCAATAAACAAAATGTGTTATATCCATGCAATGGAATATTCTTCAACCATAAAAATGAAGTATTGATATATGCTACAATGTGGATGAACCCTGAAAACATTATGCTAAGGGAAAGAAGTCAGTCACAAAAAGTCACATATGTATGATTCTATTTACATGAAATGTCCAGAACAGACAAATCCATAGAGACAAAAACTAGATTAGTGGTTGCCGGGGGTCAGGGTGTCAGATAGGGTGTTAGGTGGAATGAGGAGTGACTGCTAATGGGTACAGGCTTCCTTTTTTGGGGGGTGTGAAATGTTCTATTGTATACTTAGATAGTGGTGATGTACACTTTTAAAAAGTAAATGTTATGGTATATGAATTCTATCTCAATAAAGCAGTTATTTAAAAACAAAAACAAAAAAACATGGCAGCAAAGAAATACATTTAAAAATACTTTGGACAAATAAATCAACTATACTTCAATAAAAAATACTTTGGACAAAAGCATCACAGAAATATACTACATTTTAGATATTATACATTTCATGCTTATAAAAACACATTATATACATTGTTAGAAAAGCATGGCCTTCTACTACTTTTGCTGGTTGTTAACTTGTCCTAGGAGAATCTTAATTCACTTCAAAGTACCCAATTCCTCTAGTTCCTGAATACCCAGTTAATAAAATGATAATAAAATGCAATCTAAACTGGCGGCTGATGGAAACCCAAGGGGCTTGGCCTGCTTAAAAAGAGAAAGGGAAAAAAAGCCGCAAAACTCACCAAGGGCCTACATTCAAGGCCAGAGAGGATAACAAGAATCTAGATTTAGTGGAAATGTTATCCTCCTATATTCCTTTGGGAACAGCTTATCAGTATTTTCTACAGAGAAATTAGGCAGAGGAACCTCAACTATAAAGATACTCCCTTAGTAAAATAACCATCAACACGGAAACATATTAACTTCATATTCTGCTTAACATAAACACATTACCTCATTTTCATTTCAACAGTACTTGCATGAGGTACAAATTTTTACCTCCATTCTATTTATTTATTTTTAAATTTTATTTATTTTATTTATTTTTGGCTGCATTGGGTCTTTGTTGCTGTGCAGGCTCTAGAGCACAGGCTCGATAGCTGTGGCACATGGGCTTAGTTGCTCCACGGCATGTGGGATCTTCCCGGACCAGCGCTCAAACCTGTGTCCCCTGCATTGGCAGGTGGATTCTTAACCACTGCGCCACCAGGGAAGTCCCCAACCTCCATTTTTTTTTTTTTTTTTTTTTTTGTGGTACGCGGGCCTCTCACTGTTGTGGCCTCTCCCGTTGCGGAGCACAGGCTCCGGACGCGCAGGCTCAGCGGCCATGGCTCACGGGCCCAGCCGCTCTGCGGCACGTGGGACCCTCCTGGAACGGGGCACGAACCCGCGTCCCCTGCATTGGCAGGCGGATTCTCAACCACTGCGCCACCAGGGAAGCCCCCCAACCTCCATTTTAAGGATAAAGAAAGGGGGCTTCCCTGGTGGGGAAGGGGGCTCACCCTGCCTCCACAACAAGAGAAGCCACCGCAATGAGAAGCCCTTGCACTGCAACAAAGAGTAGCCCCCACTCGCCGCAACTAGAGGAAGCCTGTGCGCAGCAATGAAGACCCAACGCAGCCAAAAATAAATTTAAAGAAATAATTTAAAAAAATAAGTATAAGGAAAGGGGGACTTCCCTGGTGGTCCAGTGGCTAAGACTCCACGCTCCCAGTGCAGGGGGCCCGGGTTTGATCCCTGGTCAGGGAACTAGATCCCACATGCCACAACTAAGAATTCGCATGCCACAACTAAGAATTCGCATGCCACAACTAAAGATCCCGCGTGCCGCAACTAAAGATCCCACATGCTGCAACTAAGACCTGGTACAGCCAAATAATTTTTTTTTAATAAAAAATAAAAATAAGGAAAGGGAAGCACAAACAAGATCACCCAGTTAATGAGAAGCAGAGTCAAGATTCAACATTCCAAGCTCAGTGCTCTTGCTATGTCATATTAATATTTGCTTTCTCTGGCTACCTATCTTTCACCAGATCAGAAAGCAGAGTTGAGTCAGCTTCTGCTCACGTTATTTTGTAACATGAACTTAGCTCCCAAGAAATAATTTCCTCTTAAATTGTTCTGGTTTGTTGTATTCCTTTCGTAAGTCACCATTAAGAAACACTAGTTCAGAATAATTATGAATTTTTTTTGAACAAATAAATCAATCTGGCCAGGCCTATTTGGTTAATCTTTCATGAATAATGAATAAAGCCTCAAAAACATATAAAATCTTGGAGTTCCCTGGTGGCGCAGTGGTTAAGAATCCGCTTCCCAATGCAGGGGACATAGGTTCGAGCCCTGGTCTGGGAAGATCCCACATGCCGCGGAGCAACTAACCCCGTGAGCCACAACTACTGAGGCTGCACTCTAGAGCCTGCGAGCCACACTACTGAAGCCCGTGCTCCACAAGAGAAGCCACCGCAATGAGAAGCCCGTGCACCGCAACCAAGAGTAGCCCCCACTCGCCAAGTAGCCCCCGCTTGCTGCAACTAGAGAAAAGTCCGCGCGCAGCAATGAAGACCCAACGCAGCCAAAAATAAATAAATTTATTTTAACCCCCCCCAAAAAACCTATAAAATCTTACAAGGATACAGATTCCCTTCCCGGTTGCTAAAAAAAGTTTTAGAACTGAGTCAGAAAGGCTACTGAGCTGGCCCTATAATGTCTTCTTGAAGAACTTGTCCAGCTCTTCCCTTCCAGCCAGTCAAATGGTGATTTGATTCCCTAGATGAGAAACCTGCAGGCAAGATCTTTAGCTCCACCTACCACCTGAATTCTCACCTTCACGTTCTGATAGCTCCTGCAACTAGCTATTTTCCAAGTTATCAGGCATCTCTCTCCTTCTGTCTCTCCCCTGCCCCCCCAATCTCCCTCAAGATACCCTGTTCCACTCACTCCTTCCATACCTCTCCTTTTTTCTCTCCGTTTCTCTAGTGGTAGCATTTACTTTACACTTCCCTGTGAGGCATGAAGGTTTTGACCGGTCTCAGGGTTCGCATGGGAAGCAACTATGACAAAAACTAGTAAAATAACTTCACATGCTGCCCTAGCTAAGCCTTTCCCAGAGACTTAAGCATCAAACACTAACCATGCAGACAAGGGCAGTGCTCTCCTGTGAAGGTTTGTGCTTAGGGATTTTATCAGAGTAGTTCTTTTTCCTCTGGTAACTGAACTCATTTTATTTTCAACTTGTAAGAAGGTTTGAGGTATGATAGTAAATCTAGCTCTTAATTTTCAAAAGTAGGTGGCTTTAGAGACCAGGGCATAAACAACATTCCTGCATTTGTTAAAAAGTATGTTCTGTATTTAAATTAGATTTCCACCTACTCAGCCCTCAAACTCCTTCTTTGCAATGATTCTACAACCTTGACTTCGGTTAATTAATACATCCATGACACCACCCTATAAAGGTACAAATAGAAAACCTTTACTTAATGTGGAAATAAAGAGAACAAATTTTATGTACAGATACACATACCTCCCTTCATATTTAAAGAATAAGAAGGAGTGTACATTCGCAAATGTAGTACCAATGAAAATCATTTGCTCTAGAAAATTTCCCTAAGCTTTTCAATTTAAAGGTGGCACCATTTAACATTTGAACTAAATGCATTAACATAATTTTACCAGTGACAGACTTTCGCTAGGTAAAAGAATCACAGACTTGTAGAGATATAAGGAACATCGAATCACTAAGCAAACTCTTACATTTTAAAAATGAGAAAACTCCCAAGTTAAGTGACTGCCAAAGTCCCACAGCTGACTAATGACAGGCAAGGGTCTTTGCTCCTGACACCTAGTTCACCACAGCTGAAATTCTTATAGGTGAAAAATACTTCATTTGTTGATATCAATACCAAAGGCAACAAAAATCAGAACTACTCTTACCTTATATATGGTTGACATTACACAGAAACTCTGTTTCAACTTTTAGTATTTTATACCATAAATTCTTAACTTGTGACTCACCCTGCTGAGTTGATCCAATAACCTTTGGTTCTGTTCTGATAATTCCTGGACAGCCCGTGTTTTTTCTCGATCTGCTTCCCGTAGATGAACCTGCTGCCTCTCCAACTCATCCTGAAGCTGTTTCACATCACTCTCCAGCTCGGACACACGCCCTTCCCACTCCCCTTCTCGGTTCTCAAATCGTCTTCTTAGTTCGTGTTTCTCTTGCTCTAAGTGCTGGGTGAAAAATGAAGAGGATTTTAAAACCATTAAAATTTCCAGGGACTTCCCTGGTGGTCCAGTGGCTAAGACTACGCGTTCCCAATGCAGGGGGCCCAGGTTCAGTCCCTGGTCAGGCAACAACACCCCACATGCCGCAACTAAGATCCCACATACGGCACCGAAGACCTGGTGCAGCCAAAGAAATAAATAAATATTAAAAAAAAAAATCCAGATCCTTTCATTTTTCTATTTTCACACTCTTCTAACTTTTCTTTTTCCTAGTCAGTCAGCACAACAAAACACTCTGCCACGTAGGAGAAGTTGCCCATTACACAGCTGCAAAAATATTCCCTTCTTCCAGAGCAGGGAAGGCTGATTTCACAAACAGAATGCCATTCCTACCGATAATACTTAATGTTTACTCTTATCCTTAGGAATGGGGGTTCTAGACTTAGGAACTCACTTGAAATTTAGTAAATCATCCGTTAATTGGTGAAATATACATTTAAACAACTTAAAATGAGTCCTTAAGAAAATTTCTTTTGCTGTCATCTATTATGCCTGGCATAATAGCAGGTACTTAGAATCACAGAATTTTCAGAGCTAGAAAGAACTCCAGAGATGCTTCAGATTAACCACCTTTTCTTACAAATGAAGCAGCAGAAGATAAGAGATTCAATAACAAGCTCAAGGGAGAGCTGGGATTTGTGTCTTAGTCACTTGACTTTGTTTAATGCTCTAAATCACAACTCAATATTTCCTGCTATATATAGCACTGTATTTCAAAATCATTAAGGCAAGTTCAGATTCAGGCCCACTTTATTAAATCATGACTTATTAGCCTTGCATATTTATTTCTGATCTTTTCATTCATTCTTGAGTGCCTGTTATAGGCTAGCCACTGACATAATGGTCCTTACCTTTATGGAGTTTCCATTCTAGTGGGAGAGGTTGATAAAAGTATTAAATTGTACAGCGTGACAAATGGTATGCAGGAAAAGTACAGATGGTTTGAAGTAGCAGCTCGACAGAAAAGAACTCTTTTGGATTGAAAGAAATAAGAACATCTTTTTATTTCTGGGAGATAAATACAAATTTGTCTTTTCAGAGGAAAGTATGTTCTCCTACTTAAAAAGCCTAGTATGTACAAAAAAGCCAAGCTATACCTCAGGGAATATATGAAATGTAAAGCAATGGTCCTCAACTTTTGTTGCTGTCAGAAAATCTCTGGTATAATTGTTCAAAATATATCCACCTAAATACTAATTCCAAAGATGTGATTCAGTTAAGAATGAGATGAGGCCTAGGCAGGCATCTATCTATCTATCTAACTATCTAGGTTCTACTGGAAATTCTGATGCACTGAAGGTTGATATCAAGCACTGAGATTGTCTCAAAAAGCTAAGATGAGCATTTGAATCGTCACCTTCAGAGTACTCAAACATCTTTTCACCTTGGGAACCTACACGCTTATTCTACCCAAGTTCTCATCTTTCGAATGTTTTTTGGAATGCTTCTTTTGGAAAGCTTTAAGGGCCAGTGCATAGTTATACAAGAATATCAGTCCCATTACTTCACATCTGAGATGTGCCTAAAAAGAGATTATCTCATTTCATCTTGCCATTTTATTCCCCTAATTTTCTCTGAGTGACTTGTAAATGTTTCGGAAAGTCTAATTTACCCCCAAAAGATGCAAATTTACCATGACAGAGCAGTCAGAAAAATTAAAATTCTGAGAACATCAGCAAAGGCAGTTTTCACTGAAATAAGTGTATATAGTCTCCAAAGTTGACCACTTCAAGGGAATAATTAATTTTGATATAGCCACTCTGGTATATTTGTTGAAAAAGTCACATTATAGTTATACTTTATACAGCCTCAGTTTTGAGCACAGGGGAAAAGGAATGACAAGAGAGGGACTTGTACTCCTCAGCATGAAAATTTTCTGCTCTACGCTTCCCTCACTTTGCTAAACTTCCAAAAATGAGAATGTTTTAGTCACTATACAAATTTCAGAAAGATGAAATGCAGAAGTAAATGGTAATTACCAGCCTAAAACTGTGATACTTGGTTTTATTGAGTTTTTCCAAAATGGAAACGATTGAGCAGAAGGAAACAGCAAGAACTCAGTAATCACAGTGGTACTGAGAGGCCAGATAAATTAGGTTTGTGTTCTAAAAGAACAGAGAGACTTAAAAATATTCAGCAAACAGCTGTTAGTGAACAGCCCAAGCAAGCAACTAAAACAATCTAATCCACTTGCGGGGGGTGGGGCAGGGTTGAGGACAGGTGGTGCTGATCAGTCTATTTTGTCCTTACATTTCTTTGCACAAGTGACAAACTTCCTAATTCAGGTTTCCCAATACTTTAATTAAAAAAATCAAGACTTTCCTATTAATGAACATACAGAATTTAGCCTTTTGTCTACTCTGAGAAAAGAAAGGTTTCTCCTAGAATTATACTTTCAATTAAGTGCTAAATTAACCCGTAAACTCTAGGCAGAGTATCAGCAAGTGTGGAGGTCAGGCTCTGCCCATGGTATTCCCTGCTTCTTGGGGTTATATGGTATTTTAAAACGTAATGTCTACAGCTGAAACTAATATAATGATGTATGTCAATTATACCTCAATAAAAAAAGAAAAAAGTTAATGTCAAAACTATCAAGGTCATCAAAAACAAGGAAAGTCTAAAAGTGTTACAGGAAAGAGGAGACTAAGAAGATACACAAACTAAATGCAAGGTGGTATCCTGGAACAGAAAAAGACATTTGGCAAAGGCTAAAGAAATCTGAATAAACTAAGGATATTAGCTAACAATAATGTATTAGTATTGGTTCATTAATTATGGCAAGTATACCATGCTAATGTAAGATGTTAATAATAGAGGAACTGGGGGCAGGGCATATGGAAACTCTCTGCTGTACCATCTTTCCAATATTTCTGTAAATCTAAAACCATTCTAAAAAATTTATTTAAAACGCTGAAAAAACAAAAGTTAATATCATTAGCCCACCTAAAATTGGTTGTTACAGAAATGGATTTCTGCAAAGAACCAAAAAAGCAGTGCTATTCTTCCAGGTTCAGGATATGGTTCTTAAAAAATACAAAGAAAAATACTATTTTTTAAGTGGACCAAGCACTGAATGCAAATAAGGACCCCTGCGTTTGCTTATCTAAATGTACTACCCAATTATGAATCATTTTCCCCTTACTTGTTTTGCTTCTTAAAAAAGAAAACAGTGCTAGAATCATTAGAATTGGCCTAGGGAAGGGGGAAGAAAATGTAATTGAGGAAAAAGATTACCTCTGCAGTAAGAGATAATTCACTCTCAGCTAGAATGGGAAAAAAAGGGAATCCTGGACTTTAAAAACATATATATATATATTTTTTTTTTTTTGCCGTATGCGGGCTTCTCACTGTTGTGGCCTCTCCTGTTGCGGAGCACAGGCTCCGGACGCACAGGCTCAGCGGCCATGGCTCACAGGCCCAGCCGCTCCGCGGCATGTGGGATCTTCCTGGACCAGGGCACGAACCCATGTCCCCTCCATCTGCAGGCAGACTCTCAACCACTGCGCCACCAGGGAAGCCCTAAAAACATATTTTTAAAAAACTAAACAACGATTTAATCTCTGAAGAAAAAAGTGTATAAACCCAAGTTACTTAGTTCATACTCTGGGGGAAAAAAAAGAAACTACTAAGGACCTGGCTGGATATGTTTTAAAAGCAAAAGGGCTAACTGTAGATGCAGAAGAAATAAAATATCTAAAGGCATTAAAAAGAAAAATTAAGCATATGAGGGGCTTCCCTGGTGGCGCAGTGGTTAAGAATCCACCTGCCAATGCAGGCAACATGGGTTCGATCCCTGGTCCAGGAGGATCCCACATGCCACGGAGCAATGAAGCCCGTGCGCCACAACTACTGAGCCTGTGCTCTAGAGCCCGCGAGCCACAACTAGCTCGTGCTCTGCAACAAGAGAAGCCACTGCAATGAGAAGCCTGCGCACCACAATGAAGAGTAGCCCCCACTCACTGCAACTAGAGAAAGCATGAGCGCGGCAACGAAATAAAGGATGCAGCCAAAAATAAACAAATAAATAAATTTATATTAAAAAATTAAGCATGTGAAAATCTAATTCAGGGAATGAATAAAATACAGGATAGTCAATTTAAGGGTGGAAAAAAAATGACCAAAACCTTACAATCTCTCAAATTAAATTGAATCTTCATTCATCTTTAAGAGATGCCTAACTAAAAAACTTCTATGTTAACCTTTAAAGACTTTAAAGAGTGTGCCTTTAATGAGAGAGCAGTGTAAGATCAAGTACTTTACGTTTTAAATGACAAAACACAATCTTGGGTTTGGCGCACAGAACTGGAGAGGTATTCAATAATAGCTAATGAATAAGTAGAAAAGATCTTGAAAATGACTTGGTTCTGAAATTAGAAAGGTGCCAATTTTGAAGTAGTAAGTAAGCAGATGGGACAAAAACAAAACCAGTCTCATTATTTAATAGTCAAACCAACATTCTCTCAGAGTCCTCTCGTGTTTATCTTTCAAACTAACCCGTGAGAAAATGTGTTTGACTCCACTGTCTGATAGTTTGTAGAAAATTACAAATGTTTTTTAAAGTAATGGCTGGTTCTCTACTCCTAAATGTTGAATTTAATTGAAAATCTAGCAGAGTGGTTGTATTAAACTTTAGAAAGAATTTGTTCAAGCAGACATTCTAAAATCTAAGCTGCTTAAAAAATATACTTACAGGTGTAATTTGCAAGGGAAAACTCACTTGCAGGTATCAAATGAAATAGTCCCGTTATAATGAGATTTGTCACTCTCATATTAATACTAAAAGAATTAACAAGAAACTAACGACAATACCTTGATAATTTTAAGTGTACTTTTTTAAAAAAAACAAAAACTTTTAATGATAATTTTCAGATATACCTAGAAGAAACTGTACAACTGAACCCCTTCATCACTCATTAATATTGATTAGTGATCAATATTTCACTTTTTAAAAGTTATTTTTCAAATTGTGGTAAGGCATACATAACATAGAATTTACCATATTAACCATTTTTAAGTGTACTGTTGGTTTAGTAGTGCTAAGTACATTCATACTGTTGTGCAACCAACTTCCAGAAATTAAAAATAAACTTTTAACACTAGAGTTCATATGCTGACCTGAGAGGAGTGAAGATTTTTTTAAAGTTTAATAAGAGTTTTAAACTATTTTATTACTATCAAGTCAACAGCAAAAAGTCAAATGTAATTTATTCTTTTACAATAGAACCTTTCTTGTTACAGAATTTGAATATCTTTTTCCTTTGCTGAAGACATGTATAAAGGTTCCAAATGGAAACCAGGATGTGTATAACTGCACACTCAGGATTACCCTGAAATCTATCACTAATCAAACTGACTGATATGATGTTCCTTTCAAGTTAGCTGTCTCTTTAATCAAGTCCCTCACTGAAGGAATTTCAAATCACAAGCATAAATCTCTGCAGTAGTACTTGTATATAGAGCCTGTAATCAAATCTCTTTAAAAAAAAAAAGACACCCTTTTATTCCTAGACCTCTACTTCAAGTGAAAATTAAACAATTCAATTCACTGGGCTGCTTTTTGGCAGTCTACCTATAGGTTTCACAAACCACTTTTCAGAGAGGTATCTCAGGAGTTCATCGACTGGCAGACCTAGTTAAGAGGCCAACTGAACTACAGGGTTACAGTGGTTTCCTTTTTTTCTTCCCTGATTTACTTTTGATATGTCGTTGGAATACAGACACACTTCTTATTATAGAAAAGTTTCTGAATCTACATTCTGACTGTCTGACCCGCAGCAGTGATATGGACCTCATTCACGGCTGTACTTTTCTCTTCTAACTAAGAATAAAAAGAACTGGTTGCAACCAAACTGGGTAACAACGGTAAATGCACAGGCAGAAAAGGATAAGCTCATCCCCACTGCCATGATGCACCTCCCCTACCCCCACTTTAAAAAAAAAAATCTAATTTTTATAAATGGTGGCAACCTGTACCACTTTCAAGGCCCTTTTCTAGTTAAGGTCAAGAAAACAAACAGGCATAGCTGCAAAAGACTTTGGTCCAGAGAAGTGGCAGAAATCTTACAGACACTTTAAGGGGTATTTATAACAATGGTTAAAGTTGTATGGTTCTCACAGGTTGCATTTGGCGAACCAACTGCATGTGTGAGACCCAGAACAGAAACAGAAAAGTACTGTTTAAATACATATAAATACTGAGGTCCAAATCAAATCCACAACCAGTGGTCACATGCGGAGCGCAGGCTCACCTGATTTCTGCAATGGAACCATACTTCCTAATCCTTAACTATTTGAAGGCTATATAAAGCTCCTTTAGGGGCACTTGTTTCCCACAACTCTGAGCTGCCGGGAAGTTAAGACAAGGGCATCTGGAGGCCTTAACTCCAAAGCTGAAACGCTTTAGGCTAACACCCTGATTAGCGATTAACTACTTCTCTGAAAACATGGAGCATATTTTAAATGCTTCACGACTTGCTAATTTCTCTGTGTGTGGACATCACCTCAGTGCTGTACAAATAAATGTCATACTGTAAACTCTATTTTAGATGCTGTGTACAGTACGTATACAGAACGGCCCACAGTATTTGGAGCCGTGCATAGACCCGTTTGCTGTGAGTAGGGTGGGAAAGCCAGGTGGGTTCAATGAATGCCCTCGTCTGATAATCCAAAACCCTCCATGCTACCCCGCTTCCAGGTGGTTTTCTGTGAGGGAGGATGAGCAAGAAAGGTGGGATGGGATGGGGTGGGGTGGGTGAGTGGCTCCCGAAGCTACCGAGGGCCGGCAGGCGGGTACCTGGGCTCCCCCCCACCCCCCGCTTCCCACCCATCCCAGAAGGGACGTCCTCACCTCCAGCTTATCTGTCAGCTCCTTGTGCATCTGCTCGTACTGCCGGCTCATGTCCTGGTTCCTCTCGAGCAGTGCCTTGCCCAGTCGGGCCGCCAAGACCAGATCCTTCTCCTTCTGCCGGATCACCGACAGCAGCTCGGGATCCTGGGCGGGCGGCGGCTGCAGTTCGGCCCCCTCGGCTGGAGGCCCGGGCTCGGCCTGAGGATGCTCTCCGGGGTCGGACGGCCGTTCCCCGGCCGCCAGCAGCGCCAGCTCCTCCTCTAACGCCAGTTCCAGCTCCCCGGGGCCCCCGGGGAAGGAGACAAGGGCGGCGGCGGCTGCGGCTGGATTCCCGACTGCGTCCGCGGCCGCGGCGGGCAGCTCCATGCAGCAGGCGCTGTCCGGCTCTGCGGGTGCTGAAGCGCGGCCAGCCAAGCCCAGGCAAAAGGCGGACATGGCCCGCGCGCGCGGAGCCCGCAGCGGTGCGGCCCGGCCGGCGCGCGCCAGGCTGCAAGGGGGAGGGGCCCCGTCGCACCGCCCCGCGCCTCTCCTCACGCCGCGGCACGCGCCCCCCGGGTCTCCGAGAGCCCTGGGCGCGGCGCGCGCCGCCCCGCCCCTCCCCCGCTCCGGCGGCACGCGCCCCCTTCCCCCGCCCCCGGGCTCAGCTGCTCCGCGAGCGCTGGGGAGGAAGACGGGGTGGCAAAGGGAAGGCTGAGAAAGCGAAGAGTGAGGGGAGGCGAAGCGGGAAGGGCGGTTGCGAGGAGGAACGCCGCCGCCGGCTTTTCAACCACCCTGTTGCTGCTGCTCCCGCTGCCGCCGCTGGCCGGGCAGCGCCTCACGGGGCGGGCGGCACTCCGCTGTCGCTGCGACGCTCGCTGCTGCTGCTGCCGGTGGCCGCTCTCTGCAGCCGCGCTCCATGTCCCTCGGCTCGGCGGCAGCCCCAGCAGCAGCGGCGGCGACAGCGGCTGCTGCAGGGGCCGAGGCGGCGGCTCCACATCGCGCGCCGCGCAGCCCAACGAGCTCCTTCCTGACTGCCTCAGCTCCTCCAGTTCACCCGGACGGCCGCACCCCGCCCGGGGCTTCCGGCCGCGCCCCCTCTCCCCGCCCCTTGCCGGCGCCTGACGCGCACGGGCACCTGTTCGCCGCGCCAGCGCGCGATTCGCCGGCTCGTGGGTCTCCTCAGCGGCGCCCAGGTGGCGCCGACGGCCTTAACCCCTGCGCTGCCTCACGCCCGGCGGCGGCTGCGCGCGCCGCCCGTGGAGACAGCTGGCGCATGCTTAACTGTCCGGGCGGCTCCCCGACGCGGCCGCGCCCCCGGCCTCACGTCTACCCGGTGTGGCTCCGCCCCCAGCACGCTCACCTCGGGGTGTGGCCTCGCGCGCACCTCCGAGCACGGCCTCGCCCCTAGCCTTGTTCTCACCTTAGGGGACGGCCCCACCCCCCGCCTCACTCCCGCTTCAGGGCTGGGGCGTTTCTCTGGGTCCAATGGGTCTCAGTCTTAGGTGATCACCAAGGGGACTGAGGACATTTCTCCAAGACGGGTGGCCAAGCCCGACAGAGACTTGCAGCCACGGCTTGTGGGTCTGAGCCCCCGTGAGAGCTAAGCAGTCAAGAGAGGGAGCCCTAGAGAGCAGTAGGAGGGATGACTTCAGAAACCCAGCATCTCAATGATGATGACTCAGGGATATAAGGGACCAGATGCCTCAGAGATCAGCAGCCCCGAAAGAAAGGGGTTATGTTGAGAAACAACGGAAAAAACTGCTCACAGATGGAAATAACGAAGCAAAGACGCTCCATGATAACTTCCGTTTATTAGGCGCTTAGTATGTGCCATGTCTTGTGTTAAGTGCTTTATACGCATTATCTTAGATAATCCTCTCAAGAATCTTAAAAGTCAGTACTATCACTCTTCTCATTTTACAGAGGAGGAAATTGAGGCCTTGAGAAATACAGGATCAGATCCAGACAGGCTGACTCCAGGGTTCACATATATATCGTTATTCTTTACTTTCCTCACATATAAGTGTTGAGGAAGGTAAATTTGTGATCAAGATGGCCTGTGTCGATATCCAAGGTGCTATCGGGAAAGCTTACTGCAATGATCAAACCAAGGACTGAAGAACCTACTGGGTGATTCCAGTCAGTTCTTGCTTTGACCTCATTGGTAATGCTCTGTCTTCTATTTTCAGAAACAATCCCATCTGAAGCTAGAATTGGTCACTATTCCCTTTCCTCTTGGACAACAACCCATTTTTGAGTTAGATCGTATTTTGATTCTTTTCATTACAGTAAGATGGAATATTTCAGGACACTGAGCGGCTGAAATGAGTCAAATGGTTTCTCATGGCTTTTTGTCCTTATTAAATTCAGAGCCTAAACAATACTCAGGTATATACATCACCTTCTACCCTCAGGCTGAAGGTCAGAATCCTAAAGGTCCTGAGCCTCAGGGCTGACTTTGTTCTCTTGTTGACTGAAAAGGAGACAGACCATAGAGGGGTTCCCACATCAGTCTTAGAGCTAAATTTTGAAAGTTGACCATGGTACCATTCCAACAATGCATTGTTCTCACACTTTTTATTATGCCCTCTTGAGCAGAAATTGTGGGCCCATGGTGAGACCCAACTGAAGAATCCCTTTTGTCTTTTTTGATCAGGAAAGGAGAGTTACTCCTATAAATAGATTAGGGACACACATATCAAGAGCAAACAGAATTCCTAATTCAAAGTCGTTTGTTTCAGCTATTTATTTTTCCTGATGCAGACTTGCAGCCCGTCTTTCCCTAAAGGTCTTTTTCTTGCCTTCCTTAAACTCGATGGTCCTACTCTATTAGACTTGCCTGTTACTGTGAGAATGAACTATTACAATGCTAACTCTAATTTCTGAGGATCCTTCTTCACAATGTTCCCCTGCCTAACCGGACTAGGAAGTGATCATTTTCTACTACAGGTTTGGCCCTAAGTACTATCTTCTTGTGAATAGTCAAAGGAGACCAGCCCAAGTTTGGAGAACTATTTAGAATAGTGGTTCTTATACTTTTTGGTCTCAGAACCTCTTTACACTCTTAAAAATCATCAAAGATATCAAAAAACTTTATATAGGTTTAGATATTGATATTTACTGTATTAAAAATTAAAACAGAAAAAATTTTAATTTTTATTTTAAATATTTAAAATAAACCTGTTAAATCTTAACATAATGTATTTAATGAAAAATATATATTCCCCTCCAAAAAAAAATGAGCAAGAAGAAAGGCATTGTTTTTCATTTTTCTAAATCTCTAATGTTTGGCTTAACAGTAGAAAATGGACTTTTATATCTGCCTCTCCATTCAATGTGGTGATGTTTTGTTTTGGTTGAAATATATGGAGAGAATCTGGTCTCACAAAGATGCAATTGGGAAAAGGAGGAATATTTTAATAGCCTTTTCTGATTGTTGAAGATATTTTTCTTTGATAATACACCAAAACTCGGCAAGTGATAGCTTCTTAAAGGTTAGTTGCAAGGTGGAATCTAAAACCACATCAAGAAAATCCACTGATCTACCTTTCGCTTTGAATGGATCTTTTGCCCATGTGTGATTGATTCTTTAAAAGTATGTATCAGTCATTGGGAAAATATTGGTTCACTGAGTTATGCAGATCTTCCAAATATTGTCACATGTCATTATACTATATATATTTTAAAATACCATTCATTAATATAACCACTGATCTCATCAGAAAGGTCTTTATGTATTGGCAAGCTATCAAGCTCACTGAGGTGTGTATGAGTTTTCCAAAATTCTTATTTCTACTGGAAAGCTCCAGTTTTATCATTGGTAACCATAGTGTCTATTGTTTTCCTTGAAGTGACAGACTTGGTACATTCTTTTTTTTTTAATCCAAAATGTGTTTATTGGGATGGTTTCCCATTCATTTTGATTCAGGGTGCTTTTAGTGCTGCTTCTGTCTAAAGGAGCATCCTTCTGTAAGCCTTACTATTCCTCCTGTAGGCTGGCAGAGGACAGTAAAGCAGCCAACACAAAAAACTACTGTTTGTGCATGGCTAAAGATGGTTGTGATTTTATAGCATCCTGGGTATTTCACATCCATGAAATAGGAATTGGGGCTTTGCACCAGGTGCTTCTTCTTGTGTTTCCTCTTCTCCTCTGGAGAGGGATGAAGGGGATCCTTTGCGAGAGGCACGTTCTCGTGGGGAGGTTGTCACTGCCAGAAAGGGTGGTACATTCATTTTTGAGTAAATATCTGCCAGATACCCAAATCTGAATACCAAAGTCTGTCTATCATTCATTCAAGTAAAAACGGTGTTCCATGAAAAACGTGACTAGTTCAACTCCTAATTCAAATGATGGTACAAGGGCTTTATCTCAAGACAACAACATACTTAGGTATGCAGCAGAAGTGCTTTATCGGTACTTTCCATTTCATCACATGGAATATTAAAAAGATGTGTACTCAAGCATTGGGATTTAATAAAAGTACTGCTTCATCAGGCACATTTTTAAATGAAATTAGCTTTCTTCTTCTTCTTCTTGTGAGCACATAGTAGTGAAGAATAACTCGCTTTGGTACCACTGTCATGAATCATGCTAAGGTATCAGTAGAGTTACTTACCCACTATTCCTTTTGCATTACCAATGCCAATGTCAACACAGTGAAAAACAAAAATAGTATTAGACAATTAGTATTATGTCTACTAACATGAAATTATGAAATAAAATATGAGATTATGAAATTAGTTTTACTCTTATTAATAAAATTAGAATTACTATCATTGCAATTATTATGAAAATAGTGCTTCCTTCCTTGACCCTCTGAAAGGCTCTTTGGGACCTCAGGAGTTGACGAACCACACTTCGAAAATTGCTGATTTAAAGCCATTCGAGACAGGTCAACCCTAAGCTAAGAAGAATGAACAAGTACCTCCCCACATGGAAATTAGTGGCAGGATTCAAAACTCATCAAAGCAAAGATATAAAAACCCTCGGACTTCTAAGAAGCTTATTATTTAGTTTATTCTGCTTCATACTATAATAATAGTGGCTAGAATATATTTAGCATTTAATTCCTTAAATCCTTTATGACATCTCATTTAATCCCCACAATGACCCTATAATGCTGGTATATAACACTAGTATACACTAGGACGTGATACTATGATGCTGTCTAACTCTAAAGTGTTTGCTCTTAGTTACTAAGCCTCACATTTTCATCGTTTTTATATTCCTTTATAATATATTTGCTTCAGTGTTGCTTTTGGTACCTGGATATTTTGGTGAACTTAGGTATGACCCAACTTAACGTGCAATGGATGGATTTCCACATAAGTGCTGTCACATCACTAAGAGTGAAGCATGAAATGTTTTATTTTTTAGAAACCCTGATATTTCCAAATATGATAACACTCATCGAATTTCCTCAAACTGTTTATTTTTATTAGCATCCTGACCTGCAAAAACTGGAAAGTGTAAAAGACAAAACATATTACAGAAAATTTGTTTTTGAAAAGTTAAGTGTGGAAGAAACATGAGGAGCTGGCAAAACGTGATAAAGCAGTTCTACACTTGGTATTTTCATTCAGCAATTTTAAGTGTGTGTGCATTTTTTTAAGTTTTATATTTTACTTATGAACTAGTCGTGGGAACATAAAAGTCTCAAAAATTCCTAAAATGTTACCCAAAAGCTTTTTATATTTTTTGGAGATGAATTGACTCAACATTTTGCAAAGTGTGGTGTGTGTACCTCTACTGATTCTCAACTTGATTTTTAAGGGAAAAACATTAACTTCAGTGGCTGATGCTCAGTAGTGTCAGTCTTTAGCAGATACCCTGCCTTGCCTGGTGTAGGCGTGTGCTTTCTCTGCTACCTATCACGGTGCCCCAGCATGCCCTGCTGGGACTCCTTCCCAGCCCCTCCCATCTCTAGGTTCTCACCTTGGCAGCCCCTCCCACCTTTCCCTTCATCCTCTCAGGGTCCCCTCAACCCCACCCCACACTCCCTTTTCCCTTTTACTTTTAGGTTGTTATTAAGATAAAAAGATTTCATGTATGTACAGCACTTAAAATAGTGCCTGGCACATGGTAGGCACAGTGTGGGTGCTTGAAAAATAAATACATAAAATAACTGAGCACAGAGAATTCCCTGGCGTCCAGTGGTTAGGACTCCGAGCTTCCATTGCAGGGGCCCGGGTTTGATACCTGGTTGGGGAACTAAGATCCTACAAGCTGCGAGGACTTAAAAAAAAAAAAAAAAAGCACAGGTTTCTCCCTCTGACACCGTCATTTTTCATATCTTTTATGTCTGACTTCTTTTTCTTTATATGCCTGTTTCCTTTTTTTTTTTTTAATTGAAGTATAGTTGATTCACAATGTTGTGTTAGTTTTCCGGTATACAGCAAAGTGATTCAGTTATATATGTATTCTTTTTCAGGTTCTTTTCCACTATAGGCTATTACAAGGTATTGAATATAGTTCCCCATTTCCTTTTTTTTAAAATAAATTTATTTTATGTACTTATTTTTGGCTGTGTTGGGTCTTCATTGCTGTGTGCGGGTTTTCTCTAGTTGCGGCAAGCGGGGGCTACTCTTCGCTGCAGTGCGCGGGCTTCTCATTGTGCTGGCTTCTCTTGTTGTGGAGCACAGGCTCTAGGCATGAGGGCTCAGTAGTTGTGGCTTGCAGGCTCTAGAGCACAGGCTCAGTAGTTGTGGCGCATGGGCTTAGCTGCTCCGCAGCATGTGGGATCTTCCCAGACCAGGGCTCGAACCCGTGTCCCCTGCATTGGCAGGCGTATTCTCAACCACTGTGCCACCAGGGAAGCCCCTCCATTTCCTTTTAAAATAAATTTATCAAGTTAAAAAATAGTCAACTCAATAAAAATAATAAATAATAAAGTGTCATTGGATAGAGCAAAATCATGACGGTGGTATGCAAATGACTAAAGTTGGCATATAGTGCAGTTACTGAGAGTGATGACCTGAGGCTCCTGGATTAGATCTGTGTTTAACCAGCTGTGTACATTTGAGAAAGGAATTCAGTGTGTTTGGGCTTTGGTTTCCTCATCCGTATGGTACAGGGTTGGGCTGGATGATCATCTCTGCATCCTCTAAACCAGTGGTTCTCAACTGGGGGTGATTTTGCCCCCTGGGGACATTAGGCAGTATCTGGAGACATTTTTGGTTTTCACAACTGGGGATGGGGGTCGCTATTGGCATCCAGTGGATAGAGGCCAGAGATGCTGCTAAACACTCTGCAATGCATAAGACAGCAGCACCCACCCCCAACAAGAATTATCTGTCCCTAAATGCCAGTAGCACCGAGGTTGAGAAATCCTGATCTAAAACAACAGGCTTCTACAATCTGACCATGGGATTTGTTGCCTGAGAAATATATAAATGGGTTATACACAAGAGAGGCTGTGATGTGAGCCCAAGGGTGCCTTTGGTTGCTCTTAAGAATTCGCATCTGGAAACCAGCTCATAATAGAGCCATACCACTTAGGCAAACAAACAAATAAACAACAACAACAACAAAACCCTTCTGTTTTGGGCTGAATCGCTCCCAACATTGACTAAATTGCTCCCTACATTCACTCTCTCTTCTAGTGATTTGGCAGTCTCCACTGCTCAAACTCATCAGAAAACAACTGCTTTATGCTCAAGAGTTGGGTATTTTCGGGTCTTCCAATGCCCAAATATAGAAAGATTTGTGATTTAATTTTCTGTGCTCACATTTTTCTACTTCTTTTCAATGATCTTGGCCCTAAACACACTACTGATGTGTTTTGTACATAGATCATTCATCTGAAGCTATTTTTAGACACTTCCTAGTTTGTTTGCTTTTTTTTTGCGGTACGCGGGCGTCTCACTGTTGTGGCCTCTCACGTTGCGGCGCATAGGCTCCGGACGCGCAGGCTCAGCAGCCATGGCTCACGGGCCCAGCCGCTCCGCGGCATGTGGGATCTTCCCGGACCGGGGCACGAACGCGTGTCCCCTGCATCGGCAGGCGGACTCTCAACAACTGCGCCACCAGGGAAGCCCCAGACACTTCCTAGTTTTATTTCATTTCAAGAATTTGCCAAATATTTGTTATGTCTTATTCTTTCTGCATCACATTCTGATTTAATCTGTTGGCTGGCAAGTTAATTATACCTATTGATACTGCTCATAATAACACTGTTTCTTAAGTGAATTCCCCTCCCCCCCATTTTCTCTTTATTTTTCTTTGTCATTTTCAGAGTAAACTGATTGTAGAAGTAGTATATCATCCAGTTGCCAGGACAACTGAAAACTTTTGCTGGTGGATAGGCAAAATGCCTTTAATCCATTTTTCATAGTTTGTGTTATCACTGCTACTACTACCCTTCTTGCTCTTAGTAAAAAGCCTAGATGGGCTTCTTGGTGCCTTTCTGTGATAAAAGGAAACATCATTATCTGAAGAGTCAAGGTTTAATTGCCTGTTCTGCAGAATGTAGTTTTGTTTGTGTCTGAGGTGTGTATGTAGGCAAGTTAAGTGTTCTGGGAAGACAGGTGGAATAATGCACCAGTTAATATTGGTAATTTAATTTATACTTGACAGTCACTGGGAGAAATAAGCTTTTATTGGGGATTAATTTTTTACGGTGAATTTTGAAATTCCCAAGTCATGAAGAAGTCCACTGGATTATATAGTTATCAAAGTAGTTGGCCAGTAAGTATTAATTAAGTAACCATCAGAAGTTGGTATGGGTTTGGTATTAACATTATAAAAGCCCTTTAGGATTTAGGAAAATACAAATCCCTATCCTCGAGAATGATTCCATCATTGCTTGTGTAAGAGAGTGTGGTCAAACTGGGCAATCACCAGTCTCCTATGGCTTCTCTATAGCTCACACCAGAGGAAATATAATATAGTGGTTAAGAACATGGTTGCTAGGGTAAGACCCAGTTTCCAACTGAGGCTCCCCCAGTTACTAGCTGAATAACCCTGGGTAAGTTAGTTAACCTCTCTGGCCACCAGACATTGTGTAAGTAAACAATTTTGTTCACTAATGTCTTCTTAAGGCCTAGCACAGTGCTTAGGATAGAGTAGGAACTTGATACATTTTTATAATGAATGATGTATGTAAAGCACTTAGCACATTGCCTAGCAGAGAGTCAGTGCTCACACAATAAGACGTTAAAAAAAAGCCACCTTGGGAATTCCCTGGCGGTCCAGTGGTTAGAACTCCACACTTTCACAGCCAAGGGCACGGGTTTGATCCCTGGCTGGGGAACTAAGATCCCACAAACCGCTCAGTGCGGCCAAAAAAAGCCACCTTGATCTCAGAATGCCAGATGTGTTACATATTAACTTGGTCTGTATGGTTGATATTAACTTCTTCATTTATCCAGAACATTTATTGCATAGAAGCTGTTATACAGGAGAAACAAGGATTTATATGTTATGATACTTGCCCTCAAAAAGTTTACAGTTTAATAATGGATAGAGGGCTTCCCTGGTGGCGCAGTGGTTGAGAATCTGGTGCCAATGCAGGGGACACGGGTTCGAGCCCTGGTCTGGGAAGATCCCACATGCCGCGGAGCAACTAGGCCCGTGAGCCACAACTACTGAGCCTGCGCGTCTGGAGCCTGTGCTCCGCAACAAGAGAGACCGCGATAGTGAGGGGCCCGCGCACCGTGATGAAGAGTGGCCCCCGCTTGCCGCAACTAGAGAAAGCCCTCGCACAGAAACGAAGACCCAACACAGCCAAAAAATAAATTAATCAATTAATTAAAAAAAAAAATAATGGATAGAAAACGTGAATAGAAATAACTATAA